>NC_138741.1:35092021-35532021 GCF_965113295.1 Leuciscus leuciscus
AGGAATCTTACACTGGTTCAAACTAGGCCACTGTACTGTATATGTTTGATTTATGTTGAAGTGTTTGGGACATTGGCTTTAAATGATGTGCGTTTCATTTTTTGTAATCAGGCTTTCAAAGTAGGGCTGGACCCGAATATTCGAATATTCGTTCGGTGGGTTGGTATTCGATTTGAAAATTTGACATTCGAATATGTTTTTTTGGGGGGGCACACCTGGGATCCCCGCGAAACGGTTCTCATTCGCGCTTGAATAAGGCCGGCGACACACTGGCTGCGTGGCGTGAGCGTCTCAGCTGCGTGGCGTGTCCGTTTTTATTTCGGCTCCCATGTTAACAGGTTGGAGTTTGCACACTGCCTGCGTGAGACACGCGTCTCAGGCGCGGCTCGAGCCACGCGGAAAACGCGTACATGCTAGAAATAGAACCGACCCTAGTGTTCCAGCAACGGGAGTGTTCTCTCGATAGAGCAGAACAGTGGAGTTTGTATGGACCAAAGTGCATGCCTGAGCTTGTGTTTTGAGTTAAGCTGCGTTGCTTTGACATTGTGGAAAATAGAATAATAGAAACAAAATGTATTAGCCTTTTTACCCGTTATTATCAATCTAAATTAATCTCGTTTTTAATTTAAATTAATTTCGTTTTTTCTTTATTTAAATTTCGTTTTTCTTCATTTAAATTTCGTTTTTTCCTTTATTTAAATTTCGTTTTTCTTTATTTAAATTTCGTTTTTCTTTATTTAAATTTCGGTTTTTTATTTATTTTAAATTTCGTTTTAAATACAAAATTAAATTCTTTATTTAAATTTCGTTTTTCTTTATTTAAATTTCGTTTTTCTTTATTTAAATCTACTGTCAGTAATTTGTTAGTCAGAAAAATATTAGACTACCTTAAAAGTATTGCTTAATTTAACAGACCTGTGTGCGTGCGTTTTATATCACTAGTGCAGTGTCCGTTATCGGAGCGTGAGGCGCGCCGCTTCCCGCTCGCGCTGTTCTGTAGTTTATTAAAAGTTTATTAATTCTGAATGTGTCACGTCTCGCATGTCCATCTATATTGCACCAAACGCGACACTGCACTCCCAGTGAAGTCGATTGGATAAACGGTTCTCGAAATAATCAAAATGCAAACGGACATACCGACACATAGAGAATACTGAAGAATATGTTCAGCACCCTCTCTCCGAAGCTTCGAATATTCGATGTTCATTACTACCGAAGCTTCGAAGCTCAAAAAATGGTATTCGGACCAGCCCTATTTCAAAGTATATCAAATTTTGGATTTAGATTCATCGGCTAATATATCAGATATCGGCTTTCAAATATAAAGAATGATCAGTTATCGAAATCGGCCCAAATGTTCATATCGCTGTATCCCGAATTTGATTACCAAAAAACCAATACCTTCTGTACATCTCTGACTTCTGACTGGGACGGGGCCGGACTCTTCATTTCGAGAGTGGAGGGTTCAACCTCACAGAGAGTCTACAAAACATCACATTAGACATGAAACAGTGGTGTAAATATGTGAACACTAGATCTCACAGATGTCTCTGCTTCGTTTGCTCGTTCTTTTCCAGCACAACTCTCACTTACCTTGTCTAGTCCCACAGTAAGAGCAGCACAATCACTGCCTGATGACAACTGGCTCTTATGGCTCATCTGAGAATATGAAATTAAGCGTTACATACAGAAACACTTCACCTAAGAGTTTTAAAAAAGCATAATAAATGGAATATATAAGGGATAATGTACAGTCAGTCAGTAATTAATACAAAATAAACACAGACAGGATAATAAGGGTCCTGATACACAGCTATCTATCAATAAATATTTGCACATGAAATACTGATTTGAGATAATATAGACCTACAAGATTACAAAATAGTTAAAGTTTTCAAATCATCATTTCAATATTTAAATGTTACCACAAGGTAATGTTCACGGCTTTTATGCATCAAATTACATGTGTTTTCATTACAGTGTGTCAGGTTGTGTGTAGCTTTACACCAGTTTTATGAGGACACCGTTTTATGAGGACATCATAAGGACATCATAAGAGCATGTTCCTGATGTTTGACTTGACAGGAGAATCTCAGTGTGTTGTGTAAGTTTGACAGAATCCTGGTCTACAAGGACACTAGCTTTACTGGGACACTGGTAACTAGATACATTTGGACGGCACTGAGTTCAAGTGTGTGTATGTATGAGAGTGATATGAGACATTGCGCCTGTGCTAGATGTACAGTAAGTGATCGTGACTCACTTCTTACACACACAATCATAATTCAGTGACTGATAACTGTGGCAAATAATCTGTTTCTGAGGAACACTGGTCATTTCTTTAAGGAATAACTCAGTTATTACATTAACTTCTTGGATACCTTTAGAGTTGCTGTATCTTGTTCAGGTTTCATCGGATTCTTCTCAGTTATCATCTGAAAAAAAAGTAGTATAAAAATATAAAAAAGACAAATAAATACTAATTTTAGTATTACTTATTGAAAGCCAATTTCAACAGAGGTTGCTATTTTCTACCAACTTCTTCAATGATTATATTTAATCTAACAAGCACAAATAGTTTTTGATATTGGTATTAGCCACAATGAGCTGTGAATTATGGGTTATCAGTATCGATCCTAATATTCCATTATGTGTGTCCAGGTAAAACTAGTGTCCTCATAGACCAGGATTCTGTCAAACTTACACAACACACTGAGATTCTCCTGTCAAGTTAAACATCAGGAACATGCTCTTATAATGATGTCCTCATAAAACAGGTGTAAGACACACACAACCTGACACACTGTAATGAACATGCATGTAATGTGATGCATTAAAGCCATGAACATTAACTTGTAGGGCTGCACAATGTATTGCTTTATGATCATTCATACCTATCTGTGGTAGTGACATTGCAGTATAGGCCTCTGTGAAGTCAGGCTATGTAAAGACTATGCCGTGTTATTTTACAGTTGATTACTCAATTTCTGTAGCTAAATGCTGTTAGACTTACCTGGAATATAATGAGGCATTGTTTATTTCACATCTTTGTTAATTTTTTTTATCTCTGCTTGCAATTTATTATTTTCTATGCAGATGCAAACCCCTACAAAATCACACCAATCATTCTAGAATGATTAATTATTTCCAATTCAAGTCATTTGGTGAAATTGTTTTTCATACTGCATTATTTATTGCAGGAAAAAAAACAAAATATTGCAATATCAGTTTTTTTGCAATACCGTGCAAGTCTATTACCTTGGGTAATTTTTAACCTTTAATATTACCTTTAATAATAAAACAAGTAAAATCATCACTGTAAATAACACATAATGTATCTGCTTTATTAAACAGTGTCACTTAAGCATGGAAACACTGAACTCACCTTTATAATGATTGCTGAATCTGCCCTGGAGCTCATCGGTGTCTGTCCTCCTCCAGATCTTGATCTTCTCCTTCACTGACTCACTTCAGCCATCATCTCATGTGTCTGCGCTCATAGAAAAAGACCCTCATTAATCATCATGACCATTGCATTGCATTTGACATATTATTCAAAAAGCTTGTTTTAAATAAATTGATCAATTATGGTATGGTCATACTTTATTATATGATATTTAAGGAATATGTTAATTGATGATAACTATTCATTCATAGATTTCATTCACAATTGATAAATTATATGCAATAATAGTGACAGTATTAATAAGACTGAATCAGACTGACAGTTAATATTCAGAGTATATGTTATTATAGTCAGGAGTAGAGCACATATTTGTGTCTTAATGTGTTTAAAGCAAGCAGAACTGTAGTAATATTAACAGTAGCATATCAGGATACTGTACTGGGTGAAACACCCTCCCCTTCACATACTGTAGTCATGACAACAACGCTTTATTATGATGGCTAGACTATTTTATGCGATCAGAAAAGGTAGCAGTTACAAATATAGTGCAATCGAAAACGAGTTTAAAATAACAAGCATCGCTGATTCCCTCATGTCAGTCTGTAAACCCTCATGACATTTTACTTTGTTTCCAAAACCCCTTTTTTTCTGAAAAACAAAATTATATAATTAATCTTTTTATCATTTTGGCGAAATTTTATATTCATAAGACACGAATAACTCAAAAGAAACCCTCCTATATTGCCTTCTATAACACTGATCTAACAATATATTTTGAAACTCTTTCAAACATGAGATCACAAAATAAAAAAAAGTCTGTAAACAGAATCACTATAATGTTAGGTCCGCTAGCACCGTTAGCATCACGCGCTAGCTGCTTTCTAGCTGTAAAACGAGCAGCGAAGAGCATACAGAACATGCACAAACAAGCCAACCGGACCCACATGCTATTAGAGAAGGAATTAAACAACATTATAACTTACCTTTTGGATAACAGTTGCCTTCATCAGGTCCACAGATGTCTTCTCAGGTGCAGAGTTTCTGTCCAGTCCAAACAGGAAATGACCGTGACGAATGACTACGTTATACTTATAATATAAAGCGGGATTTTATTTATTTATTTGTCATATATTTAATGCACAATTAATCCTATATTTAATGCACAATTAATAAATTACAGGCAAAAATACTTAAATAATTAGTATTGTATAATATTGTATAATAAGTGTTGCTTGAAGCTCCGCCCACTGGCGCCATCTTGTTTTCGTGATCTCCCGCCTACCGGTACCGATCTGACCAATCACTAAAGCTGATTAAAGCTTTCGAAACTTTCTCGAAATAATGACTTAACATCTCATAATAATGAGAAACTTTCTCGAAATAATGACTTAACATCTCATAATAATGAGAGACTTTGTCGTAATAATGACTTATTTTCTCGCCCTTCTACGCATGCGCAAAGCAGCGGAGCAGAAGGGCGCGCCGCACTAGCGACTTCCGCTGGTCAAAGCCCTGTAAATGCATCACAGCGGGGGCGCGCAAGATGGCGGCCGAGACAGTTGGCAATATACAAGGCTAAGGAAAGATAAATGATTTTCTCACCTTAAACGTTAAATTCGATCAGTGCAAACAACTGGAAATATATATTTATATTGTGGTCTTAATAAGAGGACGATTTTGATTCCTTTTTCAAGCGTGAGTTTTGATTTAAACAAACTATCTAGCACAGTTGTAAAAGAAAGAAAGAAAAGATGACAGACAAAAGGCCAAGAGATCAAGGTAAAAAGACAAACAAGACGCTTTCATTCACCACCGAGAACAGAGATGTGAATGAGGATGTTATGGAAGTTGTCAAAGCAGGTGATATACATACCTACACTAATTCAGAGGGAGGAGTTGTCCCTCTTCCTGAGTCAGCTCCGTAGCCTGGATGCCAGCCGAACTTAGCCCCGCCCACAACATTTTTTGGTCGGGAAGTTCGGTCTGGACTCATTCCGTTGAGGAGCTATCCGATTGTTAAGTCTGACGTCACGCGTGACGTTTAGCCTTTTCCGGGTCCAAGCGCTCATCTCGTCCAGAAATAACAATGGTGGAACCTATGGAAGGCCAAAAGGGCCAAAACGTGTGAAACTGTCGCGTTAACGCGTATTTACGTGTTAACACGCAATTTACGCGTTAACACGTCATTACGCGTTAACGCGTATTTACGTGTTAACGCGTAAATTGCGTGTTAACGCGTAAATGACGTGTTAACGCGTACCTAAATTTGGGACATTAGCACCACCTACTGGTTTGGTGCTGCTCTTGCTCAAACACAGAGAACCTAAATTAAGCTTGTAAATAGCAGTTTTTAAGGTGAAAATACATGTTCAACAATGACTTTTCAGAATAATTACAGCATATTTTAAATGGGCATATTTAGACAGTTAACTATAACTGTTCAAGCCCTAAAAGTCATGACCATTTTCACAATCACAATAGAAATTGTGTAATATATTTACACATTTCTCCAAACAGTATTTACATGTACACTTATACTGTAGCATATTTCTAAAGTATCTTTTTATAATTGAACCACTATGCATTATTTGTTAGAGAACCCCTTCTGTTAACACCATTAAGCCTTGAATCTGAGAATTTAGAAGAATCTGAGATTTGAGATGCATTGTTTTGCAGTATTTTTCGAAGATAACAAGCTCAATAAAATATAACAAATAATATATATATATATATATAAATATATATATATATATATATATATATATATATAGGCTATAAAGGTGGTTATAAATTAGAATGTCTTGGAAAAGTTAATTTTTTCAGGAATTCAACTTAACAGGTGAAACTGTCCATAAGCAAAAGTGGCCCAAACCAAGTATTGAGTACATATGCATTATACTTTTCAGAGAACCAACATTTCTGTATTTAAAATCCTTTTTTTGTTGATTTCATGTAATATTAAAATTTTCTGAGATTTTGAATTTGGGGGTTTCAAAAGCTGTAAGCCATAATCATCAAAATTATAACAAATAAAGGCTTGAAATATCTCACTTTGCATGTAAAAAGTGTATATTAGTTTCACCTGTAAAGTTGAATTCCTGAAATAAATGAACTTTTCCACGACATTCTAATTTATTGAGAAGCACCTGTATGTATATGTGTATATATATATATATATATATATATATATATATATATATATGCCATATTACAAAGTTATATTACAACACACACTACACACAAACACACACATACATGCGTAATAATAATAATCTAAAGTGATTGGCTTGAATTTTTAATAAATGAAATGAAACAGAACTTCTGCTTTTCTTTTTTTACAATGGATATTACATTGTGAAATCATGAATATAGGACCAAAAGTAATAATATATATTTTATTAATACTACACAGAACAAGAGATTAATCTATATTCTCGCCAAAATGTTGGATAGATTTGGAGTGCTAATACACTCGTGATCTATCTATTCAGTTTCCTGGAAGTTACCCTTCCATCAGTGTCGTTGCTCATGATGGCTCATGAGGTATGTTCAGCGTAGTGCTTGAGTCACTCTATCATGAATAATTCAAATAAAATAAAGGTGTTGTGTCACGGTGACACCGCCTGTCGTTACTGTTTGTAATCATTCTCATGACTATTAATTTGGTGACGCACACCTTCGTTTTATTGTATTTATTCATGAGATTGCGAAAAAGCGCTTACCTCATGGATACGATGAGCCTACGTCACCTGGCATCTTCCGTTCGGTGCGCGCCCGTGATGAGAATCGTATAGAGAGTTTTTCCAAATTATATATTACACTTCTTTACAGGTAACTGTGAACAAACTAGCTTTCGGTTATAATAAACACTGTTAAACATATTACGGTGGGTTGAAAATAGTTTTTTTTTTTAACTTTATTTAAGTTTGTCATGAGATTGTTGCTTCGCAATTAGCGCGACAGCCTGCCATTATATGCAATACATCAAAAATACCGTTGCATGGAATCCATAAGAGTTGATGTTTCAGAGTTATGCATTTTCTTCGACTCACATATTTGGTCATTTAACCCCCTGTGATATGTCTATTAACAGCGAGTTATAGTACTAGAATAGGCTAGCCTATGTCTTAACACATTTAATCATTTTTTCCCCCAGAGTTTCCCCACATTTGTATGGTATTTACAAGATAATTAAATAATCGATATCAATTATATATAAAAAAATAAATACTTTAAGGCTTTTACTTTTATGGCACAACTAATCAAATAAAATGATGACACAATTACAAAAAATCTAGAAATTGGATGCAGTTATTATAAACTGAATAACACAACAAATAAGTAAAGATAGATAGATAGATAGATAGATAGATAGATAGATACATGGTTTTACTACAGTTCTATTGTATCAATACAGTAAAACCATAGTAACCATCACTGTAGTAACCATGGTTTTACTAAATTATCTAGAATTACATTCAAGCCATTTTGTTACAACAAACATCTACAAAATAACAACAGAAAGAAAAGTTACCATTCTATGATACAGAGTTGATGACAGACAGACATAACTAGGCTACATAGATATCTATCATAGATAGATAGATGAAACCATCACATCAGCATTATTTCCTAAATATATTCCTAACTATATTACACTTATTTTATTCCTAAGTAACTATATTACACTATAATACACTTCTTTTCAGGAGGATTTACGATATATGTGACTGTCTGTATTTGTGTGTGGATGGAATCACACGGAGAGCAGGTGGATGGTTACTCAAGATCTCTTTACTGAGCCTGCAACAGACAGACTGGGACAAACAGGACCAAAAGCTGGTTAAAGGCAGTGCATCACGCATCAATGTTGCTCATAGATCAGCAGCGAGAGATGTGAAACTCTGCTGGATATACATTTTTACAAAGTGATCGTATAGTGGAATTAAACTCAAAATAAAACATACATTAAAGAAATAAAGTACAAATCACTGTCTCTGTTCTCATTTCTCATAAATTCACAAATACAGAGAAACTAAATTTAAGCAACCATCATTTTGTATATTTTTGGAATACAGAAAGAAAAGAACGGCCACCTAAAATGGCGCAGTTACACAGTTCAGCACGTGCGAGCACGTGAGAGCAGTCAGAGCACATAGCACATGTGATAATGCTAACACTCAGTTCAACTAATATATTCTTACACAGAACATGACAAATCCGAATATAAAACATACCTGGGACAAACAGGACCAAAAGCTGGTTAAAGGCAGTGCATCACGCATCAATGTTGCTCATAGATCTTAAATGAAATCAGAGATTCGGAGTTCACAAGCAGGTTAACACACACACATCACGTTTCATCATCGCAAATAACACATTTGACTCGACTGACAGAACTAGGGACTGACAGGCACATGAAGTAAACTTGTGTGTAGTTAAAAAGACCAACCTTACACTTGAAAACAATCTAAACTCAGTTTTTATGACGCAGCACTTATTGATGCGACTTACCATCAGCGAGAGATGTGAAACTCTGCTGGTGGTGACGTAGCTCCGCCCTTAATATCACGCACACAAATGCAAGGGACGCAACAGCCAATGTCGAGTTTTCCCAATTAATGCATGAATTTAACAGCATTATTTAAACTCCGTTACATATATATCAGTCAGATTCACAAGGCTTAATGTGTTATCAGAAGGGGCTCTCTAACAAATAATGCATAGTAGTTCAATTATAAAAAGATGCTTTAGAAATATGCTACAGTAGGAGTGTAGGCTACATGAAAATACTATTTGAAGGAAATGTGTAATATTATCCTAACACAACTTCTATTGTGATTGTGAAAATGGTCATGACTTTCAGAGGCCAATTTAAAATATGCTGTAATTATATGTAGGCCTAGTTGTAACCTATATTCTGAAAAGTCATTGTTGAACATGTATTTTCACCTTAAAAACTGCTATTTACAAGCTTAATTTAGGTTCTCTGTGTTTGAGCAAGAGCAGCACCAAACCAGTAGGTGGTGCTAATGTCCCAAATTTAGGTACGCGTTAACACGTCATTTACGCGTTAACACGCAATTAACGCGTTAACACGTAAATACGCGTTAACGCGTAATGACGTGTTAACGCGTGTTAACACGTAAATACGCGTTAACGCGACAGTTTCACACGTTTTGGCCCTTTTGGCCTTCCATAGGAACCTGTACATTTATTTACGATCACGTCCTTCTTAGTGAGGCACCCTTGGCGGTCGAAAAGGGTTTAAATTCCTTTAACACCAACAGAGTGGTTAGTGTAGCTCATCACTCAGGTGGCATAATTAAGGGTAGAGTCCAGGCATCAATGAAAAAGAAGATTTACGAGGTTGAAGTGAGTTAGCTCGGGACACGGGACACCAGTGTTGTAGTCGAGTCACCAATTGTCGAGTCCGAGTCAAGTCTCGAGTCCCCGTGTTCGAGTCCGAGTCCAAGTCCGAGTCACCAAAGAAGAGACCGAGTCGAGTCCGAGTCGAGTCACCATTACCTGAGTTCGAGTCCGAGTCGAGTCTCGAGTCCCCAGTGTTCGAGTCCGAGTCGAGTCATCAAGGTTGAGTCTGTGTTATATTTCAAGACTGCCAACATTTCTCTACTCTGGCACCTTTAAAGAGCTGATATAATTATAAAAGAGGGTCTACATTAAACAAAAATGACACCACTGTGTTGACAATTATAAATAATAAATACAATATAAATAAATATAAATAAAAAAATTGATTTCAATAATGTAGGCTATTAGTAGGCTAAATGTTGAAATTAACATTAACAATGCTGTAGAAGTGCAGTTTATTAATAGTAGCCTAAATGTTAACAAATGTAGTTAACTAGAGTTTAATAAATGGAACATATTGTAAAGTGTTACCGATTTGTTATACACCGATTCAGACGTCTCGTGAGTTCGTTGTTGGACAGATGGTCAGTTGTTTTAACCATTCATTAAAGTGAATCGTTCAAAGGAGTCATTAGTTCGCGAATCGGACGTGTCATTAAAGCTGCCGTCGGCAACATTTTTTTGATCATATTCAGTGTAATCGACACTATAATCCGACAGAACAACATAAATAAGGTGGTTTTAGAAAAAAACCCGAGCTTCTAACTCCACCTGGAGCGTGTTATACGCTGATTTCACGCAGCCGTTATTTTGAAATCGAACGCGAGGCTCCGGTGGGAAGAAAACCGGAAGTGTCGCCTTTAATCACAGGAGAGTCGTGAATGTGATAGCGTATTGTTGTGTTTAATGATGGCGTGTCAATTCTAAAAATGTACATACATTTCTTTCATACTTTAGACTATATACAGTGAAATTCATTTATAAATAAAATATTTTTTATATATATAATTCAGAATGTAAAAAAAGAAGCAGGAATGAACTATATATATATCCTATATTGAATAGTAACATCCAATAGTGTAAATCGCGGCAGCAGCTTTAGGTTGGTAATCCAAGGCATTGTTGTTTATCTTTACTTCCGGGGTTCTTCCCACCGGAGCCTCACTTTCGATTTTAAAATGGCGGCTGCGTGAAATCAGCGTATTTGTTTTGCAAAAACCCAGCGCTCATCAGGTCCAATCAGCGCAGGGCTGTGTGAGATCTGACTGTGAATCACAGGTCGTGCACACGCCACAGATCCCCCTCACTCGCGCACGTTAATATCACATGCACACGCCACGCCTGAAGTTCGCCTGGAGATTGCATGAAGCGTGATGGCGGAGAGAAAATCTACTAACAAGCTTCCAATTCCTCGGTTATTGCTATCTATGGATAGATTAGCCAGGGCAGCCTACCTCCGAGTCCATGGTGTTGATAGATGCTGAAGAGACGGACGCGTTCACAGAAAATCAGGTACACACGCACAGTGACGCACTGACGAGCACGACCTCGATGGGAGGGTGCTCGCTGGTAGTGGGGAGGGGCATGAGAGTTGTAAACATTCAAAATTTTGGCTAATCGACCCAATCTGCCAGACTTGCCGACGGCAGCTTTAATGGACGTGTAGCCTATACGGCACGCCTTGTGTGATTATCTCGGCAGTTTAGGACAGGACAAGATTTGTGTCAACACAGAAAACATTTCATCACTAGATAGGTCTTTTCGTTTATTGAAATTGTGGCTAATGTCAGCTGAATGTGCGGAACGCTTTTCAGAGAAGATAAGGCAAACGTTTTTTGTTTTTTTTCAGCACAATTCACACCTCGCGGTAATTCAGGAGAAAAAAATCTCTGAATGATCTACGTGAAACTTCGGTCTTCCGACCTTTTACTATCGTGTCAATTGATTTTGATTAATATGCGTGAGGAGGGAGCACCGCTCGTGTTGTTTGAAGACGGTGAGAGCGCGCGCGCGGCTGGGGCTTTCTCTCTGCTCGTTCATATATGCAGGAAAAAAAGAGATCCCGTCCGGTCTTGGAGCCCAAAACAGGAAAAGTGTAACATCTTATATCAAATTTTAAATCCTATTTAGTCAGAAACTTCATCCAACGTCATTCATTTGATGAATGCTCAAGTCCGATTTTATATCCTCGAGTCCGAGTCCAAGAACGAGTCATCAGTCCGCGAGTCCAAGTCAAGTCACGAGTCCTGAGAATAGAGTCTCGAGTCGGAGTCGAGTCCAGAGAATAGGGACTCGAGTCGGACTCGAGTCCGAGTCCAGGACTCGAGTACTCCATCACTGCGGGACACAGCACTGCGGCATTGTAAAAACACTCAATAATAACCAAAACACTAGCGAAAGCGGTAGGTAGGTAGAGAGGACCTGGACTTTGGACCCGGAAAGAGTATTATCGGAGAGTGGTTACGTCACGACTTAACAACCGAATTATGCGAGAAGGGTCTGGCTGCAGACTGTGGGCGAGTGGAGCTCCACTCAATAGCGGAAATACGTCACCTCCACTGCGCCGGAGCGCATATATACGTCACCTAACGATTATAAATGTATAAATGACCTAATCTTCACGCAAAATATCGAAGCAGTATACAAAGCTTTTACGTTTTATGACTTGACTTTTATATATAGTACCAGTCAAAAGTTTGGAAACGTTACTATTTTTAATGTTTTTGAAAGAAGTCTCTTATGCTCATCAAGCCTGCAGTTAAATAAAAAAATAAAAAACTGTAATATTATGAAATATTATTACAATTTAAAATAATGGTTCTCTTTTTTAATATACTTTAAAATGTAATTTATTTGTGTGATGAAAAGCTGAATTTTCATCAGCAAGTACTCCAGTCTTTGGTGTCTTATGATCCTTCAGAAATCATTCTAATATGATGATTTATGATCAATGTTGGAAACAGTTGTGCTGCTTAATATTTTTTTTATAACCTGAGATACTTTTTTCAGGATTATTTGATGAATAAAAAGTTAAAAAGAACTGTATTTATTTAGAATAGAAATCTTTTGTAACAATAAACACTACCGTTCAAAAGTTTGGGAACAATAACTTTTTTTTTTTTAGAAATTAGTACTTTAATTCAACAAGGATGCGTTAAATTGATAAAAGGTGATGGTAACGATTTATATTGTTAGAAATGTTTTTATTTTGAATAAATGCTGTTTTAATGAATAAATGCTGTTAACGTTTTACTCATCAATGAATCCTGAAAAAAGTATTCCAAAAAAATATATGAACTGTTTCCATCATTGATAATAACTGAGTATCAAATCATCATATTAGAATGATTTCTGAAGGATCATAAGACACCAAAGACTGGAGTACTTGCTGATGAAAATTCAGCTTTGCATCACAAAAATAAATTACATTTTAAAATATATTAAAAAAGAGAACCATTATTTTAAATTGTAATAATATTTCATAATATTACTGTTTTTTGTTTTGTTTTTTAACTGCAGGCTTGATGAGCATAAGAGACTTCTTTCAAAAACATTAAAAATAGTAACGTTTCCAAACTTTTGACTGGTACTATATATATATATATATATAAGTCATAAAACGTAAAAGCTTTGTATACCGCTTCGATATTTTGCGTGAAGATTAGGTCATTTATACATTTATAATCGTTTATATATCCGCTCGGGCGCAGTGTAGGTGACGTATTTCCGCTATTGAGTGGAGCTCCACTCGCCCCGTAAGTCTGCAGCCAGACCCTTTTTTTTTTTTTTTTTTTTTTTTTTTTTTTAATGCCAAAATGAAGATGTAACAAGTACATAACAGGAACAATAATAATAATAAAAAAACATAGATCACAAAAAAATAAATAAAAACAAAATAAAGTGCCAGAGGAAAGAAAAAAAAATTATACAAGATTAAACATAGAAAGCAATCTTTGACTTTTCAAAGACTTTTTGTTTTTTATGCCCATCAAAGACAAAACATAGGAATTATAGCCTAGTCTACTAGAAAAATAGACAGTAACGGGATCTTACCCAAAAATTTGCATTTGTGAATAAAAAATTTACCAAGAATCATAAACAAATTAATAACGTATTGAATTTGAGAATTTGGATTATGATAAAGAAAAATAATACTAAAGGTGTTAATACATATTTTGACATTTGTTTTCTCTGAGAGATAGGTACATAACTCATTCCAAAAAGCTTTAACACAAACACATTCACAAAAAATATGTACAATTGTCTCTTCAGCATCACAGAAAGTGCATTTATCTTCTAGGTTTTGGATATACTTATTGAGTACACTATTACAGGGGTAACATCTATGTAATATTTTAAATGTAATTTCTTTTATCTTGGCCAGACCCTATTGAATTATGCCCGAACAAAAATTGTTCGGACCAATCAAATTGTTAGGGCGGGCTTTATACGATGATGGACAGATGAGCAACGTAACGTAATCATCCACGTCACCAACGAGCGCTTGGGTTGAATTCGTTTACAACACAGATGACTGCCGCTGGAGAATTGTTATTTCACGAGTTCACACTTACAAATAAGTCAGATAGAATAAATGTATATTTGGCGTGCTGTCTGAGGAGAGGGCGGGCTCGGTATTCGGCCCGAACCCAAAGTGCTCCCCCCGTATTCCTGGCTGTGGAAGAACAAGCCGAGAGTGAGTGGAGGGATGCTGAAAACTGTCATGGAATGTTAGGTGAGTTGACAAAGTGAATAAATATATGCTTCCTCTCATGCTGATAGTGTAGACCAGACGGTCATTGTTTGATGACAAGTTGATTGGATTGATTATTTGAACGTGCTCCTCTCGAACTGTTTATAAAACATTATGTGTAGATTCCGCCATCGCGTCTGTTATAGAAGATATCGACAGCGCATTCATTTTAAAAGAGGAACAGAGAACGTCTCCGGTTACTATGGTAACCTCGGTTCCCTGAGAGGCGGGAACGAGACATTACGTCAACTGTGACGTATATGGGAACTCCTCCCTTCTCCATTTTGCTGAAATCTTATGGGCTAACGCCAGCTGGGGACAGCTGGCCAATTGACGCGAAGCATGCAAATACTGACAGGCTGCGGGCAGTATAAATGCATGGGTTCGTGGCAATAACGTCAGAATCACGACTGAACGCTGGCACAGCTGATCAAACAGCGACACGGCGGTTAACGTAATGTCTCGTTCCCGCCTCTCAGGGAACCGAGGTTACCATAGTAACCGGAGACGTTCCCTTTCAAGGCGGTAACTTCGACATTACGTCAACTGTGACGTATATGGGAACTGTATAAAATCACGCCGTGAGAGCAGAGAAGATAAGCCCAGACGGGGAACCCCTTGTCACATAAGCGTATACAACAGTTCCTAGCCAATAGCCGCACCGCTTAGGAATACACACATCTGATAGGCCGAGGTAGGCCAATGAGACGGCAGCTTCAACCCTATCAAAATTTGCATATGCCAAGAATTTTTACGTGAGGTCTGCACTGACAGTGACAGGGCAGGCACAACACATTAAGCACTCAAAGCATGAGAGAAAACACAGTGTCGACGGCTTCGCAGTGACAACTTGTATGAACCTAATAACCATAACAGGTTAGCTAAAGGTAGCTACTGCACTGGATCACAGTTTCACGGTACATGAGTAAACTCAACTTACCGAAAGCACTTGAGACGCTACGGACCGTACATCCAGCTTGTAAAACCTGGCGAATGTGTTCTGAGAAGACCAGCCAGCAGCAAGACATAAATCCTGGATAGACATCCCTTTAGACCAGGCCCACGAGGAGGCAACCGCCCTCGTAGAATGAGCTCTGATGTTAAGGGGACAATCCTTCCCCTGGCATTTATAAGCCAAAGCAATTGCGTCCACAATCCAGTGAGAAAGCCTCTGTTTTGAAACAGCATGTCCCTTATTACATCCACCAAAGCACACGAATAGCTGGTCCGACTGACGAAAGGCGGCCGAGCGATCCATATACATCCGCAAAGCCCTGACCGGGCACACAGCGGTCTGGGCGTCAGCGTCATCCGAGGCTGACGGTTCAGCAGATAAGGCGGGCAGGGAAACAACTTGTGCCCTGAACGGTGTATTGAGTGACTTCGGAACGTATCCCGGTCTCGGCCGGAGAGTGACGCTGCAATCGCCCGGTCCGAAACAGATGCAGTCGTCGTTCACCGAGAACGCGTGCAAGTCCCCGATGCGCTTCGCTGAGGCAAGAGCCAGGAGTAATGCCGTCTTTAAAGAGAGCTCCTTGACCGCAATCGAAGCTAGGGGCTCGAACGGTGGTAGAGATAGGGCTCTCAAAACTAGAGCTAGGTCCCACGGCGGCACAGAGGGCGGCTGTGATGGACACAATCTCCTCGCTCCCCTGAGAAACCTGGTCACCATAGCGTGCTTACCAATCGATTGCCCGTCGACCGGGGAAAGAAAAGCAGCAATAGCAGCTACATAGACCTTCAGTGTTGATGGCAAACTGCCGCTATCCATTCTGTGCTGCAGAAAGCGCAAAACATCCGTCCCTGAACTAGTCACCGGGTCAATTTCGATGTCCTGGCACCACTTAGTAAAAACTCCCCATTTCAGAGCGTAGAGGCGTCTGGTTGAAGGCGCGCGCGCCTCCGCGAGTGTGCTCAGCACTCGAGAATGCAGAGTGTTTCGCTCCACTAAAGTCCCCGCAGCGGCCACACATGAAGGTTCCACAGCTCGGGGCTGGGGTGCCATATCGTGCCATTCGCCTGAGACAGCAGGTCCTTCCTGAGGGGGATTCGCCATGGGGGAGCCACCATTAACTCTCTCAGGTCCGCAAACCAGGGCTGATTCGGCCAGTTCGGGGCCACGAGGATCACTGACGCTCTCTCCTCTCTGATTTTGCACAACACCATAGGCAGAATCTTCACTGGAGGAAACGCGTAAAGCCTGGCTTCCGGCCAGCGCGATGTCAGAGCATCTCCCAACAGTGGGGAGTGAGATAGCGAGAAGAACGTCCGACAGTGCGTGTTCTCGCTTGTGGCAAACAGATCCACGTCCGCCCTCCCGAATCGATCCCAAATCATTTGGGCTGACCCAGGGTGAAGCCTCCACTCTCCTTGAGGAATCCCGTTCCTCGACAGCATATCTGCTCCACGGTTCAGGAGACCGGGGATGTGCGCCGCTCTTATGGAGAGGAGGTGACGGTCCGCCCACAACAGGAGACTCTCTGCCTGTTTGAACAGAGCTCTGGAGCGCACGCCGCCCTGACGATTTATGTACGAGACCACGGACGTGTTGTCGGTTCGAATCAGTACATGTTGCTGCTCCAATTTTGACCGAAATGCTTCCAGGGCTAAGGACACCGCCTCCAACTCCAAACGGTTTATGTGCCACTCTCTCTGTGACTCCGACCACAGGCCTGAGGCAGGCACGCCTAAGCACACTGCTCCCCAGCCCGAGGTTGATGCATCCGTCGAGACCACGGTGCGTTGTGTCACTATACCCAAAGGAACTCCTGGGCTGAATATGTCCGGGTTGCTCCACGGTCTCAGAGTGTTGACACAACTGTGAGTGACCGTAATGCGCTTGTGGCCTGAAGACCACGCCCTCGGCGGAACTCGGGTTCTCAGCCAGAACTGCAGCGGCCGCATATGCAGCAGACCCAGGTGGCACACTGAAGAAGCCGCCGCCATCAGTCCCAGGAGCCTCTGAAATTCTCTCAATGAAACAGACCTGCCCGGTCTGAAACGGCGCAGGGTCGAAGAGATTGTCTCTATGCGCTCTTGAGAGAGGTGGGCTCGCATCGCCACCGAGTCCAAACATACTCCCAGATAAGTTATAGTCTGACTCGGAATAAACACGCTTTTCTGCATATTCACACGCAGTCCCAGCGTATCCAGGTGGCGAAGCAGCGTTTCCACGTGACTGATTAGCACATCTCTTGAGTGGGCTAATATCAGCCAATCGTCCAGATAATTCAGGATACGCATCCCGCTCGATCTGAGGGGGGAGAGCGCTGTGTCCACACACTTTGAAAATGTTCGGGGAGCCAGGGCTAGTCCGAACGGTAGCACCGAATACTGATAAGCCGTCCCTTCGAAAGCAAACCTCAGGAAGCGCCTGTGGCGCGTCGCTATTTGAATATGAAAGTAGGCGTCCTTTAAGTCCACTGAAGCGAACCAGTCCCTGGGACGAATTTGTGCCAGGATCTGTTTCAGTGTTGTCATTCTGAACGCGCGCTTGTGAAGTGCTCGGTTGATGGGTCTCAGGTCCAGTATCGGACGGAGTCCTCCATCCTTTTTTGGCACCACGAAATAACGGCTGTAGAACCCGCTCTCTTGCTCGCTCGGAGGGACCCGCTCTATCGCTCCTTTCTCGAGCAGACTGAGAACTTCCTGTCTCAGAACGGGAACGTTTTGGGGCGAGGTCAGTGACGGGACCACGCCGTTGAAGCGGGGTGGCCTGCGTCTGAACTGGAGAGAATATCCGTGCCGAATTATTCCCAGTACCCACGGTGAAACGCCCGGAATAGCCTCCCACGCGTCCGTGAAGTGACACAGCGGACGCGTTAGCTTTATTGCCGCCGTAGCTAGTGACGATGTGTTTTGACTGGAGCCCCGCCCCCGCGAGTCTAAAAACACTGGCGGGAGGGCGGCTCGCGATGGGCTTGGTGTAATGTTGACACTCTCGTGCCCTCGAGAGGCCATTATAGTTATGGGCTGTGACTCTGCGCTGCTCTGGGGCAGGGCGAGTGACACAGTGTTTGGTGTAAGAGGAAGAAAAAGCTCTTTTTGTGCAGGGGTACATGTTTTTATTGTGGAACTCACACAAACAGAAACAACATTTGCACACACAATGCACTTGTCGCCCGGGGTAACATGGGGGACATGGTGCTTTAGAACACGGCGTTTGGGGGAGGGCCCCCCCGCACGCTCTCTCTTCCTCTTGACCGCTCTGTCAGGTGGATGGCTTGGTAGCCGAGGATGGCGCGCTGGTTCTCTCACGGCGCGGGCTCCTCCTCTGACTCTGACCCTGGCGTTTTTTCCCAGGTCCCGTCCACTGCTTGTTCCGGCCGCGGGCGAAACGGGCGTCCGGTTCGGGGCGGGGCACCACGGCGGGCTGTCTAGCCTGTCCTTGAGCCTGGCGAGGAGCCGAAGACGAGCGGGATCTCGCCGATGGCTGGAGTGAGCGACGGGGCATCACGTGGCTCATCGCCTTCGCGCGTTTTTGCGTCTCAGAAAAACGCTCCGTGACTGACTCCACGGCGTCACCAAAGAGGCCGGAGGGAGTGATTGGAGCGTTCAGGAGCGTCTTGCGGTCAGTGTCCTTCAGGTCAGCTAGGGTTAGCCATAGGTGCCTGTTGAGGACGACCATGAAACCCATGGAGCGGCCGATGGCTTGAGCAGATCGCTTGGTAGCCATCAGCGCGAGGTCCGTTGCCGCGCGCAGATCCCTGATGACGTCAGCGTCCACTGTGCCGTCGTCTAGGGATTGAAGTAGCTTCGCCTGGAACACCTGTAGTATCGCCATGGCGTGTAGAGCTGAAGCTGCTTCCCCCGCAGATGCGTAGGCCTTATCCGCCTGGTGGGCGGTGAACCTGCACGGCTTGGATGGCAGGCTGCGGTCCGACCCCAGTGCAGATGAAGACGGGCACAGGTGCGCGGCAACGGTCTCCTCGACGGGGGGCATGCGCACATATCCGTGGGCTTCCGCCCCGTCCACGTGCGCGAACATGGCCTGCGTGTTCGAGTGGGTGCGCGCCGATTGGGGTGCAGCCCACGCCCTCACCACGTGCTCGTGAACGTCTGGGAAGAACGGGGTACTTCTCCTCGATGCAGTCTGACGACGGCTCGACTGGAGAAACCAAGTGTCCAACTTGCTCTTGGCTGGCTCGTCCGGAGCGCTCCACTTGAGGTCCAGCTCAGAGACGGCCTTGCCGAGGACCCTGACGAGCTCATCCTGGAGGTCTGCAGGGCCCTCTTGGTCGGGGCGTTCGGATTGAGACGCCCAATCCTTTTCCGACGCCGAGAGTGACATGGAGTCGTCTTCCCCACCAGCCCCAAAGGAGACGAAGCTCGCGACGGCGTGGGGGGGGCGAAAGCTCGCGTCCGCGAAGCTGACGGCATCGAAGACCTCGTCGTCGGATGGGGGAGGGCCCACCAGCGGCTCGCTGGCGGCAGTGGGCCTTATCCCCGCTGCTGATCGAGCCACTTCCCTTCTGGCTCTGAGGGCGCGCACTGGCAGCTCGGCGCAGTGGGCGCACGTGTCGTCCGTTAGTGCCGCTTCAGCGTGGGCGAGGCCCAGGCAAGCGACACAGAACAGGTGAGTGTCGGGCGGGTCTAAGGGGCCCGCACATAACTGGCATGTAGTAGCCATCGGATGCGTCGAAGAAAAATTACTATTAGTCCTCTAATGCAACTTCACGATGACGAATGATTTCTTAGCGTGAAAAGAGAGATTCTGACGTTATTGCCACGAACCCATGCATTTATACTGCCCGCAGCCTGTCAGTATTTGCATGCTTCGCGTCAATTGGCCAGCTGTCCCCAGCTGGCGTTAGCCCATAAGATTTCAGCAAAATGGAGAAGGGAGGAGTTCCCATATACGTCACAGTTGACGTAATGTCGAAGTTACCGCCTTGAAAGGGAACCACGATCAAGGCATTTGTCGATCGGAAACATGAATGAAAAACATACAGTATCACTTACTCCGTTGCTCTGATTGGTTATAGGTCTATCCAATTGAGTGCAGAGGCATTTTCCTTCCTGGTTCGGTTGAAACACGCCCCATAATCAAAGCTCAATGGAGCAGTATCAGACTCACATTCTGACTAGAATCTGAGTATGACGACGTCAGGCTATCAGCTCCGTGCACTCCAGTCGCAAAAAAAGGTAAAGTTGAACCTACACTCTCCGAACTGCAAGATAACATCGTGAGGCTTGTAGCTGAAAAAATAAAAGAGAACGCGGACAATCTTGCAGGCCTGATAAAGAAAAATGTGGACACCATCGAAGCTTTAAAGGAATCATCAGAGTTTCTCTTCAACGAAGTTCAAGACATGAAAACAGAAATAAAAACGGTTAAAAATATAAGTGATGACCATCAGAAGAGAATTACAGGCCTGGAAGACAGATTGAATGACATGGAACGCTATCACAGAAGATGGAACTTGAGGCTGTATGGCTTGCCAGAGCAGGAAGGAGAAGATGTTAAACAGCGTGTGATTGACATCTGTAAGGCAGTCATTCAAGACCCAGAAGAGGATCTTCGCTCCCAAATTGATGTAAGCCACAGGATCGGGAGGAGAGAGGATGGTAAAACTCGACCGGTGATAACAAGATTTACATCAAGATCGACCAAAGAAAAGGTATGGAAATGCGCGAAGAATTCGGAATTTCTCAAAATAAAGAAGATAAAATTCGGCGAAGACTTGACCACGAAAGATAAAGAGTCTCGCACTAAACTGTGGCCACAGATTGAAGAGGCACGGAAGCAAGGGAAGAGAGCCTTCTTCGTCGGAGCTAAAGCCAAAGCTAAAACCTCTGATGTGATCTAAAAGCAAAGTTGCCCATGGACTTTCGTTGAGAAGTTCAGTTGTATTCTAAAATACATCTAGTGATGTGCTGTTATATTTAATGTTTAACTGTTAAAAGGTCAGATTTGTAATCCCAAGTTTGCTCATTCTAATCAGTATTCAAAAGGTGAAGAAAATCATTTTCCCTTTTTGTTACACTTAAAACTCAAGGTTTTTTGTTTTTGTTTGTTTTAGTTAACTTGTTCTACTTTTCAATTTGTCTTTGTCATTTTATTCGCTTAATGTGAGGGGTATACGAGAACAGACTAAGAGGAAAGCTGTATTTTTATTTTGTAAAACTTTCAAGGCAGATTTTTATTTTCTTCAAGAAACACATGCTTTAGCTTCAGATTTTAATTTCTGGAAAAATCAGTGGGGAGACAATATCTGGATGGCTTATGGAAACAGTAAATCTGCTGGCCTTGCCATATTAAAGGGCTCCTTTCAGGGAAAAATCCTTAAAAATGTTGTTCATGATTTAGGAAGATGGGTTATTTTAGTTATTGAATTTATGGAGAATATTTTCATTTTGGGTAATATATATGGTCATAATAATAGTCATAGAAACACAGACCTTTTTGTAGAATTTGATGAACAAATAAATGCCTTATTAAATTCCTTCATCAACGCTAAATTAATTTTGGGAGGTGACTGGAACTGCATAAGTGACCCCATCATAGACTGTCAACCTCAAAGATCCTTAAGAGGCAATTATGGAGAGTTTAATAATCTATGTATGCATTTAAACTGTTGTGACATATGGAGATTAAAAAATCCACAGCAAATCCAGTTCACTTGGAATAACAAAGATTTATCTAAGAGATCCAGGATTGACTTCTGGCTTATTTCAAATGAGTTACTAGACAGTGTGGAAGAAGCCAAAATAGAACCCTCAGTATTTTCTGATCATAATATGATTACTTTAGTATTATGTATAAGGGGTCAATCAATAAAATATAAACCAAATTATTGGAAATTAAATAATACACTTTTGAGTGATAAAATCTTCAAAGAAAAAGCCAAAAAAATAATAAATGAAAATTTGATAGAAGCAAAAAAAGACAAAATATATGGCAAACATTGGGAATATACAAAATTTCAGATCCGTAATATGGCCATTGAAAGGGCAAAAGAATTATCTAAGGAAAAAAGATTGAGACAAGATAGAATACTCAAGGGAATAATTTATATCTATGAAAAAAATGAGCAATCACAAGCTGACATCAATACTTTATTTGAATTACAAGCTGAATTGGACAATATCTATCAAAATTTGGCACAGGGAGCCTTTATTCGTTCTAGGCGAAAATGGATAGAACATGGTGAAAGGAATACAAAATATTTTCATAATTTAGAAAAAAGAAATGTTAGTGTTAACAGTATTTATAAACTTAGAATTAATGATCAGATCTCTGAAAACTCCTCAAAAATTTCAAATTTTGTGGAAGATTTTTATAAAAAAAACTATATTCCGAACACAACAGTTGTCAGAGCTCATTTTTCCTCTCATGTATAAAAAGTGTGGCTCAAGGTATTGATGAAACTCAGAAGGACATTTGTGATCAAGACATATCCCTAGAAGAACTTAAAAAGAACATTATAAGCTAAAAGATAATAAATCCCCAGGGAATGATGGCCTAACAGGTGAATTTTATAAAGCATTTCAAGATTACATTTCTGAATTCTTATTATTAGTTTTTAAGGAGGCTATAGAAACCTGTAGGCTTCCCCCGACTATGTGTCAAGGCTAAATTACATTATTACCTAAACCCAATAAGGATTGCTTGCTTCTTGACAACTGGAGGCCTATAACCTTAATTAATAATGATGCAAAATTGTTGGCTCATATTTTTGCGCAAAGAATAAAGTTGTGCTTAGATACAATAATAGATGACAGTCAGTCTGGTTTTATGCAAGGACGGCATATCAGTAACAATATTAGATTAATCTTAGATTTAATTGACTATAAGGATTACATAACTGATAATAGTTACATTCTATTTATAGATATATACAAAGCATTTGATACTGTGACACATGATTTTTTATTTGACGTATTCGATTTTTTTGGTTTTGGTCAATACTTTAAAAGGGCAATACAAACGTTATATAGTGACTGCAATAGTTCAGTTAAACTTCCATGGGGAACTACTCGTAGATTTAGCATCTCCCGGGGCATAAAACAAGGAGATCCAGCGGCTCCGTTCCTATTTCTGTTGGTCATGCAAACCATGGCTCTATGTATACATTACGATTCGTTTCAAGGCATCAAAATTATGGAAAAAGAAATTAAATGTTGTCAGCTAGCTGATGATACAGCTATTTTTTAAAAAGACAAATCACAGGTTAAAAAAGTTATAGAGTGTCTCAATGTATTTTCTAAAGCTTCAGGTTTATCTTTAAATGTTAAAAAATGTACTCTTTTTCCACTTAAAAACAATGATATTCCCTTAACTGAATTTGAAGGTATTCCAGTTAGGGAGGAAGTTACGAACCTTGGTATCAATATCTGTAAAAATCAATCAGACAGAGTGCAATCTAATTTCCAACCCCTTATGGTGAAAACGAAAAAGAGATTTGATATGTGGCTCATGGGGGATTTATCACTCAAAGGTAGAGTTCGTTTGTCCAAAACTGAGGGGCTGTCTCGTTTAGTCTATCCTGCAAAAGTGTTAGATGTGCCAAAATCTTTTATTAAAAAAATTGATTCAACTTTATATGGAAAAACAAGTCACACTATTTAAATAAAAATATATTATGTAATTCTTATAATCAAGGAGGTTTAAATGTGCTTGATTTTGGTACTTCTAATACAATTTTCAAGTTGAACTGGATTAAACATTATATTAAGCATACTGATAAACTATGGTATATTATTCCAAATCTTATTTTTGAAAAAGTTGGTGGTATAGAGTTCCTTTTAAAATGTGACTTTGAGGTTAACAAGCTCTATTCAGCTATCCAATTTTCATAGACAGGCTCTTTTATGTTGGCTTCTTATATACAAACATAACTTCTCCCCCCACAAGCAGTTAATCTGGAATAATAAAATGGTTAAATATAAGAATAAATCGATCTTCTACGACAATTGGATTAAAAATGATATTCTAATGGTCTCACAACTGATTAATAACGAGGGTTACTTACTTACATATACAGAGTTTTTAAACATATTTGGGATTCCAATAACTCCACGAGAATATAGTATTGTTTTTGATCCAATTCCAGTAGGTTTTTTGAGACTCTTGAGAGGTAGCAGTGAACCACATAAGCAATCAATGGATAAAAAACAGGTTTTGATAAACGGTATTGATATAAAAGATAGTAAATGTAATAATAAATTCTTCAGATGCTTGATTCACTGCCCTGCTACACCTCAAAATAAATACTTTTGGAATGAACACTTTGGAAATATTAATTGGAGATCATAAATGTAAATGGTCTGAAAGGATACCCAACATTTTCCATTTTAGGGCTGACATGAAGATTTATTTTGAAACACTGAAAGGACTTTCAAACCGCAAAGCAACCAGAACTATGGACATCTTCAAAGAATTAAATTCCTCTTCGTTTTAATTATACACATATAACCCCTTTCTGTTATGTTATATTATATATATTTTTTTATCTTTTCTTTTCATTAATGTGTGAATCAATGTTCTTTAAATTCATTGATATGAATGTATACCTTTAATGTTCCTAATATCTTATGATGCTTTGGAATCATTTAGAATAGTATATGTGAAATATTTGTATCCATTGTTTTACTTCGTGTATAACTCTGAAAAAAAAAAAAAAAATGCATCACAGCAAACATGGCACGCTCTGCAAAACAGTAGAATGAAGTCAACTAAGTGCAATCTGTAGTATCATTAAATAACATCATCAGTAGGCCTATATCTTCCATACTTTTCCATGCGCACGATAAGGTGTGAAAGTGGAATGCAGAAGCAGGACGGTTACCATGGTAACGAAGGACGCCTGCTTGTGCACACCAATGGAAATTGTTACATGAATTTACAAAACTATCAGATTAAAGTTGGAATATTACATTTATTCGTCAAGTTTAAGTGTAACATCTTCATAAAATATATGGGTATGTGTTAATATAACGTATTTTGCTTCTAGGATATTTGATGTGCAGGTTCATCTGGAAGATATCAATACAGAAATCACCTTTAAGATGTTTATGACTTTGGGGACATTTACACATAAGTGTCAGTCCCCAAGTGGGCAGTATAAGTGGGCAGTGGAATGGGGGAAAACGCAAGGTCTTGAGGCGTGTTTTTAAAAGCTGAACTTCTTTTCAATTGAGCGCCGCGTTTTTAGAACGCCGAGACGCTGCAGAAGAGCGAGCGCAACGTCCGTCTAGTGCGCGTATGCCTAGAAAAGCAATGAAAAAGCGCGTTCTGTATGAACGGACCCTTACACAGATTTCCAGATGAAGTGTTCTTAAAACAGATCTGGAAAGGTGTGCTGTCTTATCATTCCTCCATCTATTTGAAATCCATGGATCACCCTTCTGTGTTGCTACTTGTTCATACACAAAAATATAAATAATTATATTGATTTATATCTTAATTTCTTTTCTTTTTTTAACTTACCGGGCGACTATGCAGGCTATGACAGCCGTCATTTACCCTGCCATACCCAGCTGATGCAAAGCGTAGGTTACTTTATATCTACACAGAGAGAAAGCCCTGTCTAGGCTCTTCTGTTGTGTCGAGCCATTCGTTATTTGTTTGATGAGAAAATGAAATGTAGCCTAGTTGCAATACACGCGTTAAATTTTGTAAGCTCCGTGCAACTGCAGCAGCAGAGGACTATTATTACTAGAATATTAGAAATCTAATACTCAAGCTGATTTCTCATTTTTCTACTCTTAATATTAAATAAAATAAAAACGACTGAACGAAAGATACACGGATTCTCTTGAACTACCACCGCGTTTGCGGTAGAAAACTACTGCAGTGCAGCCAAAATGCTCTGTTCGACTTTTCTGAGATCCTTTACTCTTCCCTGTGGATGACCTGTGACCTGACCTACTTTCTGTAAGATCTGAATTTTCCGCGGTTTGAATTTTAGAAAACTGAATTTGAAGTTCTGAATTTCTTCTTCATCTTGAAAACTTGAATCTGTATTTTTAAAAACTGAATATGAATTTGCAGTCAAAGAATTCAGAACAAAAAAATAGCTGTTTGAAAATATATGTCTAATAAATGTAAAAAACGAAATAAATTCGTTTAAGGAAATCAAATTCAGAACTATTTAAAATACCACATAGCCTACAATTCAAATTTGTTAGATTACACGTCTTGTAAATAAATCAAATAATTGACACAATTCAAATTCAAATCATATTGTCATATTATAAGCTCCATAAGACCACGGCTATGATACACACGCCGTTGACTGAGGTTGATTAATAGATTTATGAAAAAAAAAATTGAAAAAAAATAAAATAAATAAAAATCTGATACCTTTTTACAGCAGTTTAAAGTAGTGGCTGTTTTCAGCCACGAACATAATGAAAGGGTAGTGAATTTCAGGGCCGTGCAGAGACCTCTGGAGGGGCAGGTGCTCAAAGTATAAAAGGGGGCACATGGAACAAGGCTTTAAATAGGGCTGTGCTCAAAATATCAATACAGCAATATATCAATATGGATGATTCTGTATCGATACGGCAGCAAATGCATTGATGCAGTTTTGAAAAAGAAACAGAACAGAAAAGACAAATTTTAAGTTTAAAAGTAAAAAAATAATTAATAATTATGTGTACATATTAATAACTCTGGGATTAGAAACTGAAGTATCTTAAGTTGCCCCAACCTGATGGCTTTTCCTTCTCTGTTCTAGCCTACAGAATAATAAAGAACAACTGTTATAGTAAACTGTGTAGGACAAAATCAACGTGGCCCACGTTTCGTTCAGTACAGTATAGTTTTATTTAATGCCATGTCAGCATCTGTGGCTATTTTCATGGCATAAACTGATTTACAAAAATACAAGAGTTACATTTATACAATGAAAATAAAAACAAAGCAAACAGAAAAAAATACAGCAATTAATACTTTACAATATTTTTAACATTAATGTGATACCTGTTTCTGGTAAATTCTTACTAAAGTCCTTAAATGAGTTTGCTGCCTTTGCTGTTGTTGTTGTTACTGCTGCTGCTGATGATGATGATGATGATGATGATGATGATGATGATACTGCTGGAGTTGATCTGAGACTGTAGACATTAAAACAAACATATAGGAGATATATTAGCTGATTAAACCATTTTTATGTGACCATGACAAGATGTAAAGATAGCTGACAGTGTTTGGAACTGGCTCACTAGCTCACTGACCTGCTGTAAAGCTGCAGATTCTGCCCAGGCTGTTAGGGGAGATGTTCACAGAGGCTGCTGCACACAAAACATACTGGTAAGCCTTACCAGTGTAGTGATCATTTTTAAGGCACTCTACGTTTTTTAAATAAATATTGTAATAATAATAATAATAGTTTAAAGTACAAATAACATAAAAAGACCAGACCCTCGACACCCGTGAAACTTTTCTCCCTAAACAGCAAGCTAACGTAACTTCTACAGCCTACACACAGACAGCAATGTAAACAACATTTCTGCATGCTCTCTTCACGTCGTTCTTGTAAAATAACAATAATAAGTAAACAAACATCATAAGCACTTCGCTAAAAATGAAACACCACTTACCAGCAGCCGCAGAGTTGAAGATATCCTGTGGTAGTGCGCGTAGCCGCGCGAATTTTAAAAATGCGCGTGCACTGCAGCGAGAGGAATCGTCCCGGTTGAGTTCGTCAGGTGAAAGGTCATCATGTGGGTCATTTTATTTACGGCTAAATTATTATTCATTAATTTTACTAATAGTTAGATTGGGCAGGCATCCACAAAAGGGCCTTTAATTACAAAAAAAGGAGAGGAAATTTTGCCTTGACAAAAGGGCACTTTGGGCACCAAGGGGCAAAAGGGCAGGTGCTCGAGCACCCAACGCCCCCCCCCCCCCCCCCCCCCCCTCTGCACGTGCCTGGTGAATTTGAACAATGCACAAGGGTTAAATATGCGTGTTTGACCGCTGCAGAGCAGCAGATGTGACGTCACAGTCGAGTTCCATATGACGTCACAGACTGATTGTTCAGTTCAGCAGGGATTATCAGACTCAGACTCACTAACAGATGAAAGTGTTACAAACGCAATCTACCGCTTTAAACAACAGTAAAATAGTGTCTACACAGCTCGTTGAGATTCAGAATCTGACAGAATACGGTGTCATTTAATATATTTACGATATAAATTGAGTTACTTGACGGAATCTTCAGCTCAGGTGGTCATAACTGTAGTTCAGTAAAGTTATATATAAATATTATGTCTCCAAAGTTCCTATTGAAGCTGGACAGCTTGTCCCTGGAGGCGAAGGACCGGACAGCCGCTTGGCAGAACCACACAAAAGGTACGGAGTAAATACACATCAGAACTAACACATAATGAATCCGACTTCAATGGTAGGACTTGTATGGCACAGCATATCAGCATTACTGGGCTTGTAATGGGCTCTCGGTGCACAGGATGCTTATATTTGAAACTTTGCTAGAGATGAAGAATGTTTTTTACAATATAGAGAAGATGGTGCTCTAGAAAACATCATTGTTATATTGTCCCAGCAGCATACGACCAGCGGCGCTGGTTAGCCATCTTTTTACCACAGTATTTGCTGTAAAACCATAGAAACTAACACAATGAACCATGGTTTTACTACAACAATTATGGTTTATCTATGATTGTTGTAATAAAACCGTAACTACAAAAAACGTATGGTTACTATAGTTATGATTAACGTTACCATACTTTTACTTTAGGTTTACTGCAATATTAAACTAAGTTGAACCATGGTATGAACAAAAAAATAACAACATGGATACAGTTTGACCATAGTAAAACCATAGGCCTAGATCTAGTACTTTTCACAATACATATAGTTTCAAAGCCACTTTAAGGTTACAATCATAAAATATCCTTTAATCTGCCAGAAGTGACTGTGACACAACAAAGAAATGTCCATATGGAAATAGCTCTAAGATAATACAAGTCAGGAATTTAAAGTCATGTTCAGTTAAATAGACAAAATTAAGCTGTACTTCAACATTTTTTAAGGGCAATTTCGCAGATTTTTTGCATCTGCACAAACTCGCTAGATCAGAAATCCAACATGGCGCCCATTTGCAACAAGCCCATTTCTCTAGTGTTCTTGGAACATGAACTAGTGAATCATTGAGCTGTAATCTGTGCTAATAAAACAGATGTTTCTAATCAATATTTGTTGTTTGCAGAAAAAAAGACAAAAGGGAAGAACTTCCTCTGGAGAGGATGTAAGGCTGTGAAACGTTCCTTCCAAACCCTCAAATCACAGGTTCATCCATACACACCCAGCGTAGAGCCGCTAGCCGGCACAGATGGTGAGTCTCCAGTTATTACCACCCTGATTCATGGCCATTTCAGCCTGATGTTTCTGGTGTTAGTCTTCATTTTTCCTTCTCTACTCCTGTTGGCTCCTCAAATATGCATTTAAATGTTTTGTTTGTTTGTTTTGTTAAACACCATTTGAAAAACCCATATATTTATGTAGTGAAGTCTGATGGTTGAGAATTCTTTCTGTTTTTCTTTTTGTTACATTTTTACTGAACTGTACTGTAAATGTGTCTTATGGTGTGACATAACAAAAACTAAGAAAAATAATACTCCTAATACAAATAGCATGAGAGATATTTATTTTCATTGTTAGACACTTATTTTCATATAGTGTTTATGTAGTGTAGGAACGGATTATGTCATGGTTGTGCCCTGGGCATGGATGTGTTTGGGTTCCTGTCATAGTTTTAACAAATATGCCTTGTATAATTTGTAAAACATTTTTTTAATTATAACATGATAACATTTTTATTGTAATTATAACAAAATATAAAATATCTTCCACTTAAAACAATAATACATGTTAAATAAAAACAAAACAAATTATAACGAATAGGCTGTAACGTTTTCCAGCTCTGGGAGAGACTGCGACACCAAACATATACTATCATACTGTATAGTACAAGGTTTAAAACATTTAAATAGACACATCAAGTAGTGTGAATGTGTGTGATTCAGTAGCTTATAGCTGAGATTAGGCTCTTGACAAGCGATTTCTGAGAGACGCACAGAGAGACGGCAGCGTGGCTGGTTGGTTTCATTCATAGCCTATAGTTTGCACTCATTCGCGTATCATATTGTACAACTTTTTTAATATTTAAATGCACATATCAAACAGTAGAAAATGTGTATGATGTAGTGTCTTAGTTGATAGTAGCTTACTCTTGAGTTGATAGCTCTGATTTCACACTGAGTTCACACTCATTTGTGTATCATATAGTGGTTTAAAAAGTTTAAATAGACACATCAAGTAGTGTGAATGTGTGTGATTCAGTAGCTTATAGTTGAGATTAGGCTCTTGTCAAAAGAAAAGTAGAAAATGTGCAGTATGTAGTATTTTCAAGTATTTTATTTGATCGGCTGTTATTGATAAAGCTCTGATTTCTGAGACGCATAAGGCAGCACGATTGATTTGTGATCATGCTGTGCTCATTTCAGTCACAGAGTTCACACTCGTTCACATCACACACTCATTATTGAGTAGTTTATTAGAGGTTTATACAGAGCTCTCAAGTTGTATCAAGAGTTTGGAGTGAGATCTGTTAGGGGACGAGCCACCCACATATTTGCAGCAGCGGCCCCTCGGCCCCACCAAATTTGCTTCAATTTTTGCTAGCAGTTCAATTTTACCTATTGTTCATAATTGACCAGCATAATATAATTCTCATACTCTGACATCACGTAAAGTAACTTTGATTTGCAGAAGATCAGAAATCAAAAGACTGAAGTTTTTTAAGATTCTTTAAATGGATATTTTATTTTTATTTTATGTATTTCTGTGCTATAGTTTATTTTTAAATGTAGTTATATTTGCATATTTGTATATTTACAGTAGGCATAATTGGTCGGGGAATCACACATGCGTATGTTCATGCACCATGAGTCAATTTACTCTTCATGGACAAAGTGTATTTAATGAAAGTGTATTTCATTCACATGATTTAAACATGCATGCATTTAAATGTCATTTACTCATGGAATAGTAATATAGATCTTAGTATTATTTTAAGTGATGTATCATAATCTATAAACAACTATTAAAGATCATTCTCTGGTTTCTCTGGCTCTCTGCACTGGCGTCTGCACAAACTCGCTAGATCAGAAATCCAACATGGCGCCCATTTGCAACGAGCCCATTTCTCTAGTGTTCTTGGAACATGAACTAGTGAATCATTGAGCTGTAATCTGTGCTAATAAAACAGATGTTTCTATCAATATTTGTTGTTTGCAGAAAAAAAGACAAAAGGGAAGAACTTCCTCTGGAGAGGATGTAAGGCTGTGAAACGTTCCTTCCAAACCCTCAAAACCAAAGTGTTTCCTCTTGAGGCTGAGCAGAAATCACGGGCTCATCTATACACACCCAGCGTAGAGCCGCTAGCCGGCACAGATGCGCTCGAGTCCGAGCCGACAGATGGTGAGTCTCCAGTTATTACCACCCTGATTCATGGCCATTTCAGCCTGATGTTTCTGGTGTTAGTCTTCATTTTTCCTTCTCTACTCCTGTTGGCTCCTCAAATATGCATTTAAATGTTTTGTTTGTTTGTTTTGTTAAACACCATTTGAAAAACCCATATATTTATATAGTGAAGTCTGATGGTTGAGAATTCTTTGTGTTTTTCTTTTTGTTAAATTTTTACTGAACTGTACTGTAAATGTGTCTTATGGTGTGACATAACAAAAATTATGGAAAAAAAAAATCTCTTAATAATAGCATGAGAAAGATTGATCTTCATTGTTTGACACTTATTGTCCAAAATGTTTTCTTATAATGAAGTATTAGGAGTTCCTTCCACTGGAACTAAGGGGCCAAGCCCAACCCCTGTAAAACAACCCCACACCATAATCCCCCCCCCCCCCCCCCCCAGACACGGCGTCAGCCGATTTTGCCGGGGCTTCAGCCCTGAATGTGTTTTGAAAAGTTGACTGACAAATATGAAACCGGACAATAGCCTATGTAAACCCCCGAAATCATAAGTTGCCATATTTCATCGTGCTTCGGCTTTGCTGCTGTCTCTGACTGGTGATTGTTGAAATCTGTCTCACACAGAGACGCACCTCGTGAGTGATTTCAGCCTGTCCTAGAATATCTCCAGGATTTGCGCGTAAAAGCAAACAGTCTCACAGCAAAAATTTTTTTAAAATAAATAACGCAGTCAGCACCGCCGCACAGTCCTCTGTCAGAAGAGATGTTGTCAGGCTATATGTCAGTAAAACTCAGAAAAACGAACTTCTTGTCGTGTCAGCCGTGTGCTTGCGGCGCGCACTCTTCAATATCACACGCAAATGTGGCGCACCCTGTATCACGCAAAAGAAACTACGAGCATGTAACGTCGTGTTCTATCGTCAATTAAGTATTGAGATAACCAAAAGGGAGATTAAAGCTGCGTCAAAACTCTATGTCGGGGCTTTTGTATTCATTTGTAGACTACATAAATGTTACACATTTTGGCGTAGCCCTTCTCATTTTTCATTATTAATATTCTAACATTTTATCAATATTGAAAAGTCATCAAAACTGACTCACGTCATAAAAATAATAATTTTGTGACCAAAAATGTGAAAAATACATGTAGCCTAAATGATCGTTCATGAGATTCTTTTAACTATAAGCAACTCAATTTGTCTAGATCTGTAATATTATTTCCTTTGTATAATGAGCTTGTCTTTGTTTTCAATTATCTTATATTTTTATTGTGAGTGTGAACTGCTGCGCAGTCGTGTGATTTAGTCAGCTTGATTAACATTATTACAATTTATCCCTATATAACACAGATGTTCTTTGCTAATTACAGAAACTATAAGCAAAATTCTTTAGTATAAATATATATTTTTAAAATGTGTGTATATATATATATATATATATATATATATATATATATATATATATATATATATATATATATTTGTATGCTCCTCGAATGTGTTGGAGTATTTCACCAGTCATTCTCGTCATCCTCAGGTTTGTTCCTCTCTGAGATCCATGTTGAGTGGAGATGTAGAGATTCGTTGAGTCTGAGCAGCCGAGGCTCGAACAGCATCGATGGATTGGAGAGCCCAAACCAACAGGGTTTGTCCAGGTCCAACAACCTCAATCCGCACCCGACCCAGACACAGAGCCAGGATCTTCCCGGATCATTAACATCTCTGTTTTCTGAGTTTTCTGTGTCCACAGGTCAGGCTCACGGGACGAGGGCGAAGCAGAACCCAGATGATAGACGTCCGTCCACTTCATCTGAACACTCTCTCACAGGTCAGAATAGGCTTTTAATAAAGAAGTAATGGCTTAGTTTCTATTTCTATTTTCAATGGCTGATTTGTCATTGAAAATAGAAAGTTGAACCAACTAAAGTAACGGTAACACTTTATTTTGATGGTCCCTTTTGAACATTCTGTCGCCTATAAGTAACTTTGCAACTACATGTCAACTTATTCTAACCCTAACCCTACCAGTCTACTAATACTCTACTAATACTCTATTGAGAGTTAGTAGACTTGTAGGTGCAATGTTACTTATAGACAACCGAATATCTTAAAGGGACCAAAATAAAGTGAAACCAAAGTAACAATTTGATGTGACCACTGACTGATTATTAATATTATAAAAAATATATAAAACAAAAACAGTTTTTGATGTGTGAAATGTTCCATCCTCAGGATCCTGGAGAACTGGTTCCACAGATTCTTCTCTGGGCTTCACGTCATCCTTAGGTTTGTCCAGGTCCAACAACCTCGAAGGGTTTCTGTGTCCTCCGCTGCCGGGTCAAGTTCCTGTCGAGCCAACAGAGACTTCAGATGGTATATTTAGTATAAATATATATTTCTAAAATGTATAAATATATATATATATATATATTTGTATGGTCCTCGAATGTGTTGGAGTATTTCACCAGTCATTCTTCTCCTGGCATCGCGTCATCCTCAGGTTCGTTCCTCTCTGAGGTCCATGTCAAGAGGAGATGTAGAGATTCGTTGAGTCTGAGCAGCCGAGACTCGAACAGTGTCGATGGATTGGAGAGCCCAAACCAACAGGGTTTGTCCAGGTTCAACAACCTCAATCCGCACCCGACCCAGACACAGAGCCAGGATCTTCCCGGATCATTAACATCTCTGTTTTCTGAGTTTTCTGTGTCCACAGGTCAGGCTCACGGGACGAGGGCGAAGCAGAACCCAGATGATAGACGTCCGTCCACTTCATCTGAACACTCTCTCACAGGTCAGAATAGGCTTTTAATAAAGAAGTAATGGCTTAGTTTCTATTTCTATTTTCAATGGCTGATTTGTCATTGAAAATAGAAAGTTGAACCAACTAAAGTAACGGTAACACTTTATTTTGATGGTCCCTTTTGAACATTCTGTCGACTATAAGTAACTTTGCAACTACATGTCAACTTATTCTAACCCTACCAGTCTACTAATACTCTACTAATACTCTAATGAGAGTTAGTAGACTTGTAGGTGCAATGTTACTTATAGACAACCGAATATCTTAAAGGGACCAAAATAAAGTGAAACCAAAGTAACAATTTGATGTGACCACTGACTGATTATTAATATTATAATAAATATATAAAACAAAAACAGTTTTTGATGTGTGAAATGTTCCATCCTCAGGATCCTGGAGAACTGGTTCCACAGATTCTTCTCTGGGCTTCACGTCATCCTTAGGTTTGTCCAGGTCCAACAACCTCGAAGGGTTTCTGTGTCCTCCGCTGCTGGGTCAAGTTCCTGTCGAGCCAACAGAGACTTCAGATGGTATATTTAGTATAAATATATATTTCTAAAATGTATAAATATATATATATATTTGTATGGTCCTTGAATGTGTTGGAGTATTTCACCAGTCATTCTTCTCCTGGCATCACGTCATCCTCAGGTTCGTTCCTCTCTGAGGTCCATGTCAAGAGGAGATGTAGAGATTCGTTGAGTCTGAGCAGCCGAGACTCGAACAGCGTCGATGGATTGGAGAGCCCAAACCAACAGGGTTTGTCCAGGTCCAACAACCTCGAAGGGTTTCTGTGTCCTCCGCTGCTGGGTCAAGTTCCTGTCGAGCCAACAGAGACTTCAGATGGTATATTTAGTATAAATATATATTTCTAAAATGTATAAATATATATATATTTGTATGGTCCTTGAATGTGTTGGAGTATTTCACCAGTCATTCTTCTCCTGGCATCACGTCATCCTCAGGTTCGTTCCTCTCTGAGGTCCATGTCAAGAGGAGATGTAGAGATTCGTTGAGTCTGAGCAGCCGAGACTCGAACAGCGTCGATGGATTTGAGAGCCCAAACCAACAGGGTTTGTCCAGGTCCGACAACCTCGAAGGGTTTCTGTGTCCTCCGCTGCTGGGTCAAGTTCCTGTCGAGCCAACAGAGACTTCAGATGGTATATTTAGTATAAATATATATTTCTAAAATGTATAAATATATATATATATATTTGTATGGTCCTCGAATGTGTTGGAGTATTTCACCAGTCATTCTTCTCCTTGCATCACGTCATCCTCAGGTTCGTTCCTCTCTGAGGTCCATGTCAAGAGGAGATGTAGAGATTCGTTGAGTCTGAGCAGCCGAGACTCGAACAGCGTTGATGGATTGGAGAGCCCAAACCAACAGGGTTTGTCCAGGTCCGACAACCTTGAAGGGTTTCTTTGTCCTCCGCTGCTGGGTCAAGTTCCTGTCGAGCCAACAGAGACTTCAGATGGTATATTTAGTATAAATATATATTTCTAAAATGTATAAATATATATATATATATATATATATATTTGTATGGTCCTCGAATGTGTTGGAGTATTTCACCAGTCATTCTTCTCCTGGCATCACGTCATCCTCAGGTTCGTTCCTCTCTGAGGTCCATGTCAAGAGGAGATGTAGAGATTCGTTGAGTCTGAGCAGCCGAGACTCGAACAGCGTCGATGGATTGGAGAGCCCAAACCAACAGGGTTTGTCCAGGTCCGACAACCTCGAAGGGTTTCTGTGTCCTCCGCTGCTGGGTCAAGTTCCTGTCGAGCCAACAGAGACTTCAGATGGTATATTTAGTATAAATATATATTTCTAAAATGTATAAATATATATATATATATATATTTGTATGGTCCTCGAATGTGTTGGAGTATTTCACCAGTCATTCTTCTCCTGGCATCGCGTCATCCTCAGGTTCGTTCCTCTCTGAGGTCCATGTCAAGAGGAGATGTAGAGATTCGTTGAGTCTGAGCAGCCGAGACTCGAACAGTGTCGATGGATTGGAGAGCCCAAACCAACAGGGTTTGTCCAGGTTCAACAACCTCAATCCGCACCCGACCCAGACACAGAGCCAGGATCTTCCCGGATCATTAACATCTCTGTTTTCTGAGTTTTCTGTGTCCACAGGTCAGGCTCACGGGACGAGGGCGAAGCAGAACCCAGATGATAGACGTCCGTCCACTTCATCTGAACACTCTCTCACAGGTCAGAATAGGCTTTTAATAAAGAAGTAATGGCTTAGTTTCCATTTCTATTTTCAATGGCTGATTTGTCATTGAAAATAGAAAGTTGAACCACACTAAAGTAACGGTAACACTTTATTTTGATGGTCCCTTTTGAACATTCTGTCGACTATAAGTAACTTTGCAACTACATGTCAACTTATTCTAACCCTACCAGTCTACTAATACTCTACTAATACTCTAATGAGAGTTAGTAGACTTGTAGGTGCAATGTTACTTATAGACAACCGAATATCTTAAAGGGACCAAAATAAAGTGAAACCAAAGTAACAATTTGATGTGACCACTGACTGATTATTAATATTATAAAAAATATATAAAACAAAAACAGTTTTTGATGTGTGAAATGTTCCATCCTCAGGATCCTGGAGAACTGGTTCCACAGATTCTTCTCTGGGCTTCACGTCATCCTCAGGTTTGTCCAGGTCCAACTACCTCAAAGGGTTTCTGTGTCCTCCGCTGCCGGGTCAAGTTCCTGTCGAGCCAACAGAGACTTCAGATGGTATATTTAGTATAAATATATATTTCTAAAATGTATAAATATATATATATATATTTGTATGGTCCTCGAATGTGTTGGAGTATTTCACCAGTCATTCTTCTCCTGGCATCGCGTCATCCTCAGGTTCGTTCCTCTCTGAGGTCCATGTCAAGAGGAGATGTAGAGATTCGTTGAGTCTGAGCAGCCGAGACTCGAACAGTGTCGATGGATTGGAGAGCCCAAACCAACAGGGTTTGTCCAGGTCCAACAACCTCAATCCGCACCCGACCCAGACACAGAGCCAGGATCTTCCCGGATCATTAACATCTCTGTTTTCTGAGTTTTCTGTGTCCACAGGTCAGGCTCACGGGACGAGGGCGAAGCAGAACTCAGATGATAGACGTCCGTCCACTTCATCTTGCAGAGGTCAGAATAGGCTTTTAATAAAGAAGTAATGGCTTAGTTTCTATTTCTATTTTCAATGGCTGATTTGTCATTGAAAATAGAAAGTTGAACCAACTAAAGTAACGGTAATACTTTATTTTGATGGTCCCTTTTGAACATTCTGTCGACTATAAGTAACTTTGCAACTACATGTCAACTAACTCTCATTAGAGCATTAGTAGACTCTCTGCTTAATATCTGCAAACTCTTTATTGTGATGCTCCTCCAACAGACACTCTACTGACTACAAGTAACTTTACAACTACATGTCAACTTATTCTAACCCTAACCCTACCAGTCTACTAATACTCTACTAATACTCTAATGAGAGTTAGTAGACTTGTAGTTGCAGTGTCACTTATAGTCAACAGAATGTGTTAAAGGGACCATCAAAATAAAGTGAAACCTATTTTTTTTTAGAAATGTTTTAATTGGACGTTCATCTAAAATTTTCAGAACATACCGAGCACGTTCAAAAGTAACGTTCCCATAATGCAAAATAATAAAATAGAATGTTCCTTTAACCAAGAAAAAACATTTTTGAAACGTTGGAAAAACTGGACGTTTTGAATGTTTAGGGAACATTTAGAAATAAAGTTTTCTTAATTTAATGGGAATGTAAGCTAAACGCTTTCAATAAGGCATGAACTCGATGGCACTTGCGCTGTCTGACACACACCAGAAACACACGCACAGAAAGCCGCTTCTCGACAGCATACGATCCAGAAAATAATTATATTTCGCCACTTATTGCTCTTGAATTGTCAAAATGGCTGTCGTGCCGAGCATTACAGAGTCGGTTATGTCATAAATAAGACATTGCTATGCATTTAATAAAAGTCAATGCTTAATATAATATAAATATATTTTAAGATATGGCCCATATGATCTTTGCCATTACCAGAACTGAGCCACATGTGCCAGAGTTGGCCAAATGAAGCCTGGAAATGTATGTTTTCTTTTTAATAAAAGATCAGATAAAATAAGAAAAATAACTTTATCGTTGACACGGAATCACCAGGCTCCGCCCTCGTAATCGAGATAATTGTGAAATAAAATGACTATAATTATAAAAATTGTGAATTGAAATAAGATGTTGGGACATTTATGCAGGCATTAAGCAGAAGTCAGGGGGATAGTGTGAAAAATCCCATTACTTTAGATTTGTAACATTACAGATAAGAATTTAACAGTAAAATGTAAGTTATGTCATTATATCATTGCTTAATTTGACATGTGTGTGTCTAATAGTTGTTTTCAATTGTTTTTTCTTTTCAATTCTTTTCAAATCATTATTTCTTATTCTTCTATTATTTTAACCAGTATTATCTTGTTTTCCACTCAAAGTAAGGCTTGTTTTTAGAGAATATAAAAATTATTTCCCCCATTATAATATTATTTTCTCGACCAGCACTGATATTTAAAAAAAACAAAACAAACAATGGATCTAGCAAGCTAATAATTGTCTCATATTTTTCTGTTTGTTTTTCAGAGTCCTTTGAGTCTCTCTATAATGTGGGAAAGATGATTGGATCCGGAGGATTTGGCAAGGTGTACCTGGGAACACGCAGATTTGATGGCAAAAAGGTCAATCTTACTTAATTGTACAAACATTTTGCTCTTGCAAAACACATTTAAAACAATGGATGGTTTAATACTTAGTGCAATGTCAGGCGCTTGAATACTGTTACTGTTATTGAAACTGGGTTTTTGTTTTGCAGGTTGCCATCAAGCGGATGCGCAAGATAGACAACAAACGTTATCTTAATATTGTAAGTTGGCCAAAATCTGAATGTGTATTGAGTTGTTTAAGTGCAGATTACTGTAGTTAATACACCCGTAGGCAGTGTTGAGAAAGTTCACTTTCTACATGAACTAGTTCAAAGTTCAGTTCACAAATTTTAAAATGAACTAGTTCAGTTCATAGTTCATACTCAAAATTTTACTCTGAGTTCACAGTTCCAAAAATGAACTAGTTCATAGTTCTTTTTTTCCATGTTGCTGCGAGATATAATTTTTCAAAATGATTGCCACAGCCCATATAGAACCACAGACAATTATTTGATCAGTTTTAACACTGAAGCTATGCGTCAGATTTTTCCCATCCTCACCGACCTTGTCATAAAACTTGTTTAAATGATCATACGACGCCTCCTTGCTGCTTTTCGTTTTGATTTGTAACGTAAGTGATGAGTCATTCATGAACGATCCATTCATTGCGTTTGTCACGTGACAAATGAACGAAAGACTCAGAAGGTAAAGTAATTATTTATGTTCCCTGTAAACGATTTTTGACTGCATTATAATGATTTCTTAATTCAGAATATGATCAAGATTGCGTAGGTGGATGTGTTCTGGGAATTTGCCAGTTAATAGTATAACATTTAAAGCCCATTAAATGAATGAAATGACTCGAAAAAAGATTTGTTCATTTTGATGAATGAGATCGAACAAGAGAGTCAGTAGACACTGGTGGCTGGTGTTGCCAGATTGGGTGTTTTTTCCGCTACATATTAAAGGGTTAGTTCACCCAAAAATGAAAATTCTGTCAGTAATCACTCACCCTCATGTTGTTCCAACCCCGTAAGACTTTCATTCATCTTCGGAACACAAATTAAGATATTTTTGATGAAATCTGAGAGCTGGCTCACTCATCCATAGGCTTCTATGGGATCGAAACTTGCCAGCCCAGAAAAGTTAAAATATTCCACATGACTACAGTGGCTCAACCACAAGCTTATCAAGCGACCAGAATACTTTTTGCGCGCAAAAAAACAAAAATAACGACTTTATTCAAGTATTAATTTTCGTCTGTGTGGGCCTGAATGAATTCACGTAGTTTAACAGCGCAGCGCATCTGGGTTGTACGTCACACGTAGGCTCACTATTGGCCGATGCTGGTCATGTGTGTGATGCGTGTGACGTACAACACAGACGCCCTGCGCTGTTACACTACGTGAATTCATTCAGGCCCACACAGACGAAAATTAATACTTGAATAAAGTCGTTATTTTTGTTGTTGTTTTTTTGCGCACAAGTATTCTCGTCGCTTGATAAACTTATGGTTGAGCTACTGTAGTCACTTGGACTATTTTCGCGATGTCTTTACTAACTTTCTGGGTTTGCAAGTTTCAATCCCATAGAAGCCTATGGAGCAGTGATCCAGCTCTCAGATTTAATAAAAAATATCTTAATTTGTGCTCCGAAGATGAACGAAAGTCTTACGGGGTTGGAACAACATGAAGGTGAGTGATTACTGACAGAATTTTCATTTTTGGGTGAACTAACCCTTTAAGGCCAGTTTACGGTGTGTTTTAGCCGGGTTTTCGCCTGGAAGGCTCTATAGAAATCTGGCACTCTATTGAACGAAGTTAAACTGAGAGAGCGTGGCGTTCACAGACACCAGAATGAACGAGTTCAATGAACGCGTTCAGGCACAACACTGCCCGTAGGAAGCATTAGGTGTAAATGTGATCAACAAATAAGCCTAGAGGCACCAAAATAACTTTTGAACACATCTAAAAAGATCAAAGAAAAGTACATTTCAAAATGATATGTTTTCTTCAGATTTTTACCCAGCTAACCTTCTATCTGCTACTTCTCTCTAGCCTGGGAATCCCGAACCTCTCGTTACAGAAGTGGCGCTGCTGATGATGATGAGGCAAGAACCCATAAGCCCCTTCGTCATACAGCTATACGAGTGGTTTGAAGATCCTAGAGATTTCACTCTGGTTATGGAGTATCCCAAACCCTACGAGAACTTGCTGGACCTCATCACTCGTTTTCATCATTTGTCTGAAGCAACAGCACGGGTCATCATGAGACAGGCTGTGCTGGCAGTGCAACACTGCATCCATCGTGGCGTTTTTCATAATGACATTCATGCGCAGAATTTCCTGTTGAAGAAACCCCCGCTACAGCTCAAGCTGATAGACTTTGGATGCGGTCAGCTGTTTAGTAGCGATGGCTACGACAGCAAAATATACATGGGTGAGCATTCTGGGAGTGTGGAAACCTGAATGTAGTGACTTACTAATTATTTGATGCTTTAAAAAAAAAGCTCAACAATGTGCAAATGTCTTTCTTCCAGGAGTTCCGAATTACCGCCCACCTGAAGTCTTGACAGAGCCTCGATTCCACGCCGTCCCAGCAAATGTCTGGTCTCTAGGAGTGTTGCTGTACGAGATGGTGAACGGATGTTCTCCTTTTCGTGATAGACCGGAAATCAAACGAGCCAAAGTTACATTTCAGAATCCAAAATTATCCAAAGGTGAGTGAATACTATTGATAACATTGATAAACACACACATAAAGCAAAGGCTATGTACAGAAACAGTTAAAGGTGAAGTATGTAAGATGTTTTATATATAGCTCAATGTATAGCAAGAGTTTGGGGCGAGAGCCGTGGGAAAAGAAATGCAGCTTTAGTTACAGAAGTGAAAGCCAAAATTCACTGCATTTATTCCTTCAAAGATTAAACAGCTCATGAACACGTCAAAGTGAACAGAGCATTGTGATGCGCAAAGGCACATTTTCATAAAGACAAGCGCAACACAGCTGAAATTATTACTAATATGTTGGACCTGAAACATGCCTTCACATGAACCAGTAAGAGCTGCGTTTGTGATGTTTGAGTCGGGGAAGACGCGATGCACGGAAGAAGGGGCCTTTGCAAGAAAATATGTAATATATGTAAAAAAAAAAATATATTTTTGAAAATATGCTTTATTTTGTCATTTATTCCACTCGCTGCCACTAGTGTCGCAGAAACGACATACTTCACTTTTAAACTAACGATAAGGAACATTTTACAGTATATTAATCATGTTTTAGATGCTGTTTTCAAAAATGCCAGGTCACATGCTCATGACTAACCAGCTCTCTCCTTATTGTACAGAATGCAGGGATCTGATTAGCCAGTGTCTAGCCAGGGATCCAACTAAACGCCCGACGTTAGAGCACATGTTACAACATCAATGGATTAGAAATGGTCTACAGTAGATTGGAGAAGTTCAGGAGATTCACTCCATCAGTTTCAGGTGTGAGGAAGTGTAACAGGCAGAGGTAGGATTATTATATGTTGTCTTAAAGCAACACTATGTAACTTTTCAACCTTCATAATATATTTCCAAGATCCTTGTGATGGTACATCGACTTACAATAGGTTGAATGACACGTCTGCCGTAGCCTGACAGGGTCTGTATCGCTTTTACTGGCACTATGTAACTTCGGGGTTCGGGTAGTAACCAGAGCACAAAAAGAACTACAAAATTCGACTGCTTTACGGCATACGTCACTTCCCCCACCACTTCGTCAAATTTGGACGTGAGAGGCCAACCAGCGTTTGTTTTCGGCTTTCGTGCGTATGTTTTTGTCATGGAGGCTGTTTACACCTGGCCACTTCATGCGTTTTCTCAGATCGGATAGCTATCCGATCGTGAAAAGTCCAGGTTTAAATGCCCTCCGAAACGCATTTGAGACGGATTTGAATCCGATCCCTCAAACCACTTCTGAGATCTGAGACGCATTCCAGACGAAACTGGACAAGTGTAAATGCATATGGTTGTTGAAACCACATATGTAAATTGTACTCCTCCCAAAAATGCTTAAAAAAAAAAAAGGTGTGAGAGTGTGTTATAAGCTAAATGTTATATCCAGATATGACGACGCGCTGGAACACGCATCACCGCAGATGAGCAACTGCATCAAGCCAACGTGCAAACTATCGCAAATCAAAGTGAAAGTAAGTCGCAGACGCTTAACACACAATCTTTATCATTAAAAGTAAAGAAATGAAATGATCTTACCAGGGCTGTTACTGCTCTCTCTTATTACGGTGACGTGCACTCCATTAAATCTGCATATAGCGCGAGAATTGAAGATCGAATTTAAATCCGTTTCGCAAAAATACATTTGTGACCAGGTGTAAATGGAATCGTTTTGATAAATCAGATAGCTATGCCTCACGAATTAGTTTGCCAGCTGAACTCAGGTGTTGTGAGGTGTATTTATCACGTAGTCCTGAGGGATATCAGACAACGCCGTTTGATGTTGATTCCTGCGATTATCATGAGAACAGCTTTCAATATCTTACATAATTATCAGGACATAAATAAGCCTAACGTAGAGGTTGTAAATAGTGTAAACGAGCACAATTTGCAAACTATTATGATAAATTGCAATAATCATGTCTAATGACATCATAACGGCCAATGTTATGAAATAATGTGACGTACTATTGGATACATCTACTGATGCTAACTAACTCAGTCACTGACTGTAGTGCATGACTGTAGCTTTCAGCCAGGAGAAGATGTCGTCAGGTGGGTCCAACTTTCACGGGGTGTTTCGACCCTGAACCACAACACCCTCCAGTTGGCGGGTCGGCAGTGGTGGCCAGTCACTGCCCACCTCCTCCTGGCCCCCAGCTCAACTCCTCCCTCCTACTCCAGAGCCAACAAGACGCTCTTTCTGCTGCCTCACCCAACCTACGGACAGCTGCCTTCCTCTCCCTTCCTGCCATACCCAGAGCTGTGAGTGTCTTCCACACAGACTGTGCCGGGAAACCCCTACACCCGACCTCAACCGGGAATAGCCAGGCCTGCCACCCTTTGGCCCTGCACTGCTCAACAAGGTCCTGATACTTGGTGGCTTTCCGCTCATAGGCCTCCTCGCACCCGTCCTCCCACGGGACCGTCAGTTCAATCAAGATTATCTTCCTTGACTCCTCAGACCACAAGACCATGTCCGGCCTCAGCGGTGTTTGCACAACCTGGGGGAAGACTAGTTTCCTTCCCAGGTCCACCCTCATCTCCCAGGATTGTGCTGCTTGCAAGAGGCTCTTTTTCGTCTTCTTGGGGGCTGGTGGTTTCTCCCCTTCTCTGATGAACTGGATGGATATCGCCGGCCTTCTACTGGTCTGGCGCTTTTTCTGCCTCTCCCGCTCCAAGATGTCAGCCAGTGCACTGAGAACCTTGTCATGGCGCCACCTGTATCTTCCTTGGCTAAGAGCTGTTTTGCATCCTGCCAGTATGTGCGCCATTGTTCCCCTCCCTCCGCATAGCCTACACAACGGGTCCTCCCTCATTCCCCATCTGTGGAGGTTTGTTGGTGATGGAAGGGTGTCGTACACTGAACGGAGCAGGAAAGAGATGCGAAAGGGCTCCAGTCTCCAGATCTCAGGCCACGTGATCTTCCGCTTTGGCAGATCCCACTTTGTCCAGGCACCTTGTACTCCAAGTTCGACGGCCCTAGACCTGCGCCTTTCTTCCTCCAGGTGTCGGACCTCGGCTTGAATCATGTCCCTCCTCTGCCTTGGGTCTGCTTTTCCCCACTGCTGGAAGTGGGTGGATCCGAGTCCTTGCCTCCCTACGCATGGGTTCCCGATGATGTCCTTCAACTTCAATGCGCTTTCAGCTTGCGCCACTGATGTGTCAGCCGCCCATTTGCGTCCTGATCTCGTAGTGACGCCTGCTCTTCTGACTTTTTCATCAGTGGAGTCTTGGTACATCATCACAACCCGGCACTTTGCCACCTTGAACTCTTCCACCACTGACGATAGGGGTAGTTGTACCTGGCCAGACCTGGTATATAGCCCTACTGACGTGAAGCTTGGTGGGATTCCGAGCCACTTGCGAAGGTGTTTGTTTACTCGCCTCTCGACTCCTTCCACTGCTGTCATAGATACTTCATAAATTGTCAGTAGCCACATGAGTCGTGGTAGCAGGCCGTGCTGGAAGAGCCAGGCCTTGAACTTTCCTGGCAGCCCTGACCCCTCGATCTTACTTAGCCATGCATCTGCCTGTTTCTCTGTCCTGGAAACGTTGCATCTGTCGGTCAGGGATGCGTCGTACCATTTCCCTAGGCACTTAATTGGGTTTTCCTCAATTGATGGTATCGTCTCCCCCTGTACTCGCAACTGGAACTTGCTGGTCACTTTCCCACTTCTGATCACCATACTTCTTGATTTCCTTGATTTGAACTTCATCCGAGCCCATGTTGCCACGTCATCAAGAGCCTTCAGGATCCATCTTGCCTGCACATGGGTTGAAGTTGTTATGGTAAGGTCATCCATAAAGCCTCTTATAGGAGGTTGGCGGATGCCAGACTCCATTGATGGCCCTCTGGATTCCTTTCCTGCAGCTGTTATGAGCAGGTTCATTCCCATGACAAACAGGATGGGGGAGATGGTACAGCCTGTCACAATTCCCTTTTCAAGGTCCTGCCACTGGGTTGTGAAGTGGGCAGTTTTGAACCGTAGTTGGAATCCTCCGAAGTAGCTGGTAATTATACCCCTGGTGTGATGGGGGACATGGTAGTGTTCCATAGCCATGTTGATGAGGCCATGCGGGATTGAACCGTATGCGTTAGCCAAGTCGAGCCAGACAACTGTTAGGTTTCCTTTGCTTTCCTTGGCCTCCCGGATCAGCTGGTTGAGGATGCCCGTATGTTCCAAGCACCCGGAAAAACCTGGAATTCCGCCCTTCTGGACTGATGTATCGACATATTTGTTCTTCACCATATAGGTGGTCATCCTTTTTGCCAGGACAGAAAAGAATACCTTGCATTCGACACTTAGGAGAGAAATGGTTCGGAACTGACTGATGTTGGAGGAGTCCATTTCTTTAGGTACAAAACACCCCTCTGCTCTTTTCCAGGATGCTGGAATGATACCTTTTGTCCATATCCTTCGCAACAGTTTCCATAACCTGCGGAGGAGCATCGGGCATCTCTTGTATACTTTATAAGGTATACCGCTTGGTCCTGGGGCAGACGCTGAACGGGCTTTTTGTACAATGTCCTGGACTTCTCTCCATGTTGGTTCACTGGTGTCAAGCTCTTCCTCAGGAGTTTCAGCAGTTCTGCTGATCTTTGGATGTGCACCACATGCTTGGTTCCTGAGGGCGTCACTGTGGCTTTCCTTAAGGAACTCCTCTACAACTTCCTTAGGGCTGGTCAATCTTCCAGATCTAGCTTCCCCCAGCAAGGTTTTGGTGAACCTGTATGGGTCCTTAATGAACTGAGCTCGCTTGGCCTCCTTCTCCTTCCTCAGTTTCAGAGACCTTTCTGCCCTTCTCAGTCTGGAGAGTTGCCCTCGAAGTCCACTGGTTAGATCTTTTATGCCCTTCCTTTCTTCAGCACTTGCTGTTCTGAACTGCTTGTTGAGGGTCTTGATCTCCCTCCTCAATTGCAAGATCTCTCTTGCCCTCCTGTTGGGCTGATTTACCTGAGTTCCGCTGCTACCCTTTCTCTCTTCTGTGCCAAAGCGCTCTCTGGCCATGGTGATGATGATTGTTGTCATACTGTCGATTTTCTTCTCGGCTGTTCCTGCTAATGTGGCCTCAAGAACTCTGTCTAGGTCCCCATCTAATTGGTTCCATGCAATGTAGTTGTTTGCTTGGGGCCATCTCACTTTCTCTGTCGTAGGTTGGGTGCCTGAGGTAGTGTTAGGAGAGTCCCTCTTGTGGCTTTGGGATGGAACAGGTGCTGAGAGGTCTCCTGTGCTGTGGGGTGCTTCCTGACTGGAGTCCTCCTGCGTCTCACTTAGTGTCTCCACTATGCGCTGCATCTGCTTCTTCCCTTCTCCACATTGGGTCTTGGATCGATGTATTTTAAGTCCCCGTGCGCTCTTGCAAAGCTTCCCGCAGTGGCACTTTACTTCCAACACTTCCCCTGTAAGTGTGGTTTGGGTGAGCCGTCTCATTATCCGTGTGCTTTCCATAGCCATAACCGTTGTGTCCGTCCTGTTGAGTCTCTCATCCTCCCCCCCTCTCGGGAGACCCTGGGGGTATTGCTCATTGTTCCGTTTTGTAGCTTTGGTTGGTGCCCTCTTGCGAGTGCTGTGATCAAGGTTGCTAGCCTCGCCCACCCACGCCAGTCTTTCCTGGAGGTCATCTGTCTTTCCAGCGTCACCAATCTTCCTTGGTTGCCATCCAGCCTTTCCTGGAAGTCACTGGTGTCCCAGAGGAAATACTATTGGATACATCTACTGATGCTAACTAACTCAGTCACTGACTGTAGTGCATGACTGTAGCTTTCAGCCAGGAGAAGATGTCGTCAGGTGGGTCCAACTTTCACGGGGTGTTTCGACCCTGAACCACAACACCCTCCAGTTGGCGGGTCGGCAGTGGTGGCCAGTCACTGCCCACCTCCTCCTGGCCCCCAGCTCAACTCCTCCCTCCTACTCCAGAGCCAACAAGACGCTCTTTCTGCTGCCTCACCCAACCTACGGACAGCTGCCTTCCTCTCCCTTCCTGCCATACCCAGAGCTGTGAGTGTCTTCCACACAGACTGTGCCGGGAAACCCCTACACCCGACCTCAACCGGGAATAGCCAGGCCTGCCACCCTTTGGCCCTGCACTGCTCAACAAGGTCCTGATACTTGGTGGCTTTCCGCTCATAGGCCTCCTCGCACCCGTCCTCCCACGGGACCGTCAGTTCAATCAAGATTATCTTCCTTGACTCCTCAGACCACAAGACCATGTCCGGCCTCAGCGGTGTTTGCACAACCTGGGGGAAGACTAGTTTCCTTCCCAGGTCCACCCTCATCTCCCAGGATTGTGCTGCTTGCAAGAGGCTCTTTTTCGTCTTCTTGGGGGCTGGTGGTTTCTCCCCTTCTCTGATGAACTGGATGGATATCGCCGGCCTTCTACTGGTCTGGCGCTTTTTCTGCCTCTCCCGCTCCAAGATGTCAGCCAGTGCACTGAGAACCTTGTCATGGCGCCACCTGTATCTTCCTTGGCTAAGAGCTGTTTTGCATCCTGCCAGTATGTGCGCCATTGTTCCCCTCCCTCCGCATAGCCTACACAACGGGTCCTCCCTCATTCCCCATCTGTGGAGGTTTGTTGGTGATGGAAGGGTGTCGTACACTGAACGGAGCAGGAAAGAGATGCGAAAGGGCTCCAGTCTCCAGATCTCAGGCCACGTGATCTTCCGCTTTGGCAGATCCCACTTTGTCCAGGCACCTTGTACTCCAAGTTCGACGGCCCTAGACCTGCGCCTTTCTTCCTCCAGGTGTCGGACCTCGGCTTGAATCATGTCCCTCCTCTGCCTTGGGTCTGCTTTTCCCCACTGCTGGAAGTGGGTGGATCCGAGTCCTTGCCTCCCTACGCATGGGTTCCCGATGATGTCCTTCAACTTCAATGCGCTTTCAGCTTGCGCCACTGATGTGTCAGCCGCCCATTTGCGTCCTGATCTCGTAGTGACGCCTGCTCTTCTGACTTTTTCATCAGTGGAGTCTTGGTACATCATCACAACCCGGCACTTTGCCACCTTGAACTCTTCCACCACTGACGATAGGGGTAGTTGTACCTGGCCAGACCTGGTATATAGCCCTACTGACGTGAAGCTTGGTGGGATTCCGAGCCACTTGCGAAGGTGTTTGTTTACTCGCCTCTCGACTCCTTCCACTGCTGTCATAGATACTTCATAAATTGTCAGTAGCCACATGAGTCGTGGTAGCAGGCCGTGCTGGAAGAGCCAGGCCTTGAACTTTCCTGGCAGCCCTGACCCCTCGATCTTACTTAGCCATGCATCTGCCTGTTTCTCTGTCCTGGAAACGTTGCATCTGTCGGTCAGGGATGCGTCGTACCATTTCCCTAGGCACTTAATTGGGTTTTCCTCAATTGATGGTATCGTCTCCCCCTGTACTCGCAACTGGAACTTGCTGGTCACTTTCCCACTTCTGATCACCATACTTCTTGATTTCCTTGATTTGAACTTCATCCGAGCCCATGTTGCCACGTCATCAAGAGCCTTCAGGATCCATCTTGCCTGCACATGGGTTGAAGTTGTTATGGTAAGGTCATCCATAAAGCCTCTTATAGGAGGTTGGCGGATGCCAGACTCCATTGATGGCCCTCTGGATTCCTTTCCTGCAGCTGTTATGAGCAGGTTCATTCCTATGACAAACAGGATGGGGGAGATGGTACAGCCTGTCACAATTCCCTTTTCAAGGTCCTGCCACTGGGTTGTGAAGTGGGCAGTTTTGAACCGTAGTTGGAATCCTCCGAAGTAGCTGGTAATTATACCCCTGGTGTGATGGGGGACATGGTAGTGTTCCATAGCCATGTTGATGAGGCCATGCGGGATTGAACCGTATGCGTTAGCCAAGTCGAGCCAGACAACTGTTAGGTTTCCTTTGCTTTCCTTGGCCTCCCGGATCAGCTGGTTGAGGATGCCCGTATGTTCCAAGCACCCGGAAAAACCTGGAATTCCGCCCTTCTGGACTGATGTATCGACATATTTGTTCTTCACCATATAGGTGGTCATCCTTTTTGCCAGGACAGAAAAGAATACCTTGCATTCGACACTTAGGAGAGAAATGGTTCGGAACTGACTGATGTTGGAGGAGTCCATTTCTTTAGGTACAAAACACCCCTCTGCTCTTTTCCAGGATGCTGGAATGATACCTTTTGATGGTTTAACTTACATTTAACTTAATTGATGTTATCTGGCATTTTGTAATGTTTACATTCCAATAAAAACAACACATTAAATTATACAGTAGGCCTAGACTATAGACTATTTACTTGTGATTTAACTGCAATCATGTAAAAACGTTATAATATATTTACAACAGTGCAAGTATTCCACAGCGACTCTAGGGGTCGCTGTTTGACAAAAACACAATTTCTACTTAATGTGGCTTTAAATTCTGGATTATTTGTAGTGAGATTTTCAAATGTGTGTTCATTGTAATGTTCTTGTTATAGTCAAGTCACCTTCATTTATATAGCGCTTGATACTATACAGATTGTTTTAAAGCGGCTTCACTGTAGTAAACAGGAGAATAACAGAATCAGTGAACCAAGCAGAATTCAATTCTGTTCTAGCTCTAAAAAATCATTCATGAGTGACTTGTTCATATCATCTTTGTATTGGATAGGAAATAACATACTTGCTGAGAGCTCTGAGCTCAAGACTGTGACAATCACGAGGCTGGATGCAAATGCAAGTAAAATGCTTTATTAAGTAAAGGAACAGATGCAGGATACTCCTCTGGCACAAACAAACGATTCGGTGGGCAATCGGGCGGAGGTGTTACCCCTTCCAAGGCAGACAAGACCTTCAATTCGATCTCCCATCTGAGTGTGGAGACAATTAGGGTCTCGGGTAAAATGCACTAAATGAACTGATTAGTGTCAAAAACATTGATTAATTCAAGAAAGAAACAAGTTGCTGAAATCAATCTGTAATGCTATAATAATCTGTTTGGAATATGTGATTGTGTATTGTCAACAATAAGCAGAAACATTCTGCATTTCCATTTTGTTGTGTGGATCATTCATTTCAACATTTATCCTCATTCTCATGTTTAAGAATCTGTTATCTGCTTGACAAATAATGTATGCTACTGCCCACTAACATGCTTTTAAAGCTATTGTTATTCAATGTGTGAAATTTTCCATCCTCAGACCGCTCCAGAACCAGGAGAGCTGCTTTCTCTAAGAGGACGGTGGAGGTTTCGAGACCCAGGTCTGATGACCGTGATCAGGATCCGCACCCGACCCAGACATAGAGCCAGGATCTTCCCGGATCTTTAACATCTCTGTCTTCTGAGTTTTCTGTGTCCACAGGTCAGGCTCACGGGACGAGGGCGAAGCAGAACCCAGATGATGGACGTCCGTCCACTTCATCTGAACACTCTCGCAGAGGTCAGAATAGGCTTTTAATAAAGAAGGAATGGCTTAGTTTCTATTTCTATTTTCAATGGCTGATTTGTCATTGAAAATAGAAAGTTGAACCAACTAAAGTAACGGTAACACTTTATTTTCAACTATTACTACAACTACTACAGATTAGCATTTCTGCCGTGTTTGCCGTGTCGGGATTATTTCACTGTCATAATGACTTGCTGTGGGGTTAATTATATTAACAGATCGTCCCAGAAGAAGCCTGGACTACATTTTTTCCGGTGAGTGAAAATCTAATATAATTTCATTTATTCATTTTATTTCGAATAATTTATTTATTATTTATAATTGCATTTAAAACTTTATTACACTCCAAGATCCAACAGACTGTGATTAGCTGTAGGCTGAAACCATGGACGTAACGTATAAAACGTCTGAAACGTTGTCATATAATGTTACGCCTGCATTTCATAATTTAGCGTAACATTTACTAACACTGACTATATTGGAAGTATTTTTGACATGTTCTCAAAGATATGTGTAGGAAATTAGCCTGTAATTACTCAATAGACAGTACAACGAAACAAAATGAGGACTAGCTGTGATGTCCGCCACAAATTCTTAAGCTAAAATACATTTATTAACGTTACAACCTTTTGGACACTGTAGTAATTTAAGTTCTATTAATTGACAGTAGTCTGTGAAGGAGGTAACTATCTATTTGTTTATGTAAAGTTTTCCTCTAGGTGATCCAGAACATCTCAGGCTGGACCAGTGGATGCTCAATGTGAAACGACAGAATTGGACTCCTAACAAGTATTCTCGTCTGTACAGTGAACATTTCGAGAGTCATCACTTCACTACTGACTCCAGGGTACAGACACCTCGTTTCATACCTAACAAAGATTCAAGCAACATATTGGTTGAAATTGGCGAAATATTGACCATCATACATTCATTTACATTACATTACTAAATATTTGATTAGGTCACTGTTAAGGTGAAATTAGTGACACACCAGTTAAATTTAGGGTTTTCACCGATGCAAAAATCAAGCAACATGACCACTTTTTGCTAACCTTTACATTTCAGTGCTTTTAGGGCTGCACGATATTGAAGAAAAATGCGATAACTCATTACATAATGTGATATTCTATATGCGATACGATAATGCTTAAAGTGTGTAAAACTAATTTCAATTATCTTTAAAATATATTTAAAATTATATAACCTACTTGCGTTTCACATTCTTTTTTTGACAAGAAAACATCCCTACAACTTCTGAAAGTGAACATCAGTGTTTTACTGTAGCATAAGAAGTGTTATTTTAACATCAGTGTAAACCACTGGGTTTAGAGTTTTAGGTTATCCTACATTAGGTTTATTTAACAACAGAAATGGAATAATCAAATGTAAAAATAAAACACTGCTTAGTTTTCACTGTATGAATTAGATATACACTGATTCTTGTCAAAGCTACAAATTTTTTTTTAGAGTTATTTTCTCTTTGTCTTTTTTTCATGACCCCAGTTATTGCAAGCTGTGGTGGTATGCATATCGCGATATATACATTTGCGATATTTCGATAATTTCTATATATTGTGCAGCCTTACCTATTATGCAAATACGATAAAATAAAAAAATTCTCTGTGAAATTCATGTTTGAAAAATGATTCTCCAAGCGAGACAGCGGGACACAGAATGATTCCGTTGTGACAGTTATTGCGAACAGTTACATATTCGTTTAATAGCAATAATAATTTTTAAATGTAATCTGTACATTCATACTAGTGTTAGACCGAATAATGAAACATAAATGCATACATCTCTGTTATGAATAACAGCCATTTACAGCCAATATGACCAATAATGTCATATTTTGTATGCTTCCTGTAATTTTTATTAGGGAAGGACATGTCTGAAGGACACTGCTGTGCCAACCATTTTCTCTTTCTCCAAGGGCAAAGAACAACAGCCAAAAATAACACGCTTGGTAAGTATTGATGAGGTGGTAAGTGGCATCTCTATGGCCTACAGAAACCATCTCCAGGCATCACTGCAGTTTGCCAAGCTACAGAAAGATGCTTTCAGCGGCTGCTAAAAACCAATGAGGGAAGGGCTCCACAGGAAGAGGAACAACAGCAGCCATTGTCACTCAGGTTCTTTCTGATTGTTCTGAGAAGAATCTCTTCCCACAGCTGCACACTCACATGTTTGACATGTGTGTTGAAGCTAACCATGTCCATGTTCTGGTGAAGATGGCTTCTGCGTGGTACTGCAAAGTTAGATTAAATCATATAGCAAGACGGACGACAGATAAAATGAAAGAAGGCAAGGTAGTCCACAAAAAACGTTCAAAATTAATCAATTTTTATGGAGATTAAGGGAAAGGTGGTTGGTCGTATGTGTGTGTGTGTGTGTGTGTGTGTGTGTGTGTGTGTGTGTGTGTGTGTGTGTGTGTGTGTGTGTGTGTGTGTGTGTGTGTGTGTGTGTGTGTGTGTGTGTGTGTGTGTGTGGTTGCTGTATAGCATGTTTTTCTATGTGTATGTCAGAATGTGGCTAATTAAAACTTACTTTGTAGTTATCAGACGTAGAACATGGAAAATGGTACTGAGCCTATCTCTCTTTGGACAACATTGTAAATGTTACTTGGAGCCTGCATGAACTAAGTAATGTTCAATGGGTCTCATTCATGAAACACGAGCAGAACGAACTTTTGTGTAAATCGTGTGTAAAGTAGCCTGGAAATCCACACCTAAATCTAAAAGATTAATGGTCTGGTGTCGGTCAATGAAAATCGGCCAGCTCGAGGGGCGGCACCAAGCATGCATTTGAAAATCTCACAGCACGCAATTGGATAACACTACGACCAATCACAACAATAAACCCCATACGCTTAGCTACCAGCGGAGCTAACTGGTAGATTAGACTCTTCCGGTCGGCAAAACAGCAAAAACACCCTTCTTGCAAAGGAACGATTCAAGCGCCGTCTTCTGTTCCTCTTTTGGGAAAAAGCCAAGTCTAACTCGTTCATTGTAGCGGCCAAAGCCGTTTCAAACAACTGCTATTCATCCATAGCCATCTTGCAATGTTTACTGATGACTTCGACGTCACAGCGCTGTCGTCATCTCGCCTCTGGCCCGCCTATATCAGATAACCCGATGTGATTGGTGCAGCTCAGATCGAGGGGCATATTTAATGAGCTCCATTGCTCGACACCAGAGTAACTCACTGAGCAAATTCAGCTTGTGCTCTCGCGAGAACTCTGGTTTACCAGGGTATGTGTAAAGTGGTTCTGGCGTAAATTTTCGGATTCATTAAAGGAGAACTTCGGTGAATTTTTAAGTTAATCTTGATCGTTTTACCTTTGTGAGTACTGTCTATAGAAAAAAAAACGAACCTGATCGGTGCTTGCAACGCGGAGCTGTTACAGTTAATGCCCAGAGCTCCCATTCAGCTAAAACGGCAGTTTTGGGGGCATAAACCTAAAGAGTGTCTTTGTGCCTCTTAACAGACACAAAATGCAATTAAAATGTCTGTCCAACATGAACAGGGCCCTTACATGACAACAAGATGCGTTTAGCAACTTAGCCATTGTTTAAACTCACCTAAATAGTGTTTTAGACGGCTAGCTGTAGTCTCGCGCTGAAGTCCCGTGGGAACTCAGTAGTAGCCGGAACACGACGCTCCTCCCACCTGCACTATGTGCGCGATTTTTTCCCCCAAACCACTTCAGCGGAAATCCCGCCCTGCAGCTGATTTAATTGGTTTAGGTTACAGTGACGATTGACATGACCAATGAAAACCTTAGAATCAGCTGCAGGGCGGGATTTCCGCTGAAGTGGTTTGGGAAAAAAAAAATCACGCACATAGTGCAGGTGGGAGGAGCGTCGTGTTCCGGCTACTACTGAGTTCCCACGGGACTTCAGCGCGAGACTACAGCTAGCCGTCTAAAACACTATTTAGGTGAGTTTAAACAATGGCTAAGTTGCTAAACGCATCTTGTTGTCATGTAAGGGCCCTGTTCATGTTGGACAGACATTTTAATTGCATTTTGTGTCTGTTAAGAGGCACAAAGACACTCTTTAGGTTTATGCCCCCAAAACTGCCGTTTTAGCTGAATGGGAGCTCTGGGCATTAACTGTAACAGCTCCGCGTTGCAAGCACCGATCCGGTTCGTTTTTTTTTCTATAGACAGTACTCACAAAGGTAAAACGATCAAGATTAACTTAAAAATTCACCGAAGTTCTCCTTTAATGAATCCGAAAATTTACGCCAGAACCACTTTACACATACCCTGGTAAACCAGACTTCTCGCAAGAGCACAAGCTGAATTTGCTCAGTGAGTTACTCTGGTGTCGAGCAATGGAGCTCATTAAATATGCCCCTCGATCTGAGCTGCACCAATCACATCGGGTTATCTGATATAGGCGGGCCAGAGGCGAGATGACGACAGCGCTGTGACGTCGAAGTCATCAGTAAACATTGCAAGATGGCTATGGATGAATAGCAGTTGTTTGAAACGGCTTTGGCCATTACAATGAACGAGTTAGACTTGGCTTTTTCCCAAAAGAGGAACAGAAGACGGCGCTTGAATCGTTCCTTTGCAAGGGTGTTTTTGCTGTTTTGCCGACCGGAAGAGTCTAATCTACCAGTTAGCTCCGCTGGTAGCTAAGCGTATAGGGTTTATTGTTGTGATTGGTCGTAGTGTTATCCAATTGCGTGCTGTGAGATTTTCAAATGCATGCTTGGTGCCGCCCCTCGAGCTGGCCGATTTTCATTGACCGACACCAGACCATTAATCTCCTTTAAATTAATGAATTTAAACATTTATTTTCCAAATATTAGTTGGTACGAAAGAAATCTCCACCTGCTCCCAGCCACGCGTAAATAGTGCGTTTAACATCCGAACGTTTTGCTCATTAATAAGGCTGCATTTTAATTCACCTTAATCGGGTATATATTTACACGGCATTTTGAAAAAAATATTAGTAATTACATACGGTTTTTCTTTTTACTTTTATTATGAGAGCCAGTAGCCGCATCTGCAAACGGAACACAAGTCCACAAGTCTCAAGTGTTGCAGTCAAGCTTCATGTCGAACCATTTTTTCACTTCTGGGACTGTTCGATTAACAGATGAAACTCCATTAACTGCATCTATGCTGCCAAGCTTCCTTTTTTTAGGACCTGATACGCCAGTATGTACGCTTGAAAATAAAATGTGGCGTTTTGAATGAACTTCTGATAAGAAAACTTCAATTTCTGCATCTGAGAAATTTCTCTTTTTCATTCGCTTTTGAGAAGACATGTTGAAATCCTTCGTTTGGTGTCATAATATGATACCCATATATACAGTAGTTGTCAGTCAGATTTAATGGGCGGGATTTATGGTAATTGAGAATGAGCGTGCACGCGCGTCCCATTTACGACTGATTGGAATTCATTAACACACACACATTTCACTATCACATCTGACGTTTACGAAGTATTTGTGAATCAGGAGAAGAGTTTTCGGGAAGGTCTCTTTACGCGCAAATCACTCACATATTTACTCGTATATTTACGAATGTTTCATGAATGAGACCCAATGTCTGCTTTAAAAGAAGTACGTACATACATGTGTTGTCTCAAATTGACCTCAAAGTCAATGTTAGCTTCAAAAAGTTAACATCCATGGTTAGTTTGGTTTTATATTATATAGCGTTATTGAAGTGTTACAGTAATACATTAATACAGTATTTTAAGTTATGTTATAAAAAAATTGCTTTAAATCTCATTTTTATTTATATTGATTATATGTGATTTTTTTTTTTCCTGATTGCTGTTTTCTATTACAGTTGGGCAAAATGTTAATATTTAAGGTTGTTCTTATCCCTCAGTTTTAACAAAATGATATATTGCTTTTCCAGTGTTGTACCAGTGGTATGTTTTCTATTTGTTCCATGTCTTGTACCTGTCGTTTTGTATTGTCTCGTATGTTTGTCCCGTGTTATATGTTCTCACTCATGGCCTGCACCTTGGCGTGGTGAGTGGGCTTTTAACCAAGACAGGCCATACTGAATGTATTGTACCAGTATTTTTTAACCTTGTCATCTTTCTCTCATGTAGGGTGTGTGACGTCCCTTGATTTTTGTGTGTCAGTAACAGATTTGTTGATTTTTAAAGTTGGTAGATATTTTTTCATTCAGAATTTGAGTTTTTTGTTTCTTAGCGTCTTGTATAAGGAGAAGCATGAGATCTAGAGAACATTTGTTTAAATGTTGTGTGTTGTTATGATTTTTTATGTGTTGTTATGATTTATGTGATGCAGCGGCAAAATTTTGAGCCCAAGACAAATTTCTAATCAGAGTGATTCTCAAAATTTTCAAAAAATAATAAAATAATTATATATGCTGTTTATTTATGCTCTTTGTCCATTTTTACATTGTTCAATTTTTATTTTAGATTAAATCCTGCAATTTACAGGATTTGTTTGTTCTTTGTGCTCTTGCAAGATAGCCACACCAGCCAGTAAAGTTCCAGGGTTTCCATTGTGACAGCATGCAATTTACGTCATTTACGTGTTAACACGCCATTTATGCGTTAGAAATCCAAAGGACCTAAAGTCCTTTGGATTTAAACCTAAAGTCCTTTGGCGAGTTTTCTCTGAATTTATACACTTCAGCCACGTCCAAATTGGCGCGCTCGAGGTTGGCAGGGCGCCAAGCGCTCCTACTCGCCATAGGTTCGTGCAGTTGCCGCAGCACAGCCAATCAGCTCGCTCAGACGAGCTATGATGCTCTCGCTGTGCAGCTGCAATGCGTTTTAAAATAAAGGCTTCAATATTCTCGAGAAAAGGAGTTTTACCTATTACAGGCAAGCCGAGCTGACGTGACATATGGGGCGTGGCAGCATCGACGATTCCATTTTTTGATTCGATCATCGAGATTGAGCATTAATTTCGACCGATTTCGATTTCAAATCAAAATCGTGACACCCTTAGTGTTTACCTGACAGTTTCACACGTTTTGGCCCCTCTGGCCTTCCATACAGACCGAACTTCCCGACCTAAACATTTTGTGGGCGGGGCTAAGTTCGGCTGGCATCCAGGCTACACTTTCGTTCCAACAGAGGATAAATTGTGTCGTTATCTATGAGTGTTGAGTGACGTAATATCCCAAGTGGACGCGTGGAAGAGACGTGAGACTGAATGCTCTGAAAAGCCCTCGCGATGCTCATACTGAGAGAGAGATAAGACGATAGAGCAGCACGATTCATCTTTAAAAGACTATGATCTCCATTTAAACACCCATGCGATCTTGCTATTCGTCTGTCTATTAAACTTTGACAAATTCATATCGCAACATTCAGGTCTGTTTTGGCGCTGACCCTGAGAGTCGTAATGAAACAGCTTCACAAATACTCTTTCCAACCTCATAGTATCATAATTTCTGTGATGCAATTGTTAAAATTATCATAGAAGTATTTGGATAAAAGTTTAAAGTTCAAATATGAACACTGATGTCTACGATAGCGATTAAAATCAGCTTTTGATAGAAACTTGGCGCTTAAAATAACGCATTTATCGATTACATTGTTTCGCCACTAAGTGGCGACAAGTGAATGTTAAAATATTTATTTGTTATTTAATCATTTATTCAAGAAAATGTAGTCCTGTATGATGCTTCTGAAATAAAAGTCAGAAAGATGTGATGATTTGTTTTTGTAAATATGACTCATCTTATACACAGAGGTGGGCACAAATACATCAAAAACTATTTTGTTACAAACTACAAATACTGGCTCATGAAATGTAACAAAATAAAATACAAAATACTGATGTGAAAAATGTATTTAAATAAAATACAAGTAATTAGTATTTTGAAAATACAAAAATACTCCCAAAATAATCTTAAGTCTTCTTTTTTTATTACTGAAAGGTCAATAACACAAATATGAGAAATGTGTAAATTCAAAATGGCGAAGTAGCAAAATAAAAAAGCATGGGCATTTCACTAAATCTCTACAGGGCCTGAAATAGCTCCCTCTGACGTAAATGGCATGTATAGCTAAGTTCACATCAATGGTGTGGTAGGCTGCCCTTAATAGCAAAACATGTTTGATGTAGGCTACGTAGCCATATTATCACCGTTACTCTACTCGTGCCTTAAAGGGATACTCCACTTTTTTTGGAAATAGGTTCATTTTATAGCTCCCCCAGAGTTAAACAGTGGAGTTTTACCGTTTTCGAATCCATTCAGCCGATCTCCGGGTCTGGGGGTACCACTTTTAGCATAGCTTAGCATAGATCATTGAATCGGACGAGACCATTAGCATCTCTCTCAAAAAAATGACCAAAGAGTTTCGATATTTTTCCTATTTAAAACTTGACTCTTCTGTAGTTACATCGTGTACTAAGACCGACGGAAAATGAAAAGTTGCGATTTTCTAGGCTGATATGGCTAGGAACTATACTCTCATTCCTGCGTGATAATCAAGAAACTTTGCTGCCGTACCATGAGTCCAGCAGGCGTAATGATATGACGCAGCGCCTGAAAATAGGTCTAATAGAGCTGGTAAGTCCCGCCCCTTCCGCTAACCCCACTGGACCTCTAGGTTGAAAAATCGTCAATGCAAGTGAATGGGAGAAAATAATTATTTTCTGGTCCCGTTTGAATTGTGCCATGAATGTGAACATAGTTAGACTTTGTGTGAGAGCACTTTGTGGACTACAACTCTTCGCTGCTTTCGACGCGTTTGAAACGTCACCACATCTCGCACACAGACTAGCTCACGGATCCCGCTAAACATGGCTGTGTCTTTGGTGCACTTCACCGCCTTCTTTCAGGGAGAGGACAAAATCGTTGAGGTTGGCGAAAACCACGGGTAAGTCAACTTTATGGGGTGACATCACATAGGCGACATGTAGTCTTTCTCGTTATGTCTTTTCCACAACTGCAAGCCGAAGAATCATACAATATACTGTCAAACTCGTAACATGAAAAATTATCTAAAAAATTCACAGACAACATATGTTCACAGTCATGGCACAATTCAAACGGGACCAGAAAATAATTATTTTCTCCCATTCACTTGCATTGACGATTTTTCAACCTAGAGGTCCAGTGGGGTTAGCGGAAGGGGCGGGACTTACCAGCTCTATTAGACCTATTTTCAGGCGCTGCGTCATATCATTACGCCTGCTGGACTCATGGTACGGCAGCAGAGTTTCTTGATTATTACGCAGGAATGAGCTTATAGTTCCTAGCCATATCAGCCTAGAAAAATCGCAACTTTTCATTTTCCGTCGGTCTTAGTACACGATGTAACTACAGAAGAGTCAAGTTTTAATAGGAAAAATATAGAAACTCTGTGGTCATTTTTTTGAGAGAGATGCTAATGGTCTCGTCCGATTCAATGATCTATGCTAAGCTATGCTAAAAGTGGGACCGCCAGACCCGGAGATCGGCTGAATGGATTCGAAAACGGTAAAACTCAACTGTTTAACTCTGGGGGAGTTGTAAAATGAACCTATTTCCAAAAAAAGTGGAGTATCCCTTTAAGAGGAGCAGCGCCACTTCTTCTACTGTGTTCAAAACTCATTCACTTCTTGGAGGGAGCCTGGTTTACAGGGTGTCACGTGATTTTGATGCATCTAACCTGGACATTGCCATTGGCAACATCAGACTGAAAATATGGCAAAATCATTTACTATGGTGATAAGCATATGGTGATTTTTCTTAAGTATTTAAGTATTTGAAATACTCTAAATACACTCCCTCAAAATATTTTGTTACAAACTACATTTTATTTTTTCCACCCCTGCAAAATACAAATTACAAAATACACTAAAGTAATTAAATACGTATTTAAAATACATTTAATTGAAATACTGCCCATGTCTGCTTATACATCATATACAGTCTGTGTAAGTGTATGATTTAACTTTTCCTGATTGTCTAGTGTTAAAAAAACTGCAATATCAAATCTCAATACTTAAAATACGCAATTCTCAAAAACAAAACAAAAAAAACATGGTTAATACAGTCAAAACCCAAAAAGAACCATGGTTATGACTTTTAAAACTTTTTAAACTCAATTGCTTTTATTTAAAACATTGTTAACCTAGGTTGTTAATTTGATTTTGATCAAAATTGGTTCGTCTTAAACTCTACATGTAACGTCAGATAAAATTATCATACTCGGTTACTTACCTAACCTCGGTTCCCTGAGAGATAAGGGAACGAGTATTGCGTTGCAAACGCTATGGGAAAACTCCTTTTCTTGAGAATATTGAAGTCAAACCGCAGTGCAGCAACCGCAACTGCACGAACCTATGGCGATTCAGCAAGGACACGCGGTCCAATCAGAGCGCTTGTCGCCTTGCTAGCCTTGAGCACGCCAAAAGGGGCGTGGCTGAAGGGTATAAATCCAGCAAATATCGCCATAGGCCAGGTTAAATCGACTGAAGCAAAGCACCTGACATAAGTGAAATAACACGGCTAGCAAAGCAATACTCGTTCCCTTATCTCTCAGGGAACCGAGGTTACACAAGTAACCGAGTACATTCCCTTTCGAGAACGGTTCTCTCATATTGCGTTGCAAACGCTATGGGAACCCATTTTAAAACGCTGTGCAATTCGCCGATATCATCCACTATCCATCTATATGTTTCGTGACCAGAAACCCTTTGGTGCGGCCCCCGAAACAGACAAAGAGCTGTTCTGACTGCCTGAATGAGGCAGAACGCTCCAGATAAATTCTCAAAGCCCTAACGGGGCAGAGCATGTATGCGTCACTATTGTCTTCTGATGAGAAAAGAGCCGATAGGGAGATTACCTGGGCTCTGAATGGAGTTGAGAGCACTTTAGGTACATATCCATGTCTTGGAGTCATTAGGCCCGAACTCAAGACAGGAAGCACTCGTAGAGAGAGCTTGTAAGTCCCCAACTCTTTTAACTGACACTAGTGCTAACAGCAGAGCGGTTTTAAGAGAGAGGGTCTTCAGATCAGCCGACTGGAGTGGCTCGAAGGGAGGTGCCTTAACCCTCTGGGGTCGGCAAACGCCGGCGCGTTTTGCTGGATTTTCTTCACATAGTAGCACAATAGACTTAAATTATTCCGTAATTTCTGGTCATACAGAAAAAAGAAATATGAAAAAAGAATCTGTGATATGTCTACTTCTGTATGTGTCCACTTACAATCAAATCAAAACATTGTGATTTTGTAAAATAAAGAAAATAAACAGGGTGTGCTTTCTGCCTCTCCGTCACGGTGAACTTTTTTTTCTTGAGTACATCTATAAACTGAAACAAAACTCAGCGAATACTTGCCACACATTTATGAGCCATATATCTTTAAACATTTAAGTGTGTACTTTTAAATGATCGGATTCAAAATGAAAACTACTATTCTCTGTTAAAGTAATTTGTATAAAACCAACAAGATGTCCAGTTTCTCAAACCCTTGCTCATTATTTTTAATTTGACCACGCCCACTCGCGCAAAAGCGATGGCAAATCTCCACGCGAGCTTTGAACGCGAACGCGCTCGTTACCTCAAAAACAAAACACCAAACTTCATCAGTCTCTGCTTTTCGTCGAGTTTGGAAGACACGGCGTGAGCTTACATTGGATTTACCTCAGAAGAAGAAGAGCGCGATTTGAAGACAAAAAAGATGCAAGGTAAGAAATGTATTCTGAATTATATTAGTAGCCTAATGTTATTGTTGCATGAACTTCATATTGCAGTTGAACTGTTGCTAGATATATGGTGAATATGATAATATTTAGACCCGTGTTTAATGTTAAATAATGTGTTTGTGGATATCTGCTCAAACGTAGATATGTATAATATGGTAAACATAATGTTTCATATTTTGGAGCATGCTGTGCGTTTGAATGTTTCATATTCAAAACGCGCTGTGCGTTTGAAAAGCAAAACGCACCAAACATTAGGCTTCATGTTTTTTACTCCAATCTCATTTCATAACATCATAACGAATGGAAACATTTGAAGTGACATATGATAATCAATATATTTTTCTCTAGCGTAGTTGTTACTGAAGTGTTCCTTTTTAACGATATATAGGCCGCCTGTAATAGGCCGTTGTTATTATTATTTTATGCAGCACTACGCGTAGCCTACGCCTACAACGCACAACAAACCTGGTGTTCATTATATATTGTTGGAAATATTTGTGTGTGTGTGTATTCTGTGAATTTTAAAAAGCAATTTTAACCAGAAGATTCTAAAATGTATTCCCAAAATCATGCATCCCTATAGTTTCTCTTGATATCAGCATGTTCAGAGTTTTTTTATTTTTTTACAGGGACCAGATGACCCACTGATGAGTCCTGCTGACTTCAACATTCACATGAGTCTCTGTACATGAAAATGGTCAAGTGGAAAATCAAACACCTTGGAAATGAAAAGTATGCACAATGTTTTAAGGAATGGCACAAAGGTCTCTGTCTTTGGATCATTGTTTTCACTAATGTGCTTTTTTGTCATTAGTTGTGTATCTTTGGATTATGTTGTATTGTAAATAAATCCAAACAATCAAAAAGCCATTCTTTTTTAAATCTCCTCATTCTTGTGCAAGGTTGCTCAGAATTATTGTATTGTATTGATTTATTTGACCATTTTGTTAAAAATACGATACATCTTTGCATCATACATTAAAAGAAACAAAACAAAGTCAGGATAACACAATAAAGCCCTAGGGTTTTATTTCCATTGAGGTCCTGAGGAAGGGGGGACAGAGCTAGTGGCAATAAATCAAGCATCACATCCATATAAACACCAAATAAAATCCGTCAAAGCTATAAAATATTGTCATACTACAATTGGCATCTGAGCCATTTTTTCAGTGCCAGCTTAAAACCTACTAAACTTCTGGTCATCTTTAAATTTCCTGGCAACCTGTTCCACAAACTTGTTGCTACAAACAAGAAGGACTCTTTACCTAAATTACTCTTAACTCTTGGAGGTACAAAATCAGTAGAGCTGCCTCTGGTAGAGTAGCTGTGAACATCTCTCACTCTATTAAAATAATTATTCAAATATTTCGGGACAGCCCCATGTACCGTCCTATGTACCATGCACAGGTGAATCTGAGAGACTCGATCTTCTACTTTTAACCACCCAATAGTCTCAAAGTGAGAAATATCAAGATGAGTTCTCATGGGGAGGTTCAAAACAAGCCTTATAACCCTATTTTGAGCAGTCTGAAGCCTGAGTTTCAGCTTTAAGACACCATTGTACCAAGAACAACATGCATAATCAAAATAAGGCTGAATTAGAGCATTTGCCAGAATTAACATAGCTTTTTTGTCCAAAAACTTTGAGATTCTGGACAAAAAACGTACTCTTTGATTTACCTTCATAAGTACCTTTTGTGCTTGGCCCACTCCAGACAAGTGGCAGTCCAGCACACAGCCGAGGTAACTAACCGAGTCCTTTACATTAATCTCATTATCACCAACTAAAACCTTAAAACCAGGGGATCTTTTCAATTTTATTTTTGAACCAAACAGTATGGCTTCTGTTTTCCCTAAGTGAAGTGATAGCTTATTATCTGACATCCACCTGCTGACATTCGATAGTTCTACACTTAGAGTTCTTTCAACTATGTTCTTATCTTTATGTGAAAACAATAACGCAGAATCATCAGCATGGGCCCAAAACACTCCCTTGAGGAACCCCACATTCTATACACTGTGGATGAGACATTGTTCCTCCAATATCCACCACCTGCTTCCTATCCTTCAGATAAGATCTCACCCATTTGACTGCTAAGTCATTAAAACCAATGGCTTTTAATTTACGTACCAAAATACCATGGTCAACGGTATCAAAGGCCCTCTGTACGTCTACATTTTTACATTTTACATTTTGCTGACGCTTTTATCCAAAGCGACTTACGATTGCTATATATGTCAGAGGTCGCACGCCTCTGGAGCAACTAGGGGTTAAGTGTCTTGCTCAGGGACACATTGGTGTCTCACAGTGGATTCGAACCCGGGTCTCTCACACCAAAGGCATGTGTCTTATCCATTACTCTGGCAAGCTTGAAATCATTAGGGAAATATCCTTGTCCAATAGACATGTTTATGATATGGGTGATACATGGGGTTATAACCTCAGCAGCATCTCTTAAAAATCTAGATGAAATATTGTCAAAGCCAGTGGCACTTGAGCTATTCAGGTTTTTAAGTTTCTCAAGTACAACTGCCTCTGACACCTTTTCAAAAGAGAAGCCATCTGGTTTGACTTCTTGCCGAGAGTAAAACTCAAAGATGTGACTTTCACCGTACTGCCCTGACTGGACAGGTAGTTTTTCCACCAGTTTACTAGCAACTGATGAGAAGTAATTGTTAAAACTATCTGCCACTGTCATCTTTTCTTCTGTAACATTATTCCCCAAATCAAGAGTTATGTTACTAGTTTTTGTTTTCAGCCTATTACTGTAGCCAAGCTGCTTGAGGGACTTCCATAATTTACTTGAATCATTTCTATATTGCACAATTTTCTCATTAAAATAGGTCTTTTTACCATTGATCACTAATCTTCTCACTTCATTTCTCGCCTTTTTGTACTCTGCCCAATTCTGATCATCCTTATTTCTCTTAAATGTATCATACTTCTTATTTCTCATTCTAATTGCCTTGAGAATATCATCATTTATCCAGGGTTCTGTCCTCTGTTTAACTCTTACTACTTTAAAAGGGGATACTTTGTCTACAACTTCTAAAAACATACCTTTAAATGAGCACCATGCTTTATCAACTTCCTTACAATGCAGCACAACAGACCAGTTTACTAAATTCAAACAGTCATTGAGTGCTTCTTTGCTATATCTTTTCAACGACCTAATTCTTATAGACCTATGGCAATTAAACACTGCTTTCTTAATCTTTCGAGTACAGAAAACAATAGAATGATCACTCAATCCATAATCAATTACTCCACTTTCTGTTATCCTAGACTTATCTGACACTAAAACAAGGTCAATAATAGTTTGAGTGGAAGAACAGACACATGTTGTTTCTTTGATCAGCTGATGTAAACTAAATGAGCGACAAAAATTCATTAACGCCTTATAGCCAGAACGGTCAGTTTTTCGAATATCAGTATTAAAATCTCCAATCATGATAACTTCCGATTTGACAAAGTCCATACACTTTGAGCACACTTCTTCCAGAATTTCATAAAACATTGTCTTATCAGGTGGCCTGTAACATGCTCCAACTAAAATAGGCTTGCTCTTCGGCAACAGAATGTTTAACCAGACCGCTTCAATTTGGTCATTATTCAAGTCCGTTCTCTGATTAAAACCAATGTCCGATCTCACATAAACACACACACCTCCACCTTTACGGTTTCGGTCTCTCCTGATTAAAAAATAGTTCTCTATTTCAATTTCAGCATCCTCGTCCAGCCATGTCTCAGTAAAACAAAAAAGTCCCACCTTATTGCTGTTACTGAGGAGACGTATCTCTGTGATTTTAGGGAGAAGGCTTCTGATGTTAAGATGGAGCAAGTGAAGTCCCCTTGTCGAAAGAAATGAATCCACAGTTGGCTTAACCTTGCAGGCATCCTCCAAAACCGAATAGGGTGACTGAACTGAACAGAGCTGTAGGACAGAATTCATGGGTTGTTTGCACTCATCAAGGGATACCGTTGTGTTTCCCACGTCCGGCTCTGATCTCTCAATGTCTCCATGCACTCCTTCACCCAGGTTGGCTACACTCATGGACAGCTGTTTGCTCCCATCACTGGGTCGACTGGAAGGCCTACATACCATCACACCTGTTGCACTTTCCATCGTATTCCTAGGTCCAAAGTCGTGCATCGGACCGGGACATTGGTGTATATCCCCAGACAATAGCAGGCACATACAGATGATTAAATCTCCGCCGTTAATTTGCCGCTTAACTCTAGCCTTTGATTTGCGCCTGGCTGAGTACCAGCTGGGATACAGGGAAATTTCCAACAGAGTTTTCTTTCCATAATCCAACTGTTTAGTAACTAAAAGTTTGTTTGAATGAACAAAGTTGCTTTGTAAGCACTCTTCCAAGCCATTTCTAAGGCCATTGACTGAGACATTTCTTATAATTATGTAAACTAAAAACATCACAAGCACACCAAACTTGCCAGCTGCCATCACGATAGGCCCTGATAGATCCAGGTTCCGAGCTAAACACCAGCTGGCAGGGTTCGTTCGGGTGCTTGAAATCTTTGAAAATGCTTAAATTTTGATGTTGTGTTTTCAAGGTTTGAAAGGTGCTTACATTTTGGATGAAATGCTTGAAAATGCTTGAAATTGTAAATGTATTTCTTTCACAACAAATACCTATCTGACTGAATAGTTTGTTTATTAAATGGAGAAATAAAATGTAGCCCTTCAGATACAGCGCGATTTGTGCTACGCTGGCCAGAGCAAAAGGAGGTGGAGTTTTCATTTTGATTTGCCCGCTTGTTTGGATGCCCCGTTTTTATTGGTCGCGCGTGTAATCGTCACAGAGCGTTGCGGCTTTGAACTATTTTTAACTTTGACCGCGGCGTGTGCGCGAGCTCGCCAATGCTACGCTCCACTTTGGTCGACACAGCAACAAAACGTCCAAACAACAAAACGTGCGGCCAAGCCATTGAAATAAATGGGTTTCATAGCGCAGCGGATTCTGCGTCCTGTCTGAAAGGGCCATTAGTGACTTAGAGTTCTTGGTGTTGTAATGTAATGTTAGTATTGCTTGTCCGTTATGGCACGTTAATTTGTGGAATATGCAGTGAACATAGCCAAAGACACAGCACAGTAACTGTAATGGTAATTACCCGCAAATTAAAACGTGCAAACGTTAGTCCAGCGCATTACAACAATCGTTGATTGCTGAACAGAAATCGTGTCAGATGGAGTGTCATACAAGTAGCCGACTGTAAGGTTGAGGATGGCCTTATGCAATATTTACACTGCTCTATTCCAGTAGATAAATGTATATGTCTTGGCAGTGGCGTAACTTTGTTTTAAAACGTGGGTGGGACAGGTGGGGTGGGGTGGTGGTTGCTAATACAATGCTAAATCAGATATATGTACAATAACATCACGATGTCTAGCAATCAATTTAAATAGTAGGCTACATGGGGGTTAATTTGTAGTTTAATGAGATGCAGCCAGATATGTTGTCAGTGCCGAGAAATTTTGTGTGAATAAATACATAGATCTGCCTTTTTGACCAAGGTGTATGGTCCAGTGGTAGAACTTTCGCTAAGCGTGTCAGAGGTTCTGGGTTCTAATCCGCACTTGTACAGGGACACGTTTGTGTGTATTATGTTTTGTGATTTCACCACAACGAATAGAGAGTATCCGCTACGGATTTAAGCGCACATCCGAGTGAAGACAGTGCGGCGTGTGTGCAAGCCACACGAGAAAACACTGTATCCGCGCCACTGATCGCAGTGACAACGAGCACGTTGATCACTTAATTTAAAAAACTTATTTCAGCTCTAGATCGTCTTGAAATTACTTCAGTTTTACAGCCTGAAAATCACATTATCTGGGAAGCAATATATGGAATGAATTAATGAAAAGTATTATTCATATGGCATTATCCACTTAGACAGTGATGCATAAAAAAATAAATAAAAAAAAATTGTGATTTGCTTAAATATCTGATCCTTCTGTTTTTACGAAACACAATTTTGGCTGTTATAGCATTATCTCTTTTAATGTGATAAAAACACTAAATAATAATTTTGCTATGTATTGTATGTAATTTACAGTGGTGTAAGGTGCTGGAAAAAGCTTTAAAATGGACCTTGAAAGTGCTTGAAAAGTGCTTGAATTTGACCTTGGAAAAGGTGTACGAACCTTGAGCTGGAGAACACTGACCATTTGAGGTGGTAGAGGCGTCTAGTGGACGGTGATCTATCCTCCATTATGGTATTCAGGACTCCCTCTGGGAGGTCCTGGGGTACCCGTTAAGGGGCCATGCATGGAGGGCCCACAAGTCGGGATGGGGGTGCCAGATTGTCCTGTTCGCCTGCGTGAGGAGATCGCTCCTCAGCGGGATAGGTCACAGAGCTGTCATTGACAGCTGCATCAGCTCTGGGAACCAGATCTGGGTCCGCCAGAGGGGGGCTACAAGAAGGACTGTGCACTTGGTGTCCCTGATCCGTTCGATGGTCTGAGGGAGCATCGAGACAGGGGGGAATGCATAAAGGGGGAGGCTGGGCCACTTGTGGGCCAGCGCATCCCTGTTCTTTGAAAAGAAGATTGGGCAGTGAGAGTTGTCTTCTGAGGCGAAGAGGTCGACCTCTGCCCTGCCGAATACTTCCCATAATAGGAGAACCACCTGGGGGTGGAGAGACCATTCCTCTGGGGGAACGTTGCCCCGAGATAACATGTCTGCCTCTTGGTTCAGCGTGCCCGGCACATGAGCTGCCCTGAATGAGCGCAGGTTGGCGTGAGCCCATAACAGGAGCTGTTCGGTCATGGTGAACAGGTTGCGGGACCTGAGGCCGCCCTGGCGATTTATGTAGGACACCACTGCCATGTCTGTTCGGACCAAGACATGGTGTCCCGCCAGATGAGGAAGGAAGGTTTTTAGAGGGCTAGAAAAAACGCTCTTAATTCAAGGCAGTTGATGTGCAGGCGTTTCTCCGAGCTCGACCAGAGGTAGGCAGGCCTTCCCTCGTACAGGGCTCCCCAACCGAGGTTGGAAGCGTCTGTTGAGATAGCCTTCCTTTCTGAAACCAGACCCATGCTCACACCCTGCTAGTACCAGCTGGTATCTTTCCAGGGAGCCAGGGCTTTGATACAGTGCTGGTTTACCCTGATGCGTAAGTGGCCCGAACGCCACGCACAAGCTGGAACCTGAGGCTTCAGCCACAGCTGAAGGGGGCGCATACGCAGTAGGCCTAGTTGGAGTACTGACGATGCAGAGGCAATAAGGCCCAGAGCCCTTTGAAACATTCTGAGGGGCGTGAGAGAGCCCACTTTGAACGACGCAGCGAGACGCTGGATTGAGAGAGCCCAGTCTGGTGTGGGCCATGCTCTCTTATGCACGGAGTCGAGAACTGTTCCCAGGAACGTGATCCGTTGGCTGTGGGACAGCATACTCTTGGAAAAGTTTACTCTGAGCCCAAGGCGGTCTAGATGGCCGAGGAGCCAGGCTTTGTGAGTAAGGGACTCCACCTCCGACTGGGCCAGTATGAGCCAGTCGTCGAGGTAGTTCAGAATACACATTCCCCGCTGTCTCAGGGGGGAGAGAGCTGCATCCATGCACTTTGTGAATGTACGAGATGCTAGAGACAGTCCGAATGGTAGGACTGTGTATAGATATGTTTGCCCCTCGAAGGCGAATCTCAAGAATGGCCTGTGATGGGGATTCACTTGGATGTGAAAGTAAGCATCTTTCAGATCGACTGAGAAGAACCAGTCTCTTGGGCGAATCTGCGCCAGTATATGTCTGGTCGTGAACATCCTGAATGGCCATACCATGAGGGCCTTGTTCAGGTATCTGAGATCTAAAATTGGTCTCAGGCCGCCGTCTTTCTTCAGAATGAGAAAATAACGGCTGTAGAACCCCGACTCGCTTTGTGAAGCGGGAACTATCTCGATAGCCCCTTTTGCCAGCAGACCTGACACTTCAGAGTGGAAGACATGAAAGACAGTGCTCCTTACCGAGGTGTGAATTATAGTGCGAAAGCGCGGGAGTCTGCGGGCGAACTGAAGCGAGTAACCCTGCTTTACTCACTGATATTCATCACCCAGTCTGACACTTCGGGGATGGCCTGCCAGGCCTGGGCCCGATAGGCTAGTGGTTGCATTGCATCTGGAGGCGGAGCGCGAAGACTCGGGGGTCTGACCTGCCAGATGTTTTTGTGAAGAAATTTGCTTGATTTGTGCTCTGTGTGGGTCGCTGTTAAAACGGCGTTTGGGTGCAGGGGTGCGTAACGAAGGACGAGCCCATGTTCTGCAATTAACACATCTCCAGCCACCTGAACTGAAGAGGGGGCTGTGAGAGGCACTAGAGCGATCTTCAGGGGTGGTCCGGCCGCAGCGGGACATGGCCCCCTCTTTAGCAGCTAGCAGCTAGCAGCCTGGCCAGTGGCGGCTTATGGGTGCGTGGCCTGTGCTCTCTAACTGTCCGTAGTGGAAGTACACAAATGGGTGGCGACCGCTTCTTCCAGTGGCGGGAGCTTCACATAACCTTTTTCCTCAGCGCCGTCAAAATGAGAGCGTCAAAGAAGCAGAAGACCACACGCACGCCATGATTTAGTGAGCTCGTCTTGAACTTCTGGAAAGAATGGAGCGGATCGCTGGCGAGGGGCCTGTTGGTGCCCCAGCAAAAACCACTCATTGCTATAGAAATTGTGTCATCAAATTCCTCAACCGATCCGCCCAAAGAGACGAGGCCAGCCACTTCGAGAGAGGGGCGTTGATCGCTCTTTACAAATAGCACCGTTGAAGTGTCAGAATCTAGTGTGGACGAGGCATGCGGGGACGGGCCCGGCATGCACGCACTCAAATCATCGCGCTCATGGAATCGTTGCTTGCGCCGTTTCTTCCTTCGGGGCTCGAGGGGCACCGGAGACGGAAGATGGGCAGGCTCGCCCTCTGACGTAGCGAGAGCAAGCCTGGAACAAAACACTGAGATGGGCATACTGTCACAGGAAGGACAGCTGCCTTTAGTGAGCGCTACCTCGGCGTGCTCAGGACCGAGGCAGACGGCATACAGAGTGTGTCTGTCAGATACATGCAGGGGAATCCTGCAGGTCTCACAGACAGGGAGCGGCATTTGCAACAACGCTCTCCGCTCTCTTAGAAAGCTTATAAAGGATATTTTTCGTCGGATGCCACAGGGAAACGGTGATCAGCTGACAGGGAACTACACTAACCTTTTCCACTGGTGGCACTTGCGCTACTAACTTTTTCAGTTACTGGCGCAAAACATGATTTGGTCGCACAAATTATTTATAGTAAAGGCCCTTTCACACTGGACGCGATTTTGACGCATGAATAATTCGCTCGATGGTTTTATTTTTTGTTCATCTGTTTGTGTAATGAGTGCTTCCACACCGAAAGCGAATGTACTGCGGCGAAAAAACTACTTTTATTTTTTTCGCTTCGATGTCGATTTTTAAAAAAACTTTTGCGGCGATAGAAAAGGCTTCAGCCAATCACATACTACAAGGACAACGATTTGAAATACAATGTGTGGCGTAGCATTGCCAACCAACTCGGTTATCTCGACTGTGAGTATGTTGTGTGATAGTTTTAGTCGTTGTATAGTCCTGTGCTGTGGAGGCTAGCAGGCTAAACTACATTTGGGATAGAAAGCTAACACTATTATCGTCAAAGACAGAGACAGAGACTGTGTTTACTTTGAACATGTAACAAAATGTAGTGAGACTATTTAGGGCTGCTTTTAGTATACTACACATTCTTTGTGTGATATCTACAGTTTCTAGTCGAATGATTTTAACTTACTTACTTTGTGTTACATGTAATGTGTAGTGACATTACAAAACGCACTCTGTTTAGTTGAAGACGCAAAAAAAAAACTGTGCACGTTAGCATACTCCCCTTCAGACTCTCTGTTCTTTAAGATTGGGTGCGCCCAAAACCTTCTTTTCTGTCTTTTAAAGAAAATGAAAAGCTCGTCTTCACTCACTGGATGATGATGCGTCCATGTTTTCTCAACTGTCAGCGCGAAAGTTTTGAAATGTTGAAGCTCTCTGAACGTCACAGACTATTCGCACACGAACTATTCGCTTTTTCATTTCGCTTTTTTGTTACGCATCCGGTGTGAAAGGGCCTGAAGCCAACTTGATGTGTTGAATGCTCAGAGCACGTTATAAAACGTATTCTTAAAATACACATTTCTGTTTTAATAAATGTTCATAGTAAATCATAGCATATTGCCTAAAACATAAGGTAGGTACAAAAATAATCAGTGATACATTTGCGACCCATTAAAAATTAGGGTCGCAATGGCATTTCAAAAGGTCGCATATGCGACCATTTTGGTCGCAGTGTAGTTCCCTGGCTGAGATGGCGTGGAATCTGCCAGGCTCTGAAGCGGTTCCGCTGAAGGGCTGTTTCGACGGTGAGAGGCTTCTAATCCGGAGAAGATCAGCGATGACATGAGTTCTCTTCGCTGAAGGAGATTAAATCTGTCCTATGGCGATATTTCGCTGGATTTATACCCTTCAGCCACGCCCATTTTGGCGCGCTCAATGCTATCAAGGTGGCAAGCGCTCTGATTGGACTGCGCGTCCTTACTGAATCGCCATGGGTTCGTGCAGTTGCCGCAGCAAGTCAAGACAAGTCATCTTCATTTATATAGCGCTTTTAACAATGCAGATTGTTCCAAAGCAGCTTTACAGAGATAAACGGATCATTTAAGGTAACAGAGATTGTTTTGGCTTTATAGTGGTTCTTTAATAAAGTTCTGGTTCTAGCCGCATGCGCAGTCACAGAACAGGCATACTCTCGCAGAGAGAGCAGCCTCCGGCAGAGAGTGCAGCTTCAGCATGGGGGGTTCACAGGCATGTGACGCACTTCGTGTGCCCGTCAGCCTCGTGCAGATGGTATCCGCACGTGGCACATGTAGAGCGAGGCATTTGTAACAACGCTCGCACTCCTTGAGCTGTGTGAATGTGGCGGTGAACACACAGTAGCAATTAGCAAAAAATAATGCAAAGGATATAGCGTTGGTCGCCGGATAGCGACAGCAGAGCGGCGACAGGGGAAGATGACTTCGGTTGGTGAAGGCATAGTCCGTTTATTTGTAAATTGCTTGTTATTTACTGTCATTGTGAAGCGTCCTTGAGCTTGGGAAAGGCGCTATATAAATTAAACGTATTATTATTATTATTATAGTCCGCTGTAGAACTGCACGCTCTAACCGTGTGATGCTTGATTCGATGGCGAAGGCTTTGCAGAGGACTCAGAGACGTGAAGTGTGTCGCTGAAGGAGATGAATCTGTTATAATGGTGGATTCGGGGACTAATATAGGCTAAGGCCACGCCCCCTTGGCGGGCTCTGACGTGTGACGTCTGAAGTCCGCGCCATTGGATGTGCAGTTGTTGCAGCACAGCCAATGAGTGAGCCAGACATTCACTATGCTAGCTGTGCAGCTGGCAAATGCGTTTTACATTTTAGGCTTCAGAATATTGCGTCGCAATACGAAGTGACCGTTTTCGAAAGGGAACTGTTTTAATACCAACATTCTTCAAAATAATCTTCTTTTGTGTTCAACAGAAGAAGGAAACTCACAAATTAACCATGGTTTAGACTTTTGAAACTTTAAAATCTAACTTGCTTTGAATTAAAACATTGATAACTTATGGTTTATCTTAAACTCGACATACAGTAACATCAGATAAAACTTAAACCCTAATTCAGATGCAACCAACATAACGTCTGCTCTGACCTTAAATGGATAGTTCACCCAAAAATGTTGTCATCACTTTCTCACCCTGTATTTGTTCTAAACCTAAATTAGTTTCTTTTTTCTGTTGAAGTTGATCACAAAAGAAGATATTTAAAAAAAATTGTTAGTAACCAGTTGATGGCACCCATTGACTTCCATAGTAATAAAAATACTATGGATGTCAATGGGAAGTAGAAACTGTCTGGTTACCAACAGTCTTCAAAATATCTTCTTTTATGTTCAACAGAAGAAAGAAACTCATACAGGTTTGGAACAGCATGAGGGTGAGTTAGTAACGAAAACATTTTCATTGTATTATCCATTTAATAGTTTATTCTTGGATAAATTACTTCTCAAAATGCTTCTAAATTACTTCTCAAGGAAATACTAATAACACAAGCCTCACCTCTTCTGATCTCGTTCAGCCAATTTCACAGTTACAGCAAGAAAAGTATCTCATGCAGGAGAAGAGTTAAGAACACGTTTAGAGCCGTTATTCTTCTTCTTCTTCTTACATCAGTTGTCATCCAGTTTGTATGTGCATTACTGCCTCTTTCTGCTCAGGAAGGTGTAAACCTGTGACCTCACCTCATGTATTTCTCTATTTCTGTCGATTGTGCCAATGTGGGTGGGGCTTAGTTAACCTGTAGTGATGTCACTGAAGCTGAGCCAATAAGAAGAACCAAAGGAGTGGCCAGACAAGTGTCATTAGGCTTGTTTGAGATGAGCAAAATCTGCGCAGAACCGATCACCGGTGATCAGCGCGAGATGCATGCCGGTTAGAAATGTCAAGTCAAGTCAAGTCAAGTTTATTTGTATAGCACTTTTCACAATACAGATTGTATCAAAGCAGCTTCACAGTATTAAATTTAAATAATACAACAAAGTTTGTTTCAAGAGGAATTTATTGATTGATAAAATTAAATTAAATATCCCCAAAATATCCCCAACTGAGCAAGCCAAAGGCAACAGTGGCAAGGAACCGAAAAACTCCATCAAGTGACCTAATGGTGTCCTAAAACTCCATCAGGTGACCTAATGGAGAAAAAAAACCTTGGGAGAACCCAGGCTCAGTCGGGGGCCAGTTCTCCTCTGGCATTTATGAGCTAGAGGCCGGATTGTAGTTTGAACTGTGGGATTATATGAATGGCCTGGCTGAAGAGATGCGACTTTAATCTAGTTTTAAACTGGGAGAGCGAGTCTGAGCAACGAACAGTATCAGGAAGACTATTCCAGAGTTTTGGAGCCAAATGTGAAAATGCTCTCCCTCCTTTGGTGGTTCTGAATATCCTAGGTATGACCAAAAGCCTTGAATTAAGTGATCTTAAAGAGCGCGATGGATTATAGGGCGATAGAAGATCCGTTAAATAGACTGGAGCTAAGCCGTTTAGGGCTTTATAAGTCAGTAGCAATACCTTGTAATTAATACGGAACTTTATAGGTAACCAATGCAGTGATGATAAAATCGGTGTTATATGATCATATTTTCTTGATCTCGTAAGAACTCTAGCGGCGGCATTTTGGACTAACTGTAGCTTGTTTATTGAGGATGCAGGACAACCAGCTAATAAGGCATTACAGTAATCCAGTCTCGAGGTCATGAATGCATGAACTAACTTTTCTGCATCAGAAACTGATAGCATATTACGTAGCTTAGCAATGTTTCTAAGGTGGAAAAAGGCTGTTTTTGTAACATATGAAATATGATTTTCAAAAGACAGGTTGCAATCGAGTATAACACCCAGGTCTTTTACTGTAGCGGATAAAGTAACAGGACATCCTATGATGTTAAAGTTGTATTGTGCGAGGTTTTGTGGGCGGTTTTTTGAACCGATAAGTATTACCTCTGTCTTGTCTGGATTTAATAAAAGAAAATTACGCGTCATCCAATCTTTTATATCTTTAACACACTCTGTCAATTTGGAAAATTTAGCGTTTTCATCCGGCCTTGATGAAATATATATTTGAGTGTCATCAGCATAACAATGGAAACTAATTCCATGTTTCCTTATAATATTTCCAAGCGGCATCATATATATTGAAAATAACAGAGGGCCTAACACAGATCCCTGCGGCACTCCATAGTTTACTGGAGTTATGATCGATTTTTCTCCATTTAAATAGACAAAATGGTAGCGGTCAGATAGGTATGATTTGAACCAGCTTAGTGCTTGTCCTTGAACACCAGTATAATTTTGTAGTCGATCTAAGAGTATTGTGTGATCTATAGTATCGAACGCAGCACTAAGATCAAGTAAAACTAGTATTGAGATACAGCCTTGGTCAGAAGCTAAAAGTAAATCATTTGTGATTTTAACGAGCGCAGTTTCAGTGCTATGATGCGGTCTGAATCCAGACTGAAACTTTTCATTGATATCATTTTGTTGCAAGAAAGAGCCCAGTTGAGCGGACACCACTTTTTCTAATATTTTAGACATAAATGGAAGATTTGAAATGGGTCTATAATTTGCTAGATTATTATGATCTAATTGTGGTTTCTTAATGAGAGGTTTTATAACTGCCAGTTTAAATGTGTCCGAGTGCGGTCCGCCTGGCTCTGATGTCATGCTGACGTATGTCAAAAATCTCTTGCGAGCGCAAGGCGCACGTGTCGGATTCTGCAGTCGAGCAGTTGCTCTCCACCGACTGCGCTGATCAAAAGCACGATGGGAAACGACTTGCTGACGACACAGCTTAATGCTCATTGGTTTAAACAACTGTGATGTATTGTTCTCTTTTAAAATGTTTGATTTTAAAACTCTAATATCATGTTTTATGTGTATATGTTATGTGTGAATATTCCCAAACTATCTGACAGTGCGATCTCTTTGGGTTATGCAATTTCATTTTTATAAAAAAAATAAAAAAATAAAAACACATATGTCTGTATTAAAGAAAAAAATATTGATAAACACGTATTTGGAATGGAATTAAATAACAAGTACTTTGGGTGTCTTGTTCATTTTATTTATTTTCATATAAAAGCAACAGAACTTGAATTACATCCAGTGCGTACGAACGTTTTGGAGATGGAGCAGTTTGGCGACACCGATGGTGAGCTGGAGTCTCTTTTTGGTCACTTTTAGACAGAAAATCTAAAGAAAATTAAAAATATACAGAAAGATAATACAAATATAATTTCACTCACCAAGCCTGTCACTTGAAGCAAATATCCATCCCTTCTTAAATGTCCGCGCCAGCGAGCGCGTTGGGCCGTTTAGTGAAACTGACGCAAATAACAGTTTAAATAAATAAAATAATGATTTAAACTATGTTTTACTTCTGATATAAACATTTAGATTAAATATGCCATTCAAATTAATGGAGTTAAACACTTAAACATGAAATCATTACTGAGAAGTTACAACATTTTTTATATTCAAATTCAATCAATAGAAATATTGTTGTGGATGCGATGTTTTTGAACACTTCCTGTGGCGTGCTGTGTTTTAATGTTTTAACCACAAAGATAATTGCTTATCGTGATAATACCAGATTGTCTGAGAAAATAGTTTCGTACAAATAATGCCCAAGGCCTATCTGTTTCCATTAAAAATATAAATCAATTAAAAATACAATTCGGCCAGTGGAAAAGATTGAGAAAACTTTCTCTGAAATGTATTTTACACTATTTGATTTATGTATTCAAAAACAAGGCAAGGATAGGAAACTACTTGATTTTTATTAATGTAATGTGTCTTGTACCGTTAAACGTTATCACGTGGATGAATAATAATATGCAAATGATATGCAGATGAGGATCTGCCCAGTAAAACTAGGCGTTGTAAGCTCCATATATGGTTATTTCGGGGTGGAGACGCATGTGCGCACAATCTTCCTGACTGGGATTTATAAAGTGAATTCTGCGCAGGTTCTGGCGTACGAACGGTTTTATAAGTGTGAATATTTTTTTGCGTACGCCATTTTTGCCTTTCGGGCGCACGTACACTTTTAGTAAGGTTCCTACGCACAGTTTTATAAATGAGACCCCTGATCTCTTCTGGAAGCTGGTTCCAGCTGCGGCTGGCATAATAGCTAATAGCGTGCTGTCCAATGGGAGCGCTTGGCGCCTTGCCAGGCTCTTAGCGCGCCAAAATGGGTGGACTGAAGAGTATAAATTCAGAGAAAACTTGCCATATGACAGATTTAATCTCCTTCAGCTTCAGACTCACCTCGTCGCTGATTTCTCCGGTTCAGAAGCCTTCTTCGCCGTCGAACAGCCTCTTCAGCAGAACAGCTTCAGCGCCTCGGCAGATCGCCCAGCTGAACGTTTCCCTGTGGCATCCGGAGAATATCCTTTATAAACGCTTCACTTTTCTAAAAGAGCAGAGCGCATTGTTGCAAATGCCGCTCCCCGTCTGTGAATCCTGCGGGATTCCCCTCCATGTGTCGGACCGACACACCCAGTGCGCTGTCTGTCTCGGCCCTGAGCACGCCGAGGCAGTGCTCACTAAAGGAGGATCCCTTTCCTGCAGTGCTCCGATCCAGACTCGCTCTCACTATGTCAGAGAGCGAGCCTGCCCATCTTCCGTCTCCGGCGGCCCACGAGCCCCGAAGGAAGAAGCAGCGCGGACAGCGGATCCACGAGCGCGGTGATCTCAGCGCGTGCACGCCGTGTCTCTCCCCGCATGCCTTGCCCACACCAGATTCAGGCACCTCTCCGGTTCTATTCACTAAGAGCAATCAACGCCCCACTCTTGAAGCGGTGGGGACTTGTTTCTTTCGGAGGATCCGTTGAGGAACTGGATGACGCTGTTTCAGTGGCGGCATCTGAGGGTGAGGATTGGTTGGGCTCTGTGGACCCCGCCCCTCCCTCTCAGACTGATCATTTCGACACCAGAGCAAGCATTGACGCCAAACTTCTCCGCGTCGTGACTCGCGCTGTCGACGAGCTGGGTCTCAACTGGCTTCCCCCAGAAGAGCCTGGTAGAAGCCGCCTTGACGAATGGTTCCTGCCGGGGCACCAACAGGCCCCTCGCCAGCACGCCACCCCGTTCTTCCCCTAGGTCCACAAGGAGCTCACAAAGTGCTGGCACGCGCTCTTCTGCCTCTGCTACGCTCTCTACAGTTGACGGCGCTGAGGAGAAGGGCTATGTGAAGCTCCCGCCCCTTGAGGAAGCGGTCGCCGCTCATTAGCGGTCGCCCAGCTCGTCCAAATCCGGTGCACCCATCTAAGCCGTGATAGGCCGTGATCACCCATCATAGACTTCGGCTATGGCCAGCCGCGCATATTCCGCCGCTGGTCAAACCACCTCTGCATTGCACACCATGGCGGTCCTCCAGGTGTTCCTGGCAAAACTCCTCCACGCTATGGACGAGTCAGGACCTGACCCGAACGCCTTCAAGGGCCACCAAGACCACTGCTCAGGCCATCGGTCGCAACATGTGTTGGAGCGCCACTTATAGCTTAACCTAACCGATATCAGGGATGCGGATAGGACCGCCTTCCTCGACTCGCCGGTCTCCACAAAAGGTCTCTTTGGTCCTTCTGTTAGCAGCTTCGCAGAGCGCTTCACAGAGGCACAGAAGGCGTCCAGTGCGATGAAACACTTCCTACCCAAGCGTTCAAGCTCTGCTTCACGGCGCCCCAAAAGCACGCCGCAGCCAGAGAAGACAGCGCCGCAGGTCTATCAGCCCCGCCCAACGGCTGAGACCGCCCAGCATTTTAAGCCAGCGAAACGATACCCGCTTCCCAAGCGCCAAGGCCCCCGTCCAAAGCTCATGATGGACCATGAGCCTAAGAAGCCATCCTAGCCAGCCGAAAAAGGGGTCTATGTCCCGCTGCGGCTGGACCACCCCTGAAGATCGTTCGAGTGCCTCTCACAACCCCCTCTTCAGTTCAGGCGGTTGGAGTTGTATTAAATGCAGAACACGGGCCCGTCATCATTCACGCACCCCTGCACCCAAACGCTGTTTTAACAGCGACCCACACAAAGCACAAATCAGGTAAAATTTCTCTCATAAACCCCTGTCAGGTCGGGCCCCCGAGTCCGGGCGTTCCGCCGTCAGATCTAATCCTACCTCTGGCCTCTCGGGCTCTGGCTTGACAAGCCACTCCCGGAGTGTCAGAGTGGGTGATGAACATTATAAATATAATCCACACCTCGGTAAGGAGCACAATAGCTCATGTCCTCCGCTCCAAGGTGACGAGTCTGCTAGCAAAAGGGGCTATCGAGATAGTTCCCACATCACAAAGCGAGTCGGGGTTCTACAGCCGTTATTTTCTCGTTCCGAAGAAAGACGGTGGCTTGAGACCCATTTTAGATCTCAGACACCTGAACAAGGCTTTCATGACATGGCCATTCAGGATGCTCACGACCAGACATATCCTTGCGCAGATTCGCCCGGGAGACTGGTTCTATTCAGTAGATCTAAAAGATGCTTACTTTCACATTCAAGTGAATCCCCATCACAGGCCATTCTTGAGATTCACCTTCGAGGGGAAGACATATCAATACACAGTCCTACCATTTGGCAACTGTCATTGCCCAATCTTCTTTACAAAGAGCAGGGACGCGCTGGCCCACGACTGGCCCAGCCTACCCCTTTATGCATTTCCACCGATCTCGATGCTCCCTCAGGCCATCGAACAGTTCAGGAACACAAAATGCGTAGTCCTTCTTGTGGCCCCCCTCTGGCGAACCCAGATTTGGTTTCCGCAGTTGATGCAGCTGTCCATGACAGCTCCGTGGCCCATTCCGCTGAGGAGCGACCTCCTCACTCAGGCGAACAAGACTTTTTGGCACCCACGTCCCGATCTGTGGGCCCTCCATGCATGGCCCCTCAACGGGTACCCCAGGACCTCCCAGAAGGTGTCCTGAATACTATATTGGAGGCTAGAGCTCCGTCTACCAGACGCCTCTACCGCCTAAAATGGTCAGTGTTTTCCAGCTGGTGTCTAGTTCGGAACCTCGACCCGGATAACTGTGAAGTTTCCATGGTGCTTACTTTTCTCCAAGAGCTGCTGGACGCGGGACGCTCCCCCTCCATGCTCAAAGTGTATGTGGCAGCTATTGCAGCTTTCCAATCACCGGTGGCTTGCGCTTCTTTGGGAAAAAGCGACCTCATTGTTCGCTTCCTTAAAGGAGCTAGGAGGCTTAATCCACCTCGGCTGCCTTCAGTACCGGCCTGGGACCTTTCTCTGGTTCTACGGGCTCTTAAGGGACCTCCCTTCGAGCCACTTCAGTCGGCTGATCTAAGATCCCTCTCTCTTAAAACCGTCCTGCTGTTGGCACTGGCGTCAGTAGAGAGAGTCGAGGATTTGCAAGCACTCTCTACGAGCGCTTCCTGTCTTGAGTTCGGACCCAATGACTCCAAAGTCGTCCTTAGACCTAGACATGGATATATACCAAAGGTGCTCTCAACTCCGTTCAGAGCCTAGGTTATTTCTCTATCAGATCTTCCTGTATCGGAAGAAGTTCCATCCCGGAGAGAGCACTGAGAACATATCTGGAGCGTTCAGCTCCTTTCAGGCAGTCTGAACAGCTCTTCGTCTGTTTCAGTCACACTTTCAAGATGGATAGTAGATGCAATCTCTCTGGCCTACACCTCGCTGGGTCTCCCGTGCCCCATAGGTGTGAGAGATCACTCCACAAGAGGCATGGCTTCCTCTTGGGCCTGGTCCAGTGGAGTTCCTATCGAAGACATTTGTGCGGCGGCCGGCTGGTCCGCTCCGTCCACATTTGCAAGATTCTATAACCTAGAGATTCCCGTTCTGCAGGCACGAGTTCTCTCTATTTGAGGCCCTGGCTCTTCAGACCCAGGCCCGTGTATAACTCAGGCACATCCTGCAGTGGCTTTGCACTATCTATGTGTGTATGATATTATAGGCTCCTGGCTCTTTCGACCCAGTCCTATGAATAACTTGGTGGCCCTTGTGCTTCACTATATACAGTGTGTATCATTCTAGGGCCGACATTTTGGTCTATGATATGCAGACTACTTTGTTATAAGTCTAGGACACCGTCAAAGTAGTAACCGGTGAATAGCACAGCACAGCGTTTGCAATGCAGTACGAGAGAACGTTCTCGTAAGGGAACGCACTTGGTTACTTACGTAACCTCGGTTCCCTTAGAGATAAGGGAACGAGTTCTGCGTTGCCTTGCCGTGCTATTTCGCTTACATCAGGTACTTTCGCTTCAGTCGATTTAAACCTGTCATATAGCGAGTTTTCTCTGAATTTGTACTCTTCAGTCCACCCATTTTGGCACGCTAAGAGCCTGGCAAGGTTCCAAGAACTCCCATTGGACCGCACGCCTCTGTTGACTCGCAATATAGGTTCGTGCAGTTGCCGCAGCACAGCCAATCAGCTCGCTCATACGAGCTATGAGGCTCTTGCTGTGTAGCTGCAATGCGTTTTAAAATAAAGGCTTCATTATTCTCGAGAAAAGGAGTTTTCCCACAGCGTTTGCAACGCAGTACTCGGTCCTTTATCTCTAAGGGAACCAAGGTTACGTAAGTAACCAAGTACGTTTATTTTAATTCTAATAATATTTTACAATATTCCAAGAGACTTCTTTCTAAGTCATTTAAAAATCCTACTGAATGACAAATTACAACAAATTGGTAATCAAGTGTACACATTATTTTGTTATGTGTTTAATGTATATAGTTTAATGGTTGCATTAAATACTTCATCACAAGGCTTTGTCAGTATTTCTTTTTCATATATTTTGCATATCCATTTATTTGACTAAGTAGTTTTGTATTATTTTTAGTTGTGGCTGGTCATAGTTGTACTGATTTTAAATGACAAAAACTTTGTGAGTTTGCTAATGCTGAAATGTATGGCTCCCGTAACACAATACAACGAGCCACAGATCACTGTCGTTTACAGAGGAATTTTGATTGCTGTAAATTATCACTATACAGTGATTTAATGAGACAATGAAATGCTGGTGAAGAACAAAGGTATGTAGTTCAACAATGAACAAAAAGTATAAATGTAAAGCTTGAGTTTTTGTTGTATATATTTTACGATATTTTACAATTTATTTGTTCACTTTGGGACTCTGTTTAACATTATTTTCCATATTTCTTTATATAGGCAATTATTAAATATATAGTAATATATAGTAATATATTACAAAACATGAAATTTATGAAATTTGTTTTAGCTTTGCTCATTTAATTAAAATGAAATTATAACTTAAATGTTGCCTTAAATACTTGGTTCATCACAAGGCTTATTCTGTTTTAATTAAAAATGTTACTCATTGTTAAAAAAATGTATAGTTGTTTTTCCCCTATTAGTATACTTTTTCATTATTATTTGTATTATTAGTCTGTATATGTTTGATTAAAAGTTCAATATAGTTCTGTAAGTCCTTCCGAGTCTTTTGTTTGTTCATTTTCGCTTGTCCATCAGATGCTGCTTATTACAGATGTTACAATTCGGTTTGTCTAGATGAGTGCCGAGCCTTTAAAGGGATACTCCACTTTTTTGGGAAATAGGCATATTTTACAACTCCCCCAGCGTTAAACAGTTGAGTTTTACCGTTTTCGAATCCATTCAGCCGATCTCCGGGTCTGGCGGTACCACTTTTAGCATAGCTTAGCATAGATCATTGAATCGGACAGGACCATTAGCATCTCTCAAAAAAAAAATGACCAAAGAGTTTCGATATTTTTCCTATTTAAAACTTGACTCTTCTGTAGTTACATCGTGTACTAAGACCGACGGAAAATGTAAAGTTGCGATTTTCTAGGCTGATATGGCTAGGAACTATACTCTCATTCCTGCGTAATAATCAAGAAACTTTGCTGCCGTACCATGGGTCGTACAGGCTGCGTCATATCATTACGCCTGCTGCACCCATGGTACGGCAGCAAAGTTTCTTGATTATTTTTGAGAGAGATGCTAATGGTCTTGTCCGATTCAATGATCTATGCTAAGCTTTGCTAAAAGTGGTACCGCCAGACCCGGAGATTTGAAAACGGTAAGACTCAACTGTTTAACTCTGGGGGAGTTGTAAAATGAGCCTATTTCCAAAAAAAGTGAAGGATCCCTTTAAGGGAAAAAAGATGCTGAACTGAGCACTGAAGTACTTAAGTTTTATATAAAAAAGTTGCAAGATTTATAAGATGTTAACTGTTGCACAGTCTTGAGAAAATGGTTGTGGCGTGGTTCAGCGAGGTCTGCGACGGGAGAGAGAGTTTGGAGACAAGCGGTGAGTAAGTAGGTCAAGTGCAAATGAGAAACACCGGTGTCTTGTTGCAGTAATTGGCGTGGAGAGACCAGATATACGCTGCTGGGAAACAGTGAGCGAGAGGAGAGAGATCAATCTGAGAGCTTGTACTGTGACCCCTGATGAGAGCTGGAAAGCAGTTCTGATGAATTCGGTTCGAGAGTAGAGATAAAATCCCGAGGCACACACGCACACTAGCACACACACGCAAGGTCTCTCGCTCCCTCTCTCTGCCATGCGCGCGCTACGCTTGCGCGCTACGCTTGCGCGCTCTTGCTTCCGGGAGATTTTAACTGATTTGCGGGCATCAGGGAGCCGCTATCAATATGCGGGAGACTCCCGGAACTTCCGGGAGACTTGGGATGTCTGGCTCTCTATGGAGAATTTTGTTACAGGCCCAGGACAGACAGAACCCGCTTTACAACAGGGGAACCAGACTATGTGAATTTGCACCGGGAGATAAAGTACTTGTATTGCTCCCTACTTCTAATTCTAAATTACTCGCTAATTGGCAAGGACCCTTTGAGGTCATTCGAACAGACAAGCGTGCCACACAAGTGCTGAAAAGTGAAGCCAAAGCATCTTGAATGCCCCAGTTTAGGTTATAAACCCCGCCTCCCCATGAAGTCTACTGGACGCGATGGAAACTAAACATTCAAATTACACTTCAAATAAATTTGATCAAAGATGTTTTCTGTGTTTAGGTAGATTTCTCACGCTGATTTAAGTGTTCGTTTTTTTATTTTTATTTTTTATAAGTGTGGTCTTAGTTAGTTATTTGATGTTATAAAAACGGGAATGTGACGTAATGATTGACAGCTTCTCTAAACAAAGTAGTCACCAAGGCACCAACTGACTTTTTTTTGGATTTTCGGGAGGAGATTGGAATTCAACTTTAATTTCTACATGTCCATAACTGTTTATTTCACACAGTAAATTTTGTATTAACCGTTTCTGCAGGAGTGAGGGCGTGACCTTGATATCTCAGTTTTACTTCCGGCTCACTACTGCGCAGACTCGGGTCCCGCGTTACTATTGCGCAGAAGCAGATGTCCCAGATGTCAGTGCCATATTAGGACTTTGGCGGCTTCACTTTTCACCAATGGAAGAGAGTGAAGGGGCGTCGTCCATCTTTTTTTACAGTCTATGCCCAATAGTTTTAGTTTTAGATGGCTCCCCGGCCTGAGTCGGGCGGTGGGGGTATGTGGCGAGGGGGCGTGGTTCTGCGACGGGAGAGAGAGTTGGGAGACGAGCAGTGTGTAAGTAGGACAAGTACAAATGACAAACACCTGTGTCTTGTAGCAATTGGCATGGAGAGACCGGATATACTCTGCTAAAATCCTTGAGAAAGCAAGATCTAGAGACGACTGTCACTGAGAACTTCTGTAGAGAGTTGGAATCAGCAAAAACCATCTTTCACCACTGATGGTCATGGACACATAAATCAGAGACCAAATAATTCCAATCAAACATTGTGTATATTATAATTCTGAGTTGGACAAACTGTAGGTTTTTGTGTTTTATTGTATGTATGTTTCCTGACTAAAAATGACATTGCAAAATGGCTGCAGGTTGTCCAACTCTAAAACATTTCTGATAATGGCAAAATAACATTTGGGAAACACTTGTTTAATAATTGCTTGCAGTTTTCACAGCTGTACAACAAATTGAATAAGTCACAGAAATAGAGGTTATGAAATTGTTTGTTGCATAAAATGTATCACGTCTAGTGATAAGTCCATGTACTGGAAGTATAAAAATCATATATATATAGTAGATAACTATAATAAATTGGCAAGATGTAAACAGTTCATACATATGTGCATACATGACGCCTGCGTCAGAAAAACAAAAAACCCAATGAAGGCAGCAAATGGTGAGATAGTCCATGAAGAATCATCCAGTTTACATGGCGAGGCCACAACATGTGTGCGATGAGTGTTTTCATGAATTCATAACAAACTTTAGACAACTCTTTCCTAAATGGACTAAAACAAACAAGGCACTTTATGACAAAAAAGTTTTTTGTGACAAAAAAGTTTTACAGGAGAAAAACAATCCCATAAAAGTTTTGTAACGAACACACAGCCCAATACTGAGGCCGTCAGTGTGTTTCTCTTGTTGCTTTGTTTATTCGCACCTCTCCAACCTCGAAGGTCAGAGAACGAACGCCATTTTCTCTTCCTTAAAATGTCCAAGTGCTTCGAGCCAAGTGCTTCAGCTAGCAGAAGAGCTAACCTGTAAACAGTAACATGGGAATGTGTGATCCTTCTCATTCGGCCTCTTTCTCGGGGCTCTTGATGCTGTCTGTCCTCACGATGCATGTGGGCCGATGGCGATTGAGCATCAGTATGAGCTGCTGTCGTTCGTGCTTCAGCTCCTCGATCTGTGACTTCAGCTCCGAGTTCATCATCTCTAGACGTTCAGATTCCTTCAACGGAAGAGTTGAGGGCACGTTAAAGGGATAGTTCACCCAAAAATGAAAATTATCCCATGATTTACTCACCCTCAAGTCATCCTAGATGTATATGACATTCTTCTTTCAGACGAATACAATCAGTTATATAAAAAATGTCCTGGCTCTTCCAAGCTTTATAATGGCAGTGATTGGCTGTTTCTGTTTTGAAGTCCATAAAAGTGCATCTATCCGTGATAAAAGGGCATCTATCCATCATAAAAGTGCATCTATCCATCATAAAAGTGCATCTATCCGTGATAAATGTACATCTATCCGTGATAAAAGTGCATCTATCCATCATAAAAGTGCATCTATCCATCATAAAAGTGCATCTATCCGTGATAAAAGTGCATCTATCCATCATAAAAGTGCATCTATCCGTGATAAAAGTGCATCTATCCATGATAAAAGTGCATCTATCCATCATAAAAGTGCATCTATCCATCATAAAAGTGCATCTATCCGTGATAAAAGTACATCTATCCGTGATAAAAGTGCATCTATCCATCATAAAAGTGCATCTATCCGTGATAAAAGTGCATCTATCCATCATAAAAGTGCATCTATCCGTGATAAAAGTGCATCTATCCATCATAAAAGTGCATCTATCCATCATAAAAGTGCATCTATCCGTGATAAAAGTGCATCTATCCGTGATAAAAGTGCATCTATCCATCATAAAAGTGCATCTATCCATCATAAAAGTGCATCTATCCGTGATAAAAGTACATCTATCCGTGATACAAGTGCATCTATCCATCATAAAAGTGCATCTATCCGTGATAAAAGTACATCTATCCGTGATAAAAGTACATCTATCCATCATAAAAGTGCATCTATCCATCATAAAAGTGCATCTATCCGTGATAAAAGTGCATCTATCCATCATGAAAGTGCATCTATCCATCATAAAAGTGCATCTATCCATCATAAAAGTGCATCTATCCATCATAAAAGTGCACCTATCCATCATAAAAGTGCATCTATCCGTGATAAAAGTACATCTATCCGTGATAAAAGTGCATCTATCCATCATAAAAGTGCATCTATCCATCATAAAAGTGCATCTATCCGTGATAAAAGTGCATCTATCATCATGAAAGTGCATCTATCCATCATAAAAGTGCATCTATCCATCATAAAAGTGCATCTATCCATCATAAAAGTGTATCTGTCAATCATAAAAGTGCATCTATCCATCATAAAAGTGCATCTATCCATCATAAAAGTGCATCTATCCATGATAAAAGTGCATCAGTCCATCATGAAAGTGCATCTATCCATCCATCATAAAAGAGTGCATCTATCCATCATAAAAGTGTGCATCTATCCATCATAAAAGTGCATCTATCCATCATAAAAGTGCATCTATCCATCATAAAAGTACATCTATCTATCATAAAAGTGCATCTATCCATCATAAAAGTGTATCTGTCAATCAAGTCCATCTATCATCATAAAAGTGTATCTGTCAATCATAAAAGTGCATCTATCCATCATAAAAGTGCATCTATCCATGATAAAAGTGCATCTATCCATCATAAAAGTGCATCTATCCATCATAAAAGTGCATCTATCCGTGATAAAAGTGCATCTATCCGTCATAAAAGTGCATCCATCCATCATAAAAGTGCATCTATCCGTGATAAAAGTGCATCTATCCATCATAAAAGTGCATCTATCCATGATAAAAGTGCATCTATCCATGATAAAAGTGCATCTATCCATGATAAAAGTGCATCTATCCATCATAAAAGTGCATCTATCCATCATAAAAGTGCATCTATCCATGATAAAAGTGCATCTATCCATGATAAAAGTGCATCTATCCATCATAAAAGTGCATCTATCCATCATAAAAGTGCATCTATCCGTGATAAAAGTGCATCTATCCATCATGAAAGTGCATCTATCCATCATAAAAGTGCATCTATCTATCATAAAAGTGCATCTATCCATCATAAAAGTGTATCTGTTAATCAAGTCCATCTATCCATCATAAAAGTGTATCTGTCAATCATAAAAGTGCATCTATCCATCATAAAAGTGCATCTATCCATCATAAAAGTGCATCTATCCATGATAAAAGTGCATCAGTCCATCATGAAAGTGCATCTATCCATCCATCATAAAAGTGCATCTATCCATCATAAAAGTGCATCTATCCATCATAAAAGTGCATCTATCCATCATAAAAGTACATCTATCTATCATAAAAGTGCATCTATCCATCATAAAAGTGTATCTGTCAATCAAGTCCATCTATCCATCATAAAAGTGTACCTGTCAATCATAAAAGTGCATCTATCCATCATAAAAGTGCATCTATCCATGATAAAAGTGCATCTGTCCATCATAAAAGTGCATCTATCCATCATAAAAGTGCATCTATCCATCATAAAAGTGCATCTATCCATCATAAAAGTGCATCTATCCATCATAAAAGTGCATCTATCCATGATAAAAGTGCATCTGTCCATCATAAAAGTGCATCTATCCATGATAAAAGTGCATCTATCCATCATAAAAGTGCATCTATCCATGATAAAAGTGCATCTGTCCATCATAAAAGTGCATCTGTCCATCATAAAAGTGCATCTATCCATCATAAAAGTGCATCTATCCATGATAAAAGTGCATCTGTCCATCATGAAAGTGCATCTATCCATCATAAAAGTGCATCTATCCATGATAAAAGTGCATCTGTCCATCATAAAAGTGCATCTATCCATGATAAAAGTGCATCTATCCATCATAAAAGTGCATCTATCCATGATAAAAGTGCATCTGTCCATCATAAAAGTGCATCTGTCCATCATAAAAGTGCATCTATCCATGATAAAAGTGCATCTGTCCATCATAAAAGTGCATCTATCCATCATAAAAGTGCATCTATCCATGATAAAAGTGCATCTGTCCATCATAAAAGTGCATCTATCCATGATAAAAGTGCATCTGTCCATCATAAAAGTGCATCTGTCCATCATAAAAGTGCATCTATCCATGATAAAAGTGCATCTGTCCATCATAAAAGTGCATCTGTCCATCATAAAAGTGCATCTGTCCATCATAAAAGTGCATCTATCCATGATAAAAGTGCATCTATCCATGATAAAAGTGCATCTATCCATGATAAAAGTGCATCTATCCATCATAAAAGTGCATCTATCCATCATAAAAGTGCATCTATCCATGATAAAAGTGCATCTATCCATGATAAAAGTGCATCTATCCATCATAAAAGTGCATCTATCCATCATAAAAGTGCATCTATCCGTGATAAAAGTGCATCTATCCATCATGAAAGTGCATCTATCCATCATAAAAGTGCATCTATCTATCATAAAAGTGCATCTATCCATCATAAAAGTGTATCTGTTAATCAAGTCCATCTATCCATCATAAAAGTGTATCTGTCAATCATAAAAGTGCATCTATCCATCATAAAAGTGCATCTATCCATCATAAAAGTGCATCTATCCATGATAAAAGTGCATCAGTCCATCATGAAAGTGCATCTATCCATCCATCATAAAAGTGCATCTATCCATCATAAAAGTGCATCTATCCATCATAAAAGTGCATCTATCCATCATAAAAGTACATCTATCTATCATAAAAGTGCATCTATCCATCATAAAAGTGTATCTGTCAATCAAGTCCATCTATCCATCATAAAAGTGTACCTGTCAATCATAAAAGTGCATCTATCCATCATAAAAGTGCATCTATCCATGATAAAAGTGCATCTGTCCATCATAAAAGTGCATCTATCCATCATAAAAGTGCATCTATCCATCATAAAAGTGCATCTATCCATCATAAAAGTGCATCTATCCATCATAAAAGTGCATCTATCCATGATAAAAGTGCATCTGTCCATCATAAAAGTGCATCTATCCATGATAAAAGTGCATCTATCCATCATAAAAGTGCATCTATCCATGATAAAAGTGCATCTGTCCATCATAAAAGTGCATCTGTCCATCATAAAAGTGCATCTATCCATCATAAAAGTGCATCTATCCATGATAAAAGTGCATCTGTCCATCATGAAAGTGCATCTATCCATCATAAAAGTGCATCTATCCATGATAAAAGTGCATCTGTCCGTCATAAAAGTGCATCTATCCATGATAAAAGTGCATCTATCCATCATAAAAGTGCATCTATCCATGATAAAAGTGCATCTGTCCATCATAAAAGTGCATCTGTCCATCATAAAAGTGCATCTATCCATGATAAAAGTGCATCTGTCCATCATAAAAGTGCATCTATCCATCATAAAAGTGCATCTATCCATGATAAAAGTGCATCTGTCCATCATAAAAGTGCATCTATCCATGATAAAAGTGCATCTGTCCATCATAAAAGTGCATCTGTCCATCATAAAAGTGCATCTATCCATGATAAAAGTGCATCTATCCATCATAAAAGAGCTCCACACGTCTCTGGGGGGATTTGTGATGCATTTCGTGTTTTCTTACACAAACGCATTGCTTCACTTCAGAAGGCCTTTATTAACCACCCGGAGCCTGTGGAGCACTTTTATTATGGATAGATGCACTTTTATGATGGATAGATGCACTTTTATGGACTTCAAAACAGAAATCGGCCATTCACTGCTATTATAAAGCTTGGAAGAGCCGGGACATTTAAACTCTGATTGTATTCGTCTGAAAGAAGAATGTCATATACACCTAGGATGACTTGGGCTAATTATAATTTTTGGGTGAACTATCCCTTTAATACGCCGGCGCTGCATGTTGACTCTTACATGAACCACTTACCCTTTGGAGATACTCCGTTCTCTCTTTCTTTTTGTTTCGACATCTTGCTGCTGCCACTTTGTTTTTCTCTCGCCTTCTTTTCCTCCGGTCTTCCTCTTCATCTTTCTGGCAACAGCAAAAATCAAGGCTTTTAATGAGTCTGCTAAATGTCCTACAATCTGCCATTAAAGTACTTCATTTGTTTAGGCAACCTGTTTAAAACATTCAATATTTATCTTTAAATTCAAGGAAGTTGCATGCAATATTTTAAAAAAAGAAAAGAAAAGAGTATTATAAGAGTACAAATATAGTTGCAAACTATAAACTGACCATTTTTAAGAGCTTTATCATTTTTGACCACTAGGTGACATCCATGCATAGAAAGTGTTTTGTTAATATTCCAAAGTGCTGTTGATAATTATACATTTCTGGTTGGGATTTATAAAACCATGTTATCTAAATCAAAGAAGAATAAAAAAGGGACAGACCTTGAAAACATATTAATCATAGTATTCTGCAGGCTAGAGTGAGAAAGCTTTCTGTTTGCCATCAAATTATGCAACGCAATAATTAATTAAATATCAACAAACTTTTGCGGAATGAAAGCTATAGTATCATAATAACTACAGTCAGTCGGAAATAGTCTTGCTGATCACATAAACCGAGCCTGAACGGATGGCGATTATGAAATGCTTGTCGTTTAATAGTAAAAATAACGCAAGTCGTTCATAAGGGTATAATACAAACTTCTTTAATAAATAACATTCAGTCAGTCTGCATTAACAGGAGCAGCTGTTCAGTCAGCAACATCTGCTCAAATGAAAGCGCATTGCTCTGTTCTTTATAGAGCTGTGCTTTTAAAAACCCGCTACTAACATCTCCAATATCAAACTTAATGAAGAGGCAGGAAATGTAATAAATAGTCTGATATTAAAATATTTATATCTCAATAAAAAAATATTTACAGTACAGTATTTATAATAAAATAAATATTTATGAGTACCAATTTACCACCCTACTTTAATTCAGTTAACTGTGACGTGAACATGTTTTACCGACTCCATCTCTGGTCTAGTCTAAATTTCATCAGTGTAGAGGGTTTTTTACCTGTCACTGCAGAAATAGCCTGATATATTTGGGCCAGATGGCATTTTTGCTTTTATGTTTCATTTGTGATTCATTAGATTCACTTTTTGTTATGATTTCAGAGTCTGTTTCATTGAAGCAGTGACTGTCTGTCCACTAGATGGAGTCACTGCAGTTTGATAAGTGCACAGAACACACCACCACCGATATGTGTTAACACTGACTGCACAAAAAGCTGAACCAAACACACAGATCTGCTCAATCTTCCCAGGTACACACAGGCAGTGCCGCTCCAAACTCACACACCTGTAAAGATAGAGCTGCACCTTCAAGCTTTATGATTGGCTGATACACTGGAACAAAAAATTGGTGCTGGGTTTACTTTGAAACAGTTTTGAATTAGAAATTGCTAGTAAAATGTACAAAGAATTACAAAGAAATGGCAAGTAACACATTGAATTAAAATGTACAATTTTGAAGTAAAAAGACTGAAATGATATTTTCTTGTAAAAACAAACTCCAATTATTTTTGTTTCATTTACAACTTGGAAAAATAATTTTCTACAGCTCACATGCATGATGTTTACATGTAGTCTGAGACAAATGTGATGCCAAAAACACGTCATCAGAGAAGAGAAGAGATGTCGCTGCAAGAGGGAGGGGAAGTTGTTCTGATTAAAGATTACGAGGCATATGAATTTAAAACAATGATGTGTTTATAATAAACACTGCAATACTCCATAAAAAAAAAAGAATTGTCAATTTAGATTTTTAGCAAAGCAGTTTACAGCTCCACTTTTTAGTTTCCCTGCAGATTAATCATATAGGAAACACACTGGGTCACGCTGATGTGAACTAGTTGAAGTAGATAAAGTGCTGTTTCCTTCAGATGCCCTCAGTCTAGAGATGAAGACGCTCACCTCAGCTTTAATGGGGAGCGGCCGCTTGCCCAGCTTTCCCAGTAGATGTAAAGGCGACAGCATGGCCCCGAGGTTGTAGAGGTCGGCGTACTTCAGGTGTTGGGTTAGTGTGGTGGCAGAAATGCCCACCAGAGGGCCCAGACTGGGCAGTGAGCCCGCCGTCACCGAGGGGTCCGGGATCTGTCCGGGCATCACGTCACCAACACCCCTGACCACAGCTGGAGGAAAGACAACACGTTATATAGAGACTAATAAGCCGTCCGTCTATTACATTTTTTAAATCGAGTTATCAGTCGAATATCAGTCGTTTAAGACACCACCAAGGCTTATTAAAGTGCCACATTATGCTATTTTAAAGGTTCCTAATTTAGTTTTGGAGTCTCCTGCAACAGGTTTACATGCATTCAAGGTCAAAAGCACTTTAATTCTCTTTTTATAATTCTCTTTGCAGCATCAGCTCTTTTCTCAGTCTCTGAAAGGATTAGTACAAAAACTCATTCTCTCTAAGCCCCTCCTTTTCGAAAGTCTACTCTGCTCTGATTGGTCAGATGACCCAGTCTGTTGTGATTGGTCTACTCTGCTCTGATTGGTCAGATGACCAAGTCTGATGTGATTGGTCTACTCTGCTCTGATTGGTCAGATGACCCAGTCTGTTGTGATTGGTCTACTCTGCTCTGATTGGTCAGATGGCCCAGTCTGTTGTGATTGGTCTACTCTGCTCTGATTGGTCAGATGGCCCAGTCTGTTGTGATTGGTCTACTCTGCTTTGATTCGTCAGATGACCTAGTCTTTTGTGATTGGTCTACTCTGCTCTGATTGGTCAGATGACCCAGTCTTTTGTGATTGGTCTACTCTGCTCTGATTGGTCAGATGGCCCAGTCTGATGTGATTGGTCTACTCTGCTCTGATTGGTCAGATGACCCAGTCTGTTGTGATTGGTCTACTCTGCTCTGATTGGTCAGATGGCCCAGTCTGTTGTGATTGGTCTACTCAGCTCTGATTGGTCAGATGGCCCAGTCTGTTGTGATTGGTCTACTCTGCTCTGATTGGTCAGATGGCCCAGTCTGTTGTGATTGGTCTACTCTGCTCTGATTGGTCAGATGGCCCAGTCTGTTGTGATTGGTCTACTCTGCTTTGATTGGTCAGATGACCCAGTCTTTTGTGATTGGTCTACTCTGCTCTGATTGGTCAGATGACCCAGTCTGTTGTGATTGGTCTACTCTGAACAAAATATCCCGTTACAGTTCAGTAGTAATGATTTCATGAACTTCTTCACTGAGAAAATAGAAAGCATCAGAACCACAATTGTAAATGTTCAATCTTCAATCGCGCATTATAATTCAGCTTCAATTATCACCCCGCAAGAACAATTACAGTGCTTTACAACTATAGAACAAAAAGAGTTAAATAAACGTATCACTTCATCTAAAACAACAACATGTTTATTAGATCCTATACCAACTAAACTACTGAAAGAAGTGTTACCTGTAGTGGAAGAGCCTCTCCTCAATATTATTAACTCGTCTTTATCTTTAGGTCATGTTCCAAGAACATTTAAACTGGCAGTTATAAAACCTCTCATTAAGAAACCACAATTAGATCATAATAATCTAGCAAATTATAGACCCATTTCAAATCTTCCATTTATGTCTAAAATATTAGAAAAAGTGGTGTCCGCTCAACTGGGCTCTTTCTTGCAACAAAATGATATCTATGAAAAGTTTCAGTCTGGATTCAGACCGCATCATAGCACTGAAACTGCGCTCGTTAAAATGATTTACTTTTAGCTTCTGACCAAGGCTGTATCTCAATACTAGTTTTACTTGATCTTAGTGCTGCGTTCGATACTATAGATCATACATTACTCTTAGATCGACTACAAAATTATACTGGTGTTCAAGGACAAGCACTAAGCTGGTTCAAATCATACCTATCTGACCGCTACCATTTTGTCTATTTAAATGGAGAAAAATCGACCATAACTCCAGTAAACTATGGAGTGCCGCAGGGATCTGTGTTAGGCCCTCTGTTATTCTCAATATATATGATGCCACTTGGAAATATTATAAGGAAACATGGAATTAGTTTCCATTGTTATGCTGATGACACTCAAATATATATTTCATCACGGCCGGATGAAAACACTAAATTTTCCAAATTGACAGAGTGTGTTAAAGATATAAAAGATTGGATGACGCGTAATTTTCTTTTATTAAATCCAGACAAGACAGAGGTAATACTTATCGGTTAAAAAAACCGCCCACAAAACCTCGCACAATACAACTTTAACATCATAGGATGTCCTGTTACTTTATCCGCTACAGTAAAAGACCTGGGTGTTATACTCGATTGCAACCTGTCTTTTGAAAATCATATTTCATATGTTACAAAAACAGCCTTTTTCCACCTTAGAAACATTGCTAAGCTACGTAATATGCTATCAGTTTCTGATGCAGAAAAGTTAGTTCATGCATTCATGACCTCGAGACTGGATTACTGTAATGCTTTATTAGCTGGTTGTCCTGCATCCTCAATAAACAAGCTACAGTTAGTCCAAAATGCCGCCGCTAGAGTTCTTACTAGATCAAGAAAATATGATCATATAACACCGATTTTATCATCACTGCATTGGTTACCTATAAAGCTCCGTATTAATTACAAGGTATTGCTACTGACTTATAAAGCCCTAAACGGCTTAGCTCCAGTCTATTTAACGGATCTTCTATCGCCCTATAATCCATCGCGCTCTTTAAGATCACTAAATTCCAGGCTTTTGGTCATACCTAGGATATCCAGAACCACCAAAGGAGGGAGAGCATTTTCACATTTGGCTCCAAAACTCTGGAATAGTCTTCCTGATACTGTTCGTTGCTCAGACTCGCTCTCCCAGTTTAAAACTAGATTAAAGTCTCATCTCTTCAGCCCGGCATTCATATAATCCTACAGTTCAAACTACAATCCGGCCTCTAGCTCATAAATGCCAGAGGAGAACTGGCCCCCGACTGAGCCTGGGTTCTCCCAAGGTTTTTTTTTCTCCATTAGGTCACCTGATGGAGTTTTAGGACACCATTAGGTCACTTGATGGAGTTTTTCGGTTCCTTGCCACTGTTGCCTTTGGCTTGCTCAGTTGGGGATATTTTGGGGATATTTAATTTAATTTGATCAATCAATAAATTCCTCTTGAAACAAACTTTGTTGTATTATTTTAATTTAATACTGTGAAGCTGCTTTGATACAATCTGTATTGTGAAAAGCGCTATACAAATAAACTTGACTTGACTTGACTTGACTCTGTTCTGATTGGTCAGATGGCCCAGTCTTTTGTGATTGGTCTACTCTGCTCTGATTGGTCAGATGACCCAGTCTGTTGTGATTGGTCTACTCTGCTCTGATTGGTCAGATGACCCAGTCTTTTGTGATTGGTCTACTCTGCTCTGATTGGTCAGATGACCCAGTCTGTTGTGATTGGTCTACTCTGCTCTGATTGGTCAGATGGCCCAGTCTGTTGTGATTGGTCTACTCTGCTCTGATTGGTCAGATGGCCCAGTCTGTTGTGATTGGTCTACTCTGCTTTGATTGGTCAGATGACCCAGTCTTTTGTGATTGGTCTACTCTGCTCTGATTGGTCAGATGACCCAGTCTGTTGTGATTGGTCTACTCTGTTCTGATTGGTCAGATGGCCCAGTCTTTTGTGATTGGTCTACTCTGCTCTGATTGGTCAGATGACCCAGTCTGTTGTGATTGGTCTACTCTGCTCTGATTGGTCAGATGACCCAGTCTTTTGTGATTGGCCTACTCTGCTCTGATTGGTCAGATGACCCAGTCTGTTGTGATTGGTCTACTCTGCTCTGATTGGTCAGATGATCCAGTCTGTTGTGATTGGTCGACCGCTTACAGCTTGTGTCGGAAACCACATGACCATTAGCATATTGGAATCTCTTCCTGAAGTGCTCTTTTTCAGCACTTGATTCACAGTAATACGAACAGTAGTAATGCCGTTAATTATATATTGGCATCAAAATAATCACAAATATAGCATGAAGAATATTCACTAATACTATACTACACTTTAAAATACTGAGACCTGCAGGACTGCAGTTATTCAGCCTATATACACACACTTTTATTATATTATCTATTTTAATAACACATATTTGTTCAGATTACATTCTGTGGAAATTGATCATGGCAAATTTTTTCATGTTAAATTCTCGTGAAGTGAACAAAGGAGTGAATGTTACCCAACCGATTGTAATTGTGTATTTATGCAGAGTCAGGAATACTTCCTACTTATTGAAAAACGAGAGAAAGTTATGTTCATGAGCTGACAGACAAGACGTGTTAGAATATGTGTTATAAATGCCAGAGCGCTGATTAATGGATTTATGAATTTTATCAATATATTATTAGAGGCTTGTATTATAGTAATCATTGTATATTGTATTCAAATGAATTTCCTCCAAATATATTATCCTGTTTAAAAATTAAATACAGAAATATATTGTGTGAGATAAGCTGACAATCTCTATATCCTGTGCAATTAACAGACATCCTCAAATTACATTACAGATCTTTATCCTGAAAACATGTCCTGCTCGACTGATATGCAGCACATCAGATCAGTGGTTTGACTCCTGTTGCACGTTCATTCAGACAGTATTCGAGAGGTTACTGTGAGATGCTGTTTGAATGGGACATTTTGAGACCATAAGCTGGCATTATGCAAATTAGTTACAAACCTACGTAGGTTCGAGCACCTGTGAGTTTATGCAGCTGTCAATCCCAAAAACTGACAGTGTGAACGTAGCCATAATTATTATTGAAGAATTGACACATCAACTACAATCATATAAGACTTCAAAGGGAAAAGTAAACCAAAAGTAATGCAAAATATGTTATATTTTATAATGTCCTAAATCCAGGATTTAAGGTCATATCTTTACAAAATAAAAGTCACCCTCACAACACCACCTGTGTAGAAATACCAACAAAGCAGCGGCAGGTTTTGTCCAGATGTTTAATCTGTCACTGGAATCCATCATTTGGACCTTTTCTGACAATAAAAAAACAACTGAACAATAAAATAATGTTTTTAAAGTGCCCCTATTTTCAGGTGTGACCTTTCATGCACAGTGTAATACAGCCGTTTGTGAATGTAAAAGCTCTGCAAAGTTTCAAATGTCAAAGTGCAGATAAATTTGTCTCCCAAAAGAAATTCTGAACTGCCTGAAACGAGCCGTCAGTAACTCCAGACTCACTTCCTGCTCGAACCTACGTAGGTTTGTAACTAATTTGCATAATGCCAGCTTATGGTCTTCATTGGCTGAACAGCTGCTCTTTGCTCCTCCCTCAAACCCTGTAGTTTATCTAGAGTTTGGTTCGTGTTGTTCATGTCGAGAAGACGCTGTTTTCTGCTGACAAAGCAAATCCACTTTGATGAGAGTGATACGGTAAAACCCACGCCATCGTTACTGTTCGCATCACTCTGTTTACAAGTGCTGAGGAGGAGCTGAAATTAAAATAAGTAGTGGGTGTTTCGTTTCCGACATGCGTAGTAAGCGGTCGACCAATCACAACAGATTGGGCCATCTGACCAATCACAGCAGAGTAGACCAATCACAACAGACTGGGCCATCTGACCAATCAGAAACAGACTGAGCCATCTGACCAATCAGAGCAGAGTAGACCAATCCCAACAGACTGAGCCATCTGACCAATCAGAGCAGAGTAGACCAATCACAACAGACTGAACCATCTGACCAATCAGAGCGGAGTAGACCAATCACAGCAGACTGAGCCATCTGACCAATCAGAGCAGAGTAGACCAATCACATCAGACTGGGTCATCTGACCAATCAGAGCAGAGTAGACCAATCACAACAGACTGAGCCAACTGACCAATCAGAGCTGAGTAGACCAATCACAACAACAGACTGGGACATCTGACCAATCAGAGCAGAGTAGACCAATCACAACAGACTGAGCCAACTGACCAATCAGAGCAGAGTAGACCGATCACAACAGACTGGGCCATCTGACCAATCAAAGCAGAGTAGACCAATCACAACAGACTGGGCCATCTGACCAATCAGAAACAGACTGAGCCAACTGACCAATCAGAGCGGAGCAGACTCTCTCAAAGGAGGGGCTTAGTGAGACTGAATCCTTGATCGAATTGTTTCAGACTCTGTCAGAATGAAAATTTAACTTTGAAATTAGGAACCTTTTAAATAGCATATATGGGGCACTTTAACTAACCAACAGAAATGTTACATACACACAAGTCTCCACTTATTGTTTTGAACACATGTCCATTGTGCCCATGCACTGTCTATTCTGCACATTAGATATTCAATATCTGACATGTGTATATAATACGACCACTTACAGACCGTTGGCAAGATAAGCTGCTCCTTTCCCCCCCCTTTTTTTTTTTTACGAGAGGCACAAAACTAGACCCAGACACATTCTCCTTAAAGCAGTGGAGAGAAGAACTGAGAACTGAGCCAAGATCCGCCCGCTGCCCGAGTTTCCTCCGTCCAAATCTGAGTTCTCCATGTCAGCCGAGAGGAATGTGGCCGCAGACGAACAGGACAATGTCATCGGCCTCAAATAAAGAAACCCTTCAGATGTGCAGTCCATAGCTCGAGAAGAACTATTTTAAAGGAAACATTCTCAAGTCTTTCCATTCTTACAGAGAGATGAACTACAGAAAGGGACCGGCATGAATGAGCTTCTTGAAGAAACGCCCTCACTATGACACCAGAAATCACTGCCATATGTGAACCTCTGCATGGCACACACACCAGTTCTGACTCAGAGGAAGTTTCATTAGTCTTTGCTCAGGCAAGCTATCATTGCTCACACTGAACGTTAGTCATTTAAACAAACACCTTAACCTCCTAACTTAAGCACATCGCTCGTCATGCACTCTTTCTCACTGAGAGATCATTCAAAATGATGTGGCTTGCTGAGAAGTGTTACTTTTGTAAGAGACTTTTGCCAGGCAGACAATATAAAATGAGAAAAAAATATGCCTTTTTAAAGGGTAACTCTCGTCAAAATTTAACCTGGGCTCTTTTTGTTAATCTACCCGAGGCAAACTTTCGGTTAAAAGCATAATTAGAATGGAAACGCCACTTTTAGGTTCGACCGTATTTTCGTTTTAGGTTAAATGCCTTGTGAATGGGAGTGAATGGGGCACTTCTATGATGGCATCAAAATCGCTATTTTTAAAACACTAAAAAGGTTAGACACAACATGAAACTTTGCTGGAAGTATCACCAGAGTCTCTACACATGAACTCCAGCATTGACAACATTGTGTACACAGAGTTTACTAAAAATAAAGATTTTGAACAACTCACTGTAACTGTTGTTGTTTCCGTCCGCTGGCATTTTGACAGTCAAAAATAGTCGATTTCCGAATGCGAATGAACCAAGTGGCAACCTGCCTGTCTCTCTCTTGAAACCAACACGGAAGTGATTTCAACGGCAATTCATCGACTGGCCGCTTGAGGCTGGCTGCAGAAGTGAGTCAAATCTGCATCTCCTCCATGTTAAAATACCCAACTTTACAGCAGAAAAAAACACATTTACAGCCTGGTGCAAAAAGTGGCTTTGGTCTATATAGCTTATTTTTCTCTTCATGACAACTGTGAGGGGGGTGAATTTTTTTATAACTCATCCGTTTACATTATATTAAGCCTTAGAGTAATGCATAATTTTGAGTGACAGGTGGATTCCCGCTGCTGTGGTCATTAGTCATCATTAGCCGTTTGTCTGCTGTCTGTCAGCCGTCACGTTACCTCAGCTCATTGTCTGACTGTAAAAATAAATTAATTCGGGAGTGACGCGCTGCCAAGATGGCGATGGTCGGCCACGCCCACTTTAGGCTTAAAAAACGGTCTTCAGAAACCTCTTGTTTTAAATGACCTTGTTCGGTTGTTGTGCTGGTTATTGTCGTCTGTTGTCGTTGTATGCTTGTATGTGGCGGTTGGTCGGTGTGGTATTAGTCGTTTTTCAACTCTCAGCGTCTAGAAAAAAAACTTGTGATGAGCGCCTCGTGACGCTGCTGCCGTTTTTAATTAAACGCTCCCATTTTCAATGGGAAAAATCCTTTGGTGGACACACGGCCTCAGCTTGGATTCAATCTTTAATTTCAACTTTCAACTTTATTTTAATGACTATAAACTCAATAGTTAGTAGTAGTGGGAAGTTCGGATCATTTTACTGACTCGGATCACTAAGGGTGCTTTCACAGCTGTAGTTCGGTTCATTTGGTCTGGACCAAGGGCGAAAAATTATACTTTGTAGCATTTTTCAGGCGTTATGGTTCGTTTTCACACCACACTGATCCTCTGGTCCGAATCAGTTCATGAGTTGATAAAACTAACCAAAATGCAGTCACATGACAAACATCCACATCACTTGTTGGCCAGATGTGTCTTGAACGCACTTCCATAACTGCACTTCGATTGGTCAGAATTAACATGCGGGAAAATTCCAACAGAACTCCCGGAAGTAAACAAAGAGGAGGAAAATCCGGCAGACAACACGCCGCAGTTTACTATGGAGAGATGATTGTTTATGATGACTGCGTAGGCTGATTGTATCCTTGGTCATATTTTATTATATAGTTTGTCTACACCACTTTAGACAAACCATAATATTTGAGAATGAAGCGAGGATGCGGCTCGAAAATAACGTTTCTATTTTCTATCAGGCTCCGCACCTCCTCACAACTCCAAGTTTGTCCGCGAGCTGCCATGCTTAAGGTGCAACCTGTCAACAAACATTTCTCCTCATCCCATAATGCACAGCGCAGATGCTATGGCAACTGGTTTAGTCCAAAAATGCGCAGTTCTTTAGCAGTTGGTTCTGTTCGAGGTCGGATCACGTTCTCACCACAAACGAACCGCTCCAGAGTTCGTTTCGAAGCGTAACGAGACCACCTCGAGTACGCTTGTTTGGTCCGCTTTTGGTGCGCACCCGAGTGCGATTGTAATGGTGTAAAGTTTGTAAGCTATAAAGGTCGATCAGAAGACGCAAAACTCGCGAGTTTTGAATTTTTCTATGCACAGCTAAAATTGCTTTAACACATTCAGTTCCACCAGGTGTTCAGACACCTGAACAATACATTTGCAATGTCTTCGTGGAGTGGAGACATTGCAACGACAGCAACTCTACAACAATGACAGCAAGAAACTAGAGCTGTGTGATTTTAGTGCATTTCTTTCCTTCACAGATCTGCGCTTTCATTCCTCCCTAAAAGCCCAAACTTGACATCCAAATCAAATACAGTCTACTGTTGCTAAACTGCAGGATGTAGTCGATGATAAAAAGAGTTATTAAAGGTGTGGTATAATGCCCTTTTCACAAGATGTAAAATCATTACACTCCCAGAGTGTGTATGTGAAGCTTTAGCTCAAAATACCCCACAGATATTTTTATATAGCATGTTAAAACAAAAACGCAGCGGTTTGTGTCTGTTCCTTTTAATGCAAATGAGCTTCAACAGTTTGCACTCACACAGACATGCACTGAAAATTTCTAAAACTTTTAGCCTTTTATGTTCAAACCAAATGTATGCAGCTTATGTGTAGTTATCTTCTAGTCATTGATTAGCATATTCTGTCATGATAATCTATAAATCGTGTTCCGGGGGCGGGGTTTATGTAAATTTTAGGGTTGGTGATGTCACTAACCCGGGAGGAATGTGGTGTAGTCTCTACCAGCCGTTTGTTGTAGTCCTTAAAAAGCGATTTCTTCAAAAGCAAATATCTCCCTTTGCTTTGAACTTTGAGCGTCGTAACTTTGCAGATGTTGTTTATGCTCAAAAAGCAACATTACACACTAGCTAAACTTAGAAAAGTGAAATCATAATCAACCACCCCTTTAAACACCGTCGGTTATGTCTTAAGGTAACATAAACAGTTGCGAAATAAGATCCGGTCTTAAAGTGACAGTAGCCTAATAAACCTGCTGCTGTCTGTGTCATTAATGTTAATTTAAACAACAAAAGACAAAGAAAAAATCAATCACTGCTCTATAGTAGATTCATTAGGGTTAATCCATATTCCATTTATACAGTGAAGACTACGTAGTGTTGTTTTACATTTGATTACTTTCTGTTGATAAAGAGTGTTCTGTTTACTATTATTAGGCTATGGAATATGTTGCACATGTTGCTTGCTAATAATTAATGAGATGTGACAAGGTTCTCTCACAGTTATGAACAAACGTTCCAGTAACGTTAATAGCGTTTGTTCAAAGTTATCTGGTCTTTAATGATGTTCTCAAAACGTTAGCACAAAAACATTAGTTATAAATTGTTCATGGAATGTTTTTTAAGAAAGATTTTAGTTGTTTTTAAATGTTACAACTTGTTTTCAGAAAGTCCAAAGAACATTCAAAAGTAACATTCCATAATGTGTGAAGAATGATGAAACGGAATGTTCCCTTAACGGTCACATAGCCAAGAATTTTTTATTTTATTTTTTTAAACTGGACATTATGAACATTTTGTTGATTTGGTAAAAAAAATATATATATATAATTCAATTTATCACTACACAATGTCAGACAAAGATGGAGGGATCTTTTGTATTTGCCAGAAATTACCCATCTAGGAACAACAAAGAACACTCAAAAAACCCTACAACCTCAAAGAAATATAGTAAGCTTATATTCCCAGATAGGCATATACTGACTAACCCGATGCTTAACTAAATCCCGTCTGCAATACATTAATCAGGAACATTTTCAAGTGTGTTTCATATTCAGAAGGTGTGTGAGGTTTCTCCGTCTACAACACGAGCCATCTTACTAAAAGCCCCAATGGAAAAATGATTTCCACAGTAAAAAAAAAATCACCATCTTTGAAACTTTTAACACACTTCCAAATAAAACTTCATACCGACCAGTCAAGACAAGTATGTATTGAGGGAATGACAGCATGAAGGATTTGGAAAAATAAACAGAATACAACACTGTTCTCTTTGTTTAGATTTTCACTGGAAAGTTCTATAGAGCGCTTTAGTTCAGAGCCGTGCAAACCGACGCTCTCTCCGCTGTGACCGTTACCACATGTTATATTAATATTTTGATCCATTATCACAGATAAAGTGTTGCTCTAATTGATTGACTGCCCCGTTCTTCAGTAAATATCCAAGTAATGCTGTCTAGCACTACAGAGAATGATGAAACATGCCACACTTGATTATGTTGTTTGTCCAAGTATAATATGGACAAGCAAAGTAAATACAATAATACATTTATTATATGTTAAATTCAGCACAACCAAGATAAACAACATATCCATAGAAATTGAGAAATTGTGTTCAGCAAGTAACTGATTTTAAACTACGTCTATAAAAACCATAAATAAAAGTGACTTGTAAGAGTTAATATTTAATAAGGATATAAGTTATGGGTGCACAAATCTGAATAAATTAAGAATCACAATTTTTTTGTTTCAAGCTGAGATCATGATTCTGAACAAACAACTAGCCTAAACAAAATAACATATGATTTAGAGGTTCTGACTAAATTTTAATTGCTGCCGTCTATTTAAAAATGCTTAAAGTCCCCCTGTAGTCTATCATTTTATCCTTTGAACTCATCTTTAATCACCAAAATGACATTTGTTCCTTGAAAAAATAATTATTCACGCCTTAAAATACTCTAGCTTGAATGTAACTCGACACCCTTGCCTCATTTAGTATACGCGGTTCTATGAATATGCAAATAAGCCCCACCTCCACTCACTCAGCTCAGAGATCCACTGGTTGACGAGCACACATTGATCTGATTGGTTACAAGGTAGTTTGTGACGTCAGCGACCAGCGATTTCAAAGCGTGTTTTTGAGACTGTCTTTGGTTCACTGCAGTTTTAAGGAGGAAATACTCAGCAATGCTGTCGACTTATGAACTTACACATGGTTTGTCTTAAAGCGTATTAAAAACACCACATAGACACAAAAACAACATTAAAAGCTGGATTTTCACCACAGGGGGACTTTAATTGATTTGAATGAATTATTATTTTTAAATCTGTTTGAATGAATGATTCAATGACTCGCTCATACTAGGTGTGTTGGACTTGAAGCGGCGCTGGACTGATCGGTGTATCTCATCATTATGGAGACGTCTAATGCTCTCTAATCGCTCGCAGGGTCTTTAATGTCATACAACGATCGTTTCAAGTCCAACACACCAAAAGACTTATTTGTTTCATTACTGAATCTCTTGAGTGAATGATTCAATGACAAATACATATTCTAACAGTCACTTGTCGCCACCTACTGGTGTAACTATGTAATTGATACAATCTTTATTTGAAGCGTCAAGTTACTTTCAAAAGGTGATTTACTTGATTTTTGATCGCTACCATAGACATCAGTGTTTATATATCGATTATTGTGACAGAAATAATCACACTGAGTGTGTTGAAAAGACAGCTTCACACACAGTTTCATATCTACACATGACAACGGCTCTCTCTGGGTCAGAACGCAGATCTGAATGTTTGCAGTGATCTTACTTTTTTTAAAGTTTAATAGACAGAGACAAATCGTTGCCATTTTCTGTGTTTGAATCGAGATCGCCATCTTTTAACGATTAATCGTGCAGCTCCTCTACAAATTAATTAATTCAGCAGTTGTAACAAGCGCCGCTAAAACAGTTCAGTCTAATTAAAAACCTATTTTACCCGATATTTGTGTGTGCTGTCTGTGTATTCTTATGCTTGCTGCAGAATCATATTGTTAGCATAGCAACATATGAACATCTGATTGTAAGTCGCTTCATGTGAGTCGTGTTTAACAGCATTCAAATTAACCATGAGGTTTCATTTAGTCCAACAAGGCAAAGATTTAGAGAGTGATTTTTCCCTGCTTCTAATTATAAAAGTGACTGAAATTACCGGTACACCCTAAAACGACACTTCCAAACTGACACTAAGCAAACCTTTTCCAATCATCAATTTAATATTTAAATATTGTTTTAAAGACATAGACTGTGTTTTAGATAAATCTCAAAACACTGAAGTATAACCACATTTCTGCATGGAAAGAAGTGTTTTCAGAGACAACAGATTTCAGATTGAGCTCATGTGCTGTTTCATAAATGAATGCAGTTTAAAGTCGTTTCATATGAAGTATAGCAGCATTTCACAACATGGCATGTTTAACACTAAACACTCTTCACATTTTATAATGTTAACGAATAGTACCAATACATTTCGATAATTTTACACAGTTGTTAATGCCTGAGAGCGTCATAATGCACATTGATACCCAGTAGGTTTATTGACAGTGACATATATTTGCATGGAGTTGCTGTTGATCACATCATTGCGTGTATGAGCTGTGTGTCATAATCAACGTTCCTACATCTGTAAAGGTCAGTGTCATTCCGTTGCATTATGCATGCAGTTATAATAGCACTGTTATGCAATGAGAAACAGTTTCACACATTGCTTCCAGATTTTATCGCCCACTTCTTTTTGAGTGGAAGTGAAACCCTTTTCTGAACAGCTGAAAATGCTGATGATCTACAGAGTTCATTTAACTTTATTGTGATGTAACATGCAAATTTTTGCAGCACTTAAGTTTTAGATCATGTTTTAAATAAACTGAGGCGAAGACACTAATGCCATATTCGGATGATGTATATTTCCAACTGCATATTACTGTAAAACTGGACTGGAACCCAGATTTTAACCTACAGTACAATATACATTTTGAATTGAAAAAAGTTTGTGTCTACAGTATTGCTGCCCATTAACACACATGCATCCGTTTCACTGATTACAAGCTTAATGGAGTGTGTGTGACACCGGACAATACAGTGAAATAATAAGGTGAAGATGATGAACATATGAATGTGTATTTGCACCACGCCCTACAGTGACTCAAAATGATCTCAAAGCGGAAGTTTCTCTTATGTAACATGAACTTCAGTGTTGAGTCTGTCTGTCTGTCCCATCATCAGTGAACATTCCCTATGTAGGCTAGAGATGGACATGCCTGAGAGAAATGCGTTCAAACTTGGAAATAAAGAGGTATTTAAGTTGCATAACGCATGCAGCTCCTGCAACAGAATCTATTGTTGTTATTCAAGATAAATACGCACGTTGCTGATGTTGCAATGTACATTATGTGCTTGCAAACACTCGGGCAGTGTCTCAAAACCTAGCGAGTTCCCTAGATAGACAGGATTTTTGCGCATCACTGAATCGGAGCGCGCGCGCGATGTCCATGAATGCTCCTGCGCGCGTCCGATGCGCAAAAACGCGCTCCGCTAGGCGTCTCTCTGCGCTTTGAGACACAGCCGGGGAGAAATGCAGAGCCTAGGACTCGAAGCCGTGCAAAAGTTGTCAAAGTTAGCCTCTTACCTGACTTTGGTCTCGAGGTGAGCGAGTGGAGTCCCTTTGTGACGTCAGCTGGAGGTCGCGAGTAGATCTTGAAGAGCGGGAATCGTTGCATCAGCTCGAGTCGCGAGCGCTGATCCCTGATCGGGAAGAGCGAGGAATGCGGAAGTCAGACGTCAGCAGGGAGGATGAGAAATGAACTGCAGGGAAAACACTCATGGAGAAGTGGAGAAGTGAGGAGCAGAGACTCGCTCCACCCCTTAGAAACCAGAAAACAAACATTCCGTTCACCGTCAGCGCTTTACATTCCCTCAACAAGCAGAAGTTCTTCTCAAACGGCAGATTGATGTACCAGGACCGGTTTTTTTAGCCGTTCATCAGTAGCTACCCCATCAAAAAAGGGTCCTCATATGTTGATGCACTTATTTAATGGATATATGAATATAAATAGTTTTAAACTGCAGTATAGCTTGACCCTGCAATCCTGGAGGCTGCAGTTTCAGGACTGCAAATAGGACCACATCTTTTCTTTTTTCTTTTTTTGTATGTACTAGCACTTTATACTATACTTTAGGCTAGGCTACTTCTCCTAAACAACCCATAGCCCTAAACATAGCATCATTTTTAACCTAATTAGTTTCAGTTTCAGTTTTCTTGAATTTAAAAAGACATACTGGGAAAGATAGGAAAACCAAACTAACAGGGAACGTTTTGTTAACATAAAGAAAACATTTCTGGCTAACCAACAGAGAGGATGTCTGTTCTGGGAACATTATGGCAACCAAAAATTGTTAGCTGTGTGTTGGTAATCCTCCTGATTTTTTTTTTACCTAATTTGTTTCAATATATGAGTTCAGATTCTGGTTTTAAATCCAGTTTTCTTGAGGAAAAGACCTAATTTTTCAACACATAAGTAAGCAATTTATGTTCGCAGTGTGACGTTTTTCATCTGGTGTGTGACACTAAACTTATTTGCACTACAAATTAGTGTGTTTATGATAACGATAATAAATTAAAATAATATGACTATATATATATATATATATATATATATATATATATATATATATATATATAAATAACACCCGCTAAGCACCAAATGCAAGTAAAAATCGTTATTAGCGGTTACACTTTATTTTAAGGTGTCATTGTTACTTTGTGTCAGTTATACATTTAAGTGCTGAGTAATATTAAGTAACTACATGTACTTACTATATATTATGGTAGGATTAGGATTTGGTTGAGGGTTGGTTGCATGTAATTATGCATAATTTATTATGCATAATTTACTATATGTTAAGGACATGTTAAAATTTAGTGCTTTAAAATAAAATGTTACCGAATTAGCTATATGAAATGTGTCAATCGCCATATTTTTATGAATTATAGCAATGCAATGTTGTGAGAACATGAACGGGCAAGTGCTGCATCATCACGAAAGTGTAAGCCTTGCTAAATGAAATATTCAAGAGCAAGAAGACACGAAGGGGAAACCAATGTTACACGCTGTGTGGGACGTTTTCTCTGCGCAAAATCCGAAGCGCGAACCCAGAAATCCATGTCTCAGACAGCGCGTGAATACTGAATTGATCGCTCTTTCTCGTCTTTTTGTGCTTGAAAATGCCTGTATTGGCGACTGTTTTAAATTCATGTTCCTGGCATCAGAATAAGTTCCTCTTGCAGCATCTCCTCTCTTCTCTGATGACGAGGGCGGGGCTATAATCTGTTACTCACATTCGATCAGCCAATAGCAAACCACAACCATCCAATCAATTCCCCACAGACACAATCAAGCCCCGCCTACATTGGTTCTCATTCGAAACTTCACTCATTTGAAAATGTTATATGACATGCAATTTTTCTAAATGTAAGTGTTTAGCATGAGTCCACATACACCGCCTTTCTTTTAATCGCATCTATTATGAAGTCATTTGTCTCTTTGCACACCGGTTATTTATTGCTGAGCCTGATTCATCTAACTCTAACTATCAGTGAACATTCAAGACAGACTTTGCTGTAAAAACCACATTATATTTGAAAATATTAATTTCCATTGTAATCGTCCACATGAGCCATTGGTGCTTGGACCCATGGTTTGTAGCTATATTTGTTGGATAATACCGTCAATCATATCAAATAAAAGCGCACTGAAATAAGATAATCCCGCAAACTGTAACTGAACATGTTGGTGTAAGGGTGACTGTAGTCTGAACACGGTCCGCTGGCTGAACATCTGATGCAAACAGCAACACAAAATTGTAAACACTTCAGGATTTTCGAGGTCGTCATCTGACACAGACGTGTGTGTCGCGTTCTTTAACGGTTAAAGATGCCGTGATGCCAAACCCCCTTATGGAAAAAGCAAGCTGTCGTGTTTACATCTGTGACAATGAGCACTCTATGTTGGATTTGGATCAACTAAACGTTGGATTTTCAAAAGTATGTGAAGTATGTAAAGTTTGTGGCATAGACCCTTTAAAACACGTCCAAGAGTTTTACACATAGGTCTGTTATTGTAGGGAAATCAACGTTAGGGGATTAAGCTGTATGAAAATTGAAGAGTTAATTTGCAATAAAAACAATAAATGTCACGTAAAAAACAAACAAAAACGTTATTCTCCACATACAGCACGTTCTGAACCCTAAACACGTATTGTCACAAAAGCTGATAATGTCCTCTGTCATAGCATCAAGGGTTCACGTTTTACAGCAGAAACCGACAAGCACTAGCCTGGGAAAACCCAGACAACTTACGGCAAATTTAGATTTGCTCTGCAAGTAGTCTGGCAAAGAGCTCATTCAAGCCCATTTCTAATCCCTCGAAATCGCGGCCCCAATCAGAAACGTTGGGGCGGGCTTTACACGATGACGATCGCTTTGATTGGTTTTAGGTCTATCCAATTGCGCCCAGAGGCATTTGAGCGACGTCCGTTGGTGAAACGCAGCAACTTTTAAATGCATATTCAAATTGCAAACACATGAGGACAGTCTCCATGAAAGACCCACTGGCAGATGAACGTGCTGCTACATTTCTCTCCGAAACAGTAGGAAATTAAATTAGATTTAATAGAGGATTTTAACTGTGACAAGATGATTGACAGGGCAGTTTACGTGACAGGACGCACGCGACAGATCCGTCCGATAAAGATGACGAAGTAGTGTGTCCTAAAGCTTGCCTACTTTTTTTGCTACACATTCAAAAGTAAATACCTTTTCTTCACAAAAAGAGTACATACTTTTATGGCGTAGTGTAACTTAGGCGAATTGGGACGCAGCATATGGCTTTACACGATGACGATCGCTGTGATTGGTTTTAAGTCTATCCAATTGTGCCCAGAGGCATTTGAGCGACGTCCGTTGGTGACGCCCCTTTGGAAATGAGTTATTAATGAAGCTTTGCCAGACCATAACTCAATTACTACTGAGAATGGTCTGGTTTTAACCAGGCTAGACAAGCACCTTTGTTGTTTGAGAACACAACCCAATAAGTCAGTTTTAGCGAGTCAGCGCGCAGTATTCAGGTCAGGTGACAAGGCTGCTGGTCACTTCGGAAAGACGCACTAGCTGAGAGGAGTTTCGTCAAAGCTGACTAAGAGTGATCGAGGATGGATAATTTAGGCGAACTTGATGAACCCATAATATCTTCTCCGGGACGTAAAAGGAAAATAAAAGCTTAAACATTTTCTGCAACCTTGCTAATCAGTTACTTACAGTGGTGAGGGAAAATTCTGTCATGTTTAATTTAGCTAATTAATGGGCTATTTTTACTGCTCTTTAAATATTGCACTTAAATGAAATTAAAAAGCAATTACTTGGTTTTGTTTCACTCTGAAATGGATAGGAGTTATCTGCTTTTGTTAAAAAACAAACTTTTAATATATAAAAAACAGACTTTCAATTAACTTAAATTTTGTAAGTTATTAAAAACAATCCAACTGCAGTTTGATTGATATTACTTGAAATATGCACAATAAAAAAAAAACACGATTTATGAAAATGTATTAATTTGTATTTGCAAATGAACTCTTCACATGTCAAATATGAAGCTGTACTTTCTATCAGCAATTTATTCAGAAACAAAGGACACAAGAACACCAGTGCATGATTGTATATCGTGAATATTTATTCAGCAATCAATGCTCTTTCTGTTCTTTTCATTTGACAAAGAAGTCAAATTTAAAATGTAGAAAAATAAATTATCATAAAATACATCTCCATCGATATAGCACTGGATGTTTTCATGGAAAACTCTAAACATTTAAGAACAATGTGAAACACAGTCGAATGATGACACTGAGGTATGTGATAACTCTGATGACTGTATATTAAAGCACAACACAAGTCGATAATCTATTGCCATAGAAAACAAACACAAAACTGCAGTCAATTCCACAGAACTTAGCACCAGATCAAACATATATGGAACTGATACATATATACTATATATGTTATATATATTTATATATATATTCATGATATCTTGTGCATGCTTTTCAAACCAGAACATAGTTCATATCTGCTCGAATAAGATAATTGTCCATGCTCTTGTATTTGGGCTACATCAAATGTATCTGGAAGAAAGTAATACCCCGACCCTCACATTTTACATGGAACAGCTGGCTTTAATGGAAGCGTGTTTCCCCAACAGAATAAAAAAAAAACTAATTTTGATTTTTTTATCTCACAATTGTGAGTTTACATTTCGCAAGTCGGACTTTTCTTCTCAGAACTGAGAAACAAACTCACAGTTGTGAGTACTAACGTCTAAATTGCAAGATATAAACTCACAATTCTGACTTTTATAACTCATAATTGACTTTATTTCTCAGAATTGTGAGATATAAAGTCGCAATTGAGTGTTATATAAAGTCTATATCGCAAGATATAAACCCGCAATTGCAAGTTATAAAGTCAGAATTTTAAAGTGACTTTTCTTCTCAGAATTGATGACTTAACTCACAGTTGTGAGTAAACATTTCTGAATTGCGAAATAAAGACAGAATTGCAAGATATAAACTCAAAATTCTGACTTTATAAATCGCAATTCTGATTTTATAACATGCAACTGACTTTATTTCTCAAAATTGTGAGATATAAATTTGCAATTGCGTGTTATATAAAGTCAGAATCGCAAGATATAAACCCACTTAATAACTTAAGTTATAAAGTCAGAATTTTAAGGTCATTTTTTCTTTTTCAGAATTGTGAGTTTATATTTACGCAAATTAAGACCGTATGATTCCCAATTGCGGGTTTATAACTTGCAATTGTCACTTTACTGTATTTCTCAAAATTGCGAGTTTATATTTCACAATTTGAAAGCATTGCAAGATGTAAACTTGCAATTGTGAGTAAAAAAGTGTCAGAATTGTGGGCTACTTTTACACTGTTGCCGCCCAGTTTTTGTAGACCGAGGGTTGAAGTGAATTTCACCGGGGAAACCCCCCTGGAACATGATTGGGCGCTTGTTTTGGCCATGATTGGGCACTTGTTTTGGCCATGATTGGGCTAGATTTGATTTGCAGTTGGGCAGGTTTTGTTGTGCAGACCCTGCAACCCTGATAAAAAGTCGCAATTACCTTTTTAATCTTTTATTCCGTGGCGGAAACAAACTTCCATAGGCTTCACACCAACATCACACATCTGGACGTCATAACACTGCGATATCCAATAGATATTAAGAACAATATCGTGACATTACATCATCTACACTTGCATTTATAAGGCAAGAAGGGTTGGAGAGTTGAGAATATCGACGCCAGACTCTGCTTTGGTCACGCCACCTTTGCAGCCATCCAGTCCCTCGGCCAGGGAGTCCAGCTCAGGGCAGGCGAAGGTGAATACAGACAGATAGTTGCTGCAAGAAGGTGTGGAAGTGCTCACCACAGGGGTGCTCAAAGGTTCGAGGTCATTGGCCACAGACTTGTACAGGGTTTCCCAGTCTGTGATGCCCAGCGAGCCGGTCAGGTCAATGTCGGGGACGGAGCGAGCCGAGACCCGGTCCTCGTCGACGGAGGAGAGGAACTCATCCCTGACGTCCAGAGAGGGTTCGAGGTCACACAAACTGACCTCGGCACTGGAGCACAACAAGATGTTGGAGTTCCCAGAAATAGCGGTGGACGGCACTGTCGGGATCTCCAAGTCCTGCAGGGAAGAGGCGTCTTGCGGACTATCCTCTGGGAGTTTGCTGGCCGTTTCGGGAGTTGGAAGTGGCTGAGGCGAGTCTGGAAACAGGCAGTCCAGCTCTTCAGGTAGTTGGCAAAGAGGTTTATGAGTGGCGAGAACGTATTCAAGCCTCTCCTTTTCCTTCAGGAGGTTCTCGATTTCAGTCTGGAGGGCCGCTTTGTCCTCTTCCAGCTTGTCTGTTTCCTGGAGAAAACAAAACTGGGTTATTCCACAAACAGACAGATTTAAAGGAGCTGTTCACCCAAAAATAATTCACTCGCCCTCATGTTGTTCCAAACCTTTATGGCTTAAATAAATAGTTCACTCAATTAAGAAACCCTAATGTCATTCCAAAAGACTTTCGTGTATCTTTCAGAACATGAATGAACATGTTATTCCAAACATTTATGGCATAAAGTGATCTTTAAAATCACTCAAAAATGTTAATTCTGTCATCAATTATTAACCATCATGTCATTCCAAACCTGTAAGACTTCATTCATCTTTGGAACACAAATGAAGATGTTAATGAAATCTGAGAGATTGAAAGTCTGTTCACCCAAAACTCTGATGCTTCAAAACGTTCATAAAGAGATCGTAAAATAAATCTTTATGAATCAAGCAGTTTAATCCAAGTCTTCAGAAGAGACACAATCACTTTATATTATGAACAGATTTAATTTAGGCTTTTATTGACATATAAACATTGATCAGCGAACATAAACAAAAGCTCAACCAGACACACAAGAACAAACATTGGTTTTTGCCAAAGCTTAGTTCGAGAATGAACTTCATTGGTTCTTATGCTTGAGCTTCCGTGACCAAATTTAAATTCTAAAAGTAGGTTTAAGTAAGTAAATAAATGTAAAAAAAATTATCATTAGTATGGACTTGGAACAACATGTGTGAGTAATTGATGATTTTTTTTTTTTTTTGGTGGGGGGGACTATTAACATTTAAGGGGTGTTCACATTAACGAATTGTCAGCACAATTAGGTGGGCAAAAAGGTCCATCGTCTCTGGAATCTTTTTACATTTCGCTTTCTCAGAAGGTGAACTCGTCATAGTTGGGTAAACGTCTAGTGGTGAATGGGAGACGACAGCAAATATAATTTTGCGTTCCCATTTGCGTTTCAAAAAGGGTCCATTGTCAATAGTGTGGCGATGTATAAAGCATTGCTCGCACAGAACAGAAGTTACTTTCAAACCAAACAGCTTTCAGTTGATCAACGGAGTAAATTAGTGTGACCAACTCGAACCCTGATGCAAAGCCTGCATGGGGAAACGTTTGCCCACATGTGAAAATCTTGACCATGTGGATGTCTATTGAAATAACTGGAAGAAACAATCTCTGAACAATGGTAAATATGACCGCACCTTTAGAATTTGCAATATCAAGCAGCATAGCAATCTTTTTTGTAAGCGGACGACACCGGATGCCTCACACATTAAGTTAAGCTCTTACTTACGTTAAAAAATAAAGGTGGATAAGCTGTATCCTAAACCACACGACATCTGAGACTCTACCAATGACAAGAGTTTATCTGTTTGTCTGAGCGAATGTCTGAAAACAATCATTATTTTGAATTTAATATTAACCTTTAAATTTGGGTCAGTTCTTGGTGTGTACATCATAGGCTATGTCTTCATAAGCCTTTGACAATCACATCTAACAGGGAACGTTCTCATGAACTTTAATGTTCTGGCAAGTTTCCCGCAGAGTTATGAACAAACGTTCTTCCAGTAACATTAATAGATGTTCATTCAAATTCATCAGGGTGTTCTCAAAACGTAAAGGCACTAAAACATTATTTATACATAGTATGGAAGGTTTATTATCTGTAATTTGCTAGATGTTAACCGTTTCAGAACATTCTAAAGTAACGTTCCCAGAATGTTTGCACACACACACACACACACACACACACACACACACACAAAAATTAAGTTTCGAACGTTCGGAGAACATTCAGAATGGCAACATTAGGCCTACAATGTAACATTTTGTTAACTGGGATGGCGCAAAACAACGTCGTATCATGGGTTCATTTAGTCAATAGTGGGTGAGTAAACAGACAGAAGAGTGTTCATGTTTTTGAATGAACTGTAGCTGTTAAAGCTGATGTTGTGATGTCTGTACTCACTGCCTGCAGGGTGTCGGTGAGTTCTCTCCGTCTATTGCGACACTTCGCTGCAGCCATTTTATTCCTCTCTCTCCTGATCCTCTTCTTCTCCTCTTCCTCCGGAGAGAGCTAGTCAAAGCAAGATGAATTGCACTTGTCATCTCGAAGAATCAGTGCGCGCCTCGCTAAAATGCCTGACTTCTATCGCCAATTATTCACGCAATGGCAAAAGCGTGTTTCTCTGCAATGCGTCTAAAAATAGTCTATTGTTGCAGACTCGCTGTGACCTGAATATAAATTGGATGCTGCTGGTCTAGGCAACATGCCAGAGCTAGAGCTGCATCCCCATCAATCCCATGCAGGCACATGCTTCACAGTCACAGATCAGCACGCGTGCCAGACATGCAGTGAACGCAGAAATACCTGCTCGCTCTTGCTCTTTCTGCCAGCGCATTTCCCCTTGTTCCCAGCGACCTTGCTCTTTGCCGGCTCGTTGCTTTCGGCTCTTCCCAGAGACGGAGACCCAGACGTGATGACCGTGGGCTGGACCATCCACTGCAGGTCTGGCGTGCTGGAGATCGCGGTGACCGTCGGAACGAACGAGCCCGGAGACTCAGCATCCACGCACGAGCCCTGCGATGATGCGACGGAAATATATCGTTATAGCGCCATAAACACAACACTTATTTATACCAGGTCTCTTATTAATGCATGACTTTTTTTTTTCTTTTTAAAGTTTACACTTGTGACTCTTTCTTTAAATACACTCGAACATCTAAAAATAGCCTCCTGATCAATATTTAACTTTTGCATTGTCTCTGACGTCAATGCTTACGCAGAGCTGCTGTGGGCTCTCCTCGCTGGATTTATTTTTCTCAATGAACAGCTGCATTTTTACAATGCTTTACGATGTTTCACTGCATTGTAAAGGATGCGCGACACAACATCACATTCAACATCTGATAAACAGATGAAGCACCAACATTGCAATAGTGTGCTAGCCTATTCAAAATATATAAATATTTAATAACATTTCAGATTAATAGCCTAAATGTTTGAATAAGAAACAATATAGTCTCCAAGAATGCATTTGTATTATGTATTAGATATTAAAGCACATGCATCGATCATGGCGTGGATGTTATTATGATGTATGGATGAAAGTGAAAGCATCATACCTGTGTGCTGCTGCTGTCCATCGGTCTGTGCGCGCGCGCGTCCCCGCCAGAAGAGGACGAGGAATCCGGATCAGAATTAGCTTTGCTCAGGAACATTTCTCCAGCACAAACAGACACAAATATTGACTGGATTCCAGCTCTTCTGGTCCGAATCCCTCGCTTCGTGATGTTGCAGTCGCTCTCTCCAGGTTTATAAACCTGGTCAGTGACACTCAGCTCCGCGAGCTCCTATTTATAGTCCGCCTGAATTTTATGAATGAAACGGGCCGTACCATTCCGCGTTTGGGGAGCTGCTCTAAACGACATGCAAAGAAAAAAGAGTTTTCTGTGAGAGTTTCATATGAATTGTTATTCTTTTATCCATATCCAACTGAAATGCCGATTGGAACAGATGTTACTGTAGTGAAGCTGCGCGCGCTGAATCGATTGCGAACCCCTGAGAGGACGAAACGTGGTGCGTGCCACATATTCATTCATAAAATTCTGATGGACCCTGATATGCATCAAGACATGCATTAAGTCCTTTTGAATAATGCATGACTTATTTTAAAACGCAGTCATTTCATGCAAACTGATGCTCATATTCGACACAACAGTATTTGATCTGTGTTCTGTTGTCATATAATGCAGCTACAAAAACTATTGAGTAATGTGAAAATGAGGGAGTGAAAGAAAGGTAAAAAAAAAAAAAAAAAAGACATTGGACCAACTTTCTAGTATAAATTATTTTATTGATGATTATATGTTTTGCAATCGCATATAATCAAGTGTATTTTAATGTGCGTCGCTCTCCCCGCCAGTCTCAGCATCTGCACCTGCTCACGCGTCACGCAGTGACGTAACACTGTCAAACAGGAAAATGGCCATATAAGGATAACTACGTGTTGGGATTCCAGTGCTGAAAAATGTGAGCATGTGTCTGGGCTGAAGCTGCTGCTATGTGTTTTGTGCAGTGCATTTGTGCTTTTCTCTGCAAAACGTGTTTAGACGCCTGTCAGTAATACAAATGAGCATATTGCGCAGATAGCAAAACATAACTAAGCTGAAAAGGTTCTATAGCCGATATCTGATGGCATTATGTCAGACATTTTATTCACTGAACGGCATAATGTAATGATCATGTAGAGTAGACAGAATGTGAGTTCACAGCATTAAATAAAGTTTGTGATATTAAAGTGATTTATGTGCTTTCAATACATTCCTGTTGTCTCTCGACAACGCTTTTTCATCACGCCCAGAAGGCAGCGCAATACTGCTTATCTGTGTCCCATTCTCTCATCCTCACACACACCTCTCTCTCTTTCTGTGGGTCTATGGAATTGTCAGTCAGCAGTCAATAAAGCTGACTTTATTCCAGCCATTGCATCTCAATCTACTCCTAATATCTCGGGCTTGACTGAGACCTGGAATCGTCCAGAAGATTCAGCAACCCCCGCTGCTCTCTCTAACAACTTCTCTTTCTCTCACACCCCTCGCCAGTCTGGGACGGGTGGGGGTACAGGTCTTCTCATTTCTAACGATTGGAAATACTCAACTCTCTCTTCTCTATGCAATAACAACTCGTTTGAATATCATGCTATTACACTTACAACTACCAGTAAGATCCATATTGTAGTCATCCTCTGGTTATCTGGGGTTCTTCGTGAACACCGGACCAAACTCAGGGCAGCAGAGAGGAAATGTCGCAAATCAAAAGACACATCTGACCGGAGTATGTATCAATCTCTGCTCTCTTCCTTTTCTGTTGATGTTCATGCCGTGAAATCTTCATATTTCCACAACAAGATCAACAGCGCCTCTAACACACGATCACTTTTCAAGACATTCAACTCTCTCCTCTGTCCACCTCCACCACCACCAACCTCCTCTTTAACAGCTGATGATTTTGCCAACTTCTTCACCAACAAAACAACAACTATCAGCAGTCAGCTCTCAGCGCCACTCACACAAGAACCCAGAAACCGAGGAAGAAGTATCTAAACTTCTCCTCTCCAGTCATCCTACCACCTGCCCTCTAGACCCCCATCCTCTCACACCTTCTACAAGCCATCTCTCCCACGCTTCTACCAGCACTCACACACATCATCAACTCATCCCTCCACACTGGCATTTTCCCTACAGCATTCAAGCAGGTTCGGGTAACTCCACAGCTTAAAAAACCAACATTAAACACATCACTTGTAGAGAATTGCAGACCTGTCTCTCCTACCATTCATTGCGAAAACACTTGAACGATTTGCTTTCAACCAAGTAACATCCTTCCTGTCTCTGAATAACCAGCTGGATGTCAACCAATCCGGCTTCAAGAAAGGACATTCTACTGAGACTGCATTACTGTCGGTCACTGAAGCCCTACGGACCGCAAAAGCTGCTTCCAAATCTTCAGTTCTCATTCTCCTGGATCTGTCTGCTGCCTTCGACACTGTGAATCATACAGGCACATGGTTTCTCCTACCACTGCTATGCTGATAACACACAGCTCTTCCTCTCATTTCAACCAGATGATCCCACAGTAGCTGCACGGATCTCAAGCTGTCTGGCGGACATCTCGGCATGGATGAAGGAACATCACCTGCAGCTCAACCTGGCAAAGACTGAGCTTCTCGTCCTCCCTGCCAATCCGTCTCTACAGCACGACTTCACTATCCAGCTAGAGTCATCATCAATCACCCCATCAAGGTCGGTCAGAAATCTTGGAGTAATATTTGATGACCAGCTGACCTTCACAGACCACATTACAAAGACAGATCGATCATGCAGGTTTGCACTGCACAACATCAGGAAGATCAGGTCTTTCCTAACTGAGCATGCAACACAACTTCTCGTCCAGGCCCTGGTCATTTCTAGGCTTGACTACTGCAATGCTCTTCTGGCTGGACTTCCATCATGTGCAACTAAACCTCTACAAATGATTCAGAACGCTGCAGCTCGTCTTGTCTTCAACGAGCCCAAGAGGGCCCACGTCACTCCTCTGTTCATCTCTCTGCACTGGCTACCTCTCGCTGCTCGCATCAAGTTCAAGGCGTTGACGCTTGCTTTCAGATCTATCACAGGCTCAGCTCCCTCCTACTTTCACTCTACGATCGGTCAACGAGCAACGTCTCATGGTTCCATCACAGAGAGACACAAAATCACTTTCCAGAACATTCTCATTCACTGTTCCATGCTGGTGGAATGATCTCCCCGCCCTCATCCGGAATGCAGAATCCCTGACAACATTCAAAAGACAACTGAAAACCCATCTCTTCCCTGAGCACTTAAACTCTTAAAAAAAAAAAAAAAAAGATTTTTCCTTTAATCCTTTAGTCTGGCTTATGCTACTCTGAGCAATGCCTGAACTTTGTATTTTGAGCACTTCTTGCGTTGTTTTTGTCTCTTCACAATGACGCTTAATTCAGTCCTAATTTGTAAGTCGCTTTGGACAAAGGCGTCTGCTAAATGACTAAATGTAAATGTGATTCGTGTAGAACTGATGTGTGTTTTTTTTAAAGGGCCCCTATTATGGATTTTTCAAAATGACATGTACACACTTTCGTGTAGTGTGTAACAGCTCTAAGTGAATGAAAACATCCTGCAAAGTTTTAAATCTGAAAGTGCACCGTATATAAAATTATTGTCTTTCAAAAGTAAGAGTCGACTCTGAGTCAGTGAAATGAATTGTTTTTCAAACGAGTCATAAGCCGTTTCGTTGTGACGTCAAGACGAAACATTAGCATATTGCCTCTCCACTTAATGTGCGCGCAGAGACACCAGGGAAAACTTGAACCTTAAACCTGCAGCTGATTCCTGTGGATACTGGACAGCATCATGTCGAGAAGACGCTGTGCTCTACAATGTGAAGGTAAAGCCAGTTTCTTTTCACTTTTCACAAGGACAAGCATGTGAAGAATCAGTGGTTAAAGTTAATCTTTACCACAATATCACAGCAGTATAATCCTAAACTTTTGCTGTGTTCCCTTTATTTCACTGACGACTGCTTCTCAAATCTCGGAGTTCAGTGCAGGATTCACAAACCGCTTGCTCTTGAAAGATGGTGTTCAAAATACTTAAGTTTTGAGTTTTATATTGTGTAGGTCTCCTGCTAACTGGCTAACTCACGTTATCACTGTCTTACTGAAATACTTCTGCTAATCAGTTTGTGAGCCACGATTACCTATAACTGTCTATTAATGCAGATTGTCTGTCGTTCTCACTACTTTGAGGAAAGATTAAGCATGGAGCGAGATTTGTTTTACCAACGTTTATGTTACATAAGTCATTCACATCAGCCATTCACGCTAGAGCTCAGCTAATGTTTACATTGCATACATGCACTGTTATTGATACAGTTTCCACGTGTTCACCGCAATATATTACAAGAAATACTCGGTAAATAAATGAGTACAAGTAAATTAATCGGTTTGTTGATGGACATGCACTTGTTAATGCTAATGGGGAGGAATTACAGTTGCAACATCTCATAATGTTCCTCAAACTGAATAGTGTATCGCTGAGAAACACTGAGTCCTGCTGGAGTCGTCCCTGCGATGGAGGTTCGGGTTGAATAACTAGTTCTTCCAATGTTTCATCATCGTAATCGCGCTCGGATTGATATGGTAAAATTGAGGTCGTTGTTCGTTACTGTGTTTAGTTTACAGTGTAGGAAGCCTCTGGACAAGCAGAGCTGACATTGTTATGGCAATTGGCGTTTTTGTTTTCGACGCGCTGTACGCGGTAAACCAATCACAACAGACTGAGCTGTCTGGCCAATCAGAGCAGAGTAGCTCGTGGAAAGGCGGGATTTAGAGAGATTGATTCATCTGACGAGTCGTTGGAGAATCATTGAAAATGTGGTGATGTGCAAATGTACTGTATATTATGAGGAAATTCAATAGTTTTTTTTACCTTTGATGCATGTAAACCTGTTGTAGGAGACTCAACAACAACATTAGGAAACTTTAAAATAGCATAATAGGGGCACTTTAAATAGCCAAACTGAATAATCCCTATAATGCAAACTGTTGGACAAATCACATCTGCAGACAAATGCACACCTACCATACCTTTAAAATGTAAAATATAAATTAATTGATTATTTGTCCTGAAATGACTCCTGTAAGTGGCTCCCTCCCACGACCTCCGAATATGAATATGTCATTTAGTGAACTTAGTTGTCTGAAATGATACAGTATAATTAGGGTTGTGCAAAATTCAAAATTGAAGAACTGACTGACATTTTTTATTTGTTTTTGTGTGTGCTGATTTTATAAAATTATTGTAAAAAAACAAAAACAAAAACTGCTTAACAGGGTGGACAAAATAATAACAGGGTGGAATAAAGAATAGATGGATGGATGATTTTCCATCTCTCACATAGAACCAGTTACATTATTACTTTATTTTGAACTGGAATTAGATGGGAAACAATATGTAAAATACTGCCAAAGAATTTTAAATGCACTACTTCTTCAACTTTAAACATAAATTACTTTCCCAATCACTATGTTCACTCTCAGTGTCTTCAGGTTTAACAGGGTGGATATTCTGAGCTAACATCACTGAACCGTGTCTCAGCAACAGGATCTATAGAAGATTCATCTCATAAAGAACTGCGTGGTCGTTAAAACTGTAATTTAAAAACTATGATTTTTTTTCTATTAACTTTTTTTCATATTTCCCGTACAAAGGTTGACCAAATCAAATTTGAAAGAGAAAATTGCTAAAAATAGAAGTTGTTTTCCTGCCAAAGAAGTGATGACTGTTTTATGAAATTATGTCATTTAATTTTAATTTAAAGGGAAAGTAGTCAAAAGTAACAGGGTGGCCAATAAATTGAGGGACAAGTTAATATATATATATATATATATATATATATATATATATATATATATATATATATATATATATATATATATATATATATATATATATAATTAAAAATAAAAACACATTAGAGAGAATATAATGAGTGGAACCTTCCACAGCCTAGTCTATCCATGATTCACTGGGAATTTTTGAGAGAAAAAGCAGGATTACACTTTTAAATGTAAGCATTTTAAAGCTAACTCTAGCAGTTCGAGGCCCCGGTGTTCATACAAGGTATCTTTTCAGAGAGAATGGACAAATAAATAACGGTTCTTACAACAAACTTCCAGCTTCATGCTACCGGAGCTGCTTCAGACATGACACGCACGGGTGCGTAACGTGGGTATGCAATTTCCCTGCAAAATCCATACATACATCTTTAAAATACTAATCATTATTGTTTACCAGTGTGTAATTTGGCTAAAGGAAAGACATGGTTTGGAAGAAGGATTTTTTGCACTCTCTCTATTGTTTTTGTTGTTATCAAAAGTTACAAAGTGTAGAGTTCTGCTTCGTTCCAGCCAACTCAGAATTTGGAGATTTCCAATCTCCTACTTGGAAATAACGTCTAGAATGCTGCTCGAAGTCGGACATCCAACCTGTGAAGTCGGGACAGATCGATCAACTCCGACCTCAGCGAAACACATCATTTCACATCTCTTCCAAGATAGCGGCAAGTTCTGCTCGCTGTTTCAAGCATATGCTGCGTTCATGAGTAATTATTTTAAATAAAGCTCAGTGTGCTTTCGGATCGCTCTCGCGGTACTTCATACACTGATCCGCCGCTTCAACACACCTTAAATCTGTAGTGGTCAGGTGATACAGCGGCAAGTCGTAGCTTAGATGTTGTAATTACATATTCTAAATAAAAGCACGTGAAGGCTTTTTACAGTTCAGAATCATTGCGGGTAATTGTGACATATATCGAGTGAAATGGCTTCTGGAATAATAAATAATGTAGGTTGGGATTTGATTCATCCTTCGTTGGACATTGCTAACTAAATGGAGGCAGATCTGAGTGCCATGAAACGATCAGGGCTGCGTCCGAAACCTGATAAATGCCGCCTTCGGAGGACACATTCACAGGTAGGACATCATCAAGGCATGTATGAATGCAATGTTTCACTTCCTGTCTCCTGAGAAACCTTCATCTGATCGATTTTTGAAGCAGCCTTGTTCTGTCAGGACCACTATCATCAAGTACGATTGGCAATTAGCATACAGTTAGGATTGGCGGTATGGTTCTGTTCTGGGCAAGAACTCCCTGCGCATCCATGAGGCCTAGCATGAATAAGAGCAGCAATAACCCCCCTTAGGGTAAAGAGAACCGACATGAATGTATGCACATATAATTAATTCAAGATTTTAATGTACAACATAATTTGAGAATTTATTCTGATTCGAGGGGAATCATAATGCCGAATCCTGACTGACGAGAGGAGCTGGGGAGGGAGGAGGGTAATTCGCTCCTGAGAAACGTGATAGCTGCTGATAATACTGAAGGAGCTTATATATGAATACAGTGATAGGCGTCGTATTCCTATTGGTCGACGTGGATCAGCTGAGAGTCTTGACTAACGTGACCTGCCAGAACGGACTCTACGCTTGATATGTATCCTTCACTGCCTTTGATATCCCACAATCCCGTGCTTTCCACTCTGTGACAGTTGAGCTAGAAAAATAAGGATGGCGTCTGAAAGTTGCGGCTGGACGTCAGTTTGTGTGTAAATGTAAATTTTTGATAAATGTTTTCCACTTATGATGTCATTTCTAGAGAGAAATTACTATTGTAGTCATTAAATATTCTCTCAGTTTTCACCAAAGCTCGCTCTATTTTGCTGTAGATCATTAAACAGCAACACTGCCTCAGAAGTCTGTCCCAGATCAGTGTTGTGAGGAGCCTTCGTGTGCAAACACTGCCTGCAAAGTCATTGCCAGAATAAGTCGTTTTCGGACGCAGCCCAGATGTCGTTTCAAGGGGGGAGGAAAGGTTATAGGTTTTGATTAAAGATTACGCGTGCACATGAATTTTTAAAGTCCCCCTGTGTTTAAAAATTGTATCCCTTAAAAATCATCTTTGATCACCAAAATTACATATTTAACATATTTATTCCTTGAAAAAAATGTTTCTTCATGCCTTAAAATATCTTGAATGTAACCCGACACCCTTGTCTCATTTAATATTCGCAGTTCTATGAATATGCAAATGAGCCCCACCTCCACTCACTCACTCAGCTCAGAGATCCACTGGTTGACGATCACACGTTGATCTGATTGGTTACAAGGTAGTTTGTGACGTCAAACACCAGCGATTTCACACCGTGTGTTTGAGACTGTCTTTGGTTCACTGCAGTTTTAAGGAGAAAATACTCAGCAATGGTGTCGACTTATGAATTTACACATGGTTTGTCTTAAAGCATATTAAAAACACCACATAGACACATAAACTACAACTACAAACTATAAACCACAGGGGGACTTTAAAAAATAATGATGTGCACGGATAAATAATTTATAATCACTGTGACATTCTGTCTCCATGGTGACTTTAAAGAAACGACTGATGGTTTAAAAACAATATTAGAACCGCAGTTTAATAAATTCTTCTCTGTATTAAAGGCAGGTATTTACCACCTATATTGCAGAAATAAATAACACATTCTCTTACAAAGCTCTGATTGCTGGTCTTACAGATCAGATGCTGAACTCAGTAATAATGACAAGTGATGAACAGTCGAACCAAAAATTATTCATACAGCTATAGATCAGATGTCATTTTTTATATATATTTTTTACTAGTGTGTGCAGGAGATTATAGTTCATTTCTGTAAGTGACGAGAGCAAAATAAAGTAAACTGTGACATATTATACCCAAATATTCTTCATTCAGTGACTACCAGTAACATTTATAAACATTTGGGGCCAAAAATGATTCGGACACTTTGACCTGATCATGTTTTCTGAAGTGTTTTTTCTTTAATAACTAATGCTCTTTTTACACACAGACTGAACAAAATGAAGCATTGCTTGGTGATTGGTTGAGCTAAACTGGTATTATCTAATTGTGTAGTTAAATTTAACAGCTGACAGATAGTCTAACAGAAGGACGGACAAAACCAGTCAAATATCAACTGAGTTCTGCTCATATTTCATTACCATATTCTAAACTATAGTGAATAAAACTGTGATAATGTGAGATGTTGAAGGTGTCTGAGTAAATGCTGGTTTGACTGTATATCCAGCGGTTCTCCAGTCGTGCTGTACGTCATCAGAAGGACTCGTCTCAGCTCATGCAGAGATGTGTGTGTGGATGGGCCTGGAAGAGCTGCTGCAGAAATACACTGGTCTCTGCTCTGGAAGGAGACGAGGGTGGGGAACGTCCATTTCCTGGAATGTTTGGCTCTTTCACAATACATTCATTCATCTTGGAGACTTGGTTCTGGGAGAATACCAGACACGCAGGTCAATGTACATGTGAAACATGGCATACGAGCAAAGAATCATGGAGATGTGTGTGTTATGGATAGAGCCACGTCATGGTGCACCTTCAGCCAAAATCTGCATTTCATTTCAGAGAGAGATTTCACCTTTTTTTTGCCTTTTACTAGTAAATTCAAAACCCATTCCTCATTACGTGCATCAATGCATACCATGTCTGCATATGTGGAATATGAATCATACTGTTTATGCAACTACTTGTTTTGTCAATGAAAAAATAAGTTTTAAGACATAATTTAGATCTGTGTGGAACGGTCACCATAACAAGTGTTGTGATCAAAGCTGCTTTAAGCATCAGTTAGAATCCATTGAAAGTGATACACTGTCATCATTTTCTATCAGAATGGTCTCTATTAAACCCTTGTAAGCTATTCGGGTCCTTTTGACCCCTACATGACCTTTGCTGCCCCCCTTCATCTACACAGCCTGAGACGTGACGTGGTGGTTGACATTTGCTAGCTCTACAAACAAGAACAATACATTGGAGTGATATCTGGTTGTTTGTTAGTGTGAAAAACACACACACTTTATTAATGTTTTTACTCTACATTTGTGCAGTGTTTTAGGGGATTTAAGATTTAAGGATTTTTATTTATTTATTTATATAAATACATTTAAAAATATTTTTTTTTCATAGACATCAATGGGAGACTATAAAATTTGCTTTTTGTTACATTATATAAAACAAAATCAGTTACAATGTAGAAAAAATTAAGGGGTGACACCACAACACATCCCTGATGGAGTACACACACACACAACACACACAAAATCACTCATGAGAAATGAAAAATGGGCTGCCATAAGTTGCTCTGTTACACAATTTGTCAAAAATAAATCTGCTATAATGCAGACTATGCTAACACACACTGACATGATGGAGTGACACCACAACACATCCACGATGGAGAACAAATGCAAACACACAACATACACACACAAAACACATATTAAACACTATGTTCAGGTTGACTGTAATAATCTTTCATAATTGTAAAAAATTATACTTCAGTACAAAAAAAATGCTAAACTTTGAAAAAAGTTAAGTTTTTTTTTTTTTTTTTTGGTTATAATAATTGTTTTAAAATGTCTAAACATACACCTAAATTTTAATAAATGAATAAAAACCTTGTGTACCGATATATACCCGTGAGGAATGAGCCACTGGCTCTACTGGCTGTGGTTGACATCTCATGTTATTTTAGTTTTAAAAATGTTTGTTCTCCAGTTTATGACTGAGATCTTCCATTAAACCATGACACATTGTCCATGATCTCCATGAATGAAAATGAGAAATGTGGATATTTTACGTAAAAAGTGAATTTTACATAAAAAGTTATTTTTATAAATTACCTTTTTTTTTTATAAAAAAAAATATTCATACATTTAAAAAATATCTTCAATCCCCCCAACACTGCACAAATGTACAGGGTGGGCCATTTATATGGATACACCGCAACAACATGGGAATGGCTGGTGACACCAAAGTCCCGTTTGTGGCACACCAGTACATGTGAGGGGGCAAACTCCTCAAGATGGGTGGTGACCATGACATATACTAATGTGCCACAAACAGGACCTCAATATCACCAACCACTCCCATGCCACCACGGTGTATCCATATAAATGGCCCACCCTGTAGAGAAAAAATGAATAAAGTCAGTGATATTACATTTGTTTAAAAAAATTCCATATATTCCAAAATTGTCTGAATGTTTTATTGTTCTGAAGACCCAAACATCCAGAGTCTACATCCCAAACGAATCATTTATAGCATTATAATGTTAGATTATTATTGCAGGCCTTTTATTACTTTGCAAAATGATGTTTAATAAAAACGTATTACTTCCCGACATATAAAATGACCCAGATCATTTTATTAATTTTTTTTATTAAATTATTTATTTTTGTGGTCCAGTGAAAATATTGGCAAGGTAAGTAAAAAATATTATTTGATTGTACTTATTTTTGTCATTGTTTGCAATCTATACATTTATATCAAAACTTTCCTCCAATTACATAAAAAATTGTTTTTTGAGACCGGAATGAGTTTTTACGGAAGCGTATTGCATTCACTTGAGAAAAAAAAATCTACTCTGTTTTTCTGAATTAACGAGTTAATTATCTCAGAATTACTAGATAATTTTTCATAAAATTTTTTTTTATTCTGTTTTCTGAATTAACGAGTTAATTATCTCAGAATTATGAGATAATTTTTCATGAATAAAAAGTTTTTGCTCTGTTTTTCTGAATTAATGACTTAATTATCTCAGAATTATGAGATAATTTTTCATATTTTTTTATTTTTTATTCTGTTTTTCTGAATTAACGAGTTAATTATCTCAGAATTACGAGATAATTTTTCATGAATAAAAGTTTTTACTCTGTTTTTCTGAATTATTCAGTTAATTATCTCAGAATTCTGAGATAATTAAGTCATTAATTCAGAAAAACAGAGCAATTTTTTTTAAATGAAAAATTATCTCATAATTCTGAGATAATTAAGTCATTAATTCAGAAAAACAGAGCAAATATTTTTATTTAAAGAAAAAATTATCTCATAATTTTGAGATAAGTAAGTCATTAATTCAGAAAAACAGAGCAAAAACTTTTTATTCATGAAAAATTATCTCGTAATTCTGAGATAATTAACTCGTTAATTCAGAAAAACAGAGCAAAAACTTTTTTTTCATGAAAAATTATCTCGTAATTCTGAGATAATTAACTCATTAATTCAGAAAAACAGAGTAGATTTTTTTTTCCTCAAGTGAATGCAATACGCTTCCGTAGAGTTTTACCGACCACAGTCCTAAAATATTATAGACATTAATATCACAATGTTTTCTTTGCCTTGGCTTTGAAATATTTGGAGAAAAAAGCACATTAGTTTTGCACAAGTTAGTTTTGAAGGACAAACACTTACAACCACTTCATCTTTTCTTGATATTATTGTAATACATGGTATTTTAAAAGCTCCCCTGTGGTGAAAATCCAGTTTTTAATGTTGTTTATGTATCTATTTTAATATGCTTTAAGACAAACCATGTGTAAATTCATAAGTCGACAGCATTGCTGAGTATTTCCTTAAAACTGCAGTGAACCAAAGACAGTCTCAAACACACGCTTTGAAATCGCTGGTGTTTCTGACGTCACAAACTACCTTGTAACCAATCAGATCAACGTGTGATCGTCAACCAGTGGATCTCTGAGCTGAGTGAGTGAGTGGAGGCGGGGCTCATTTGCATATTCATCGAACCGCGCATACTAAATGAGGCAACGGTGTCGAGTTACATTCAAGATATTTTAAATGTAAGTAAAACGTTTAAATGTGTAATTTTGGTGATTAAAGATGAGTTTTAAGGGATATAACTATTGACTACAGGACTTTAAAACATTTAAATTGCAGATTTCACATAACTTTGGATAAATCTCATCATGTTTACACAGCTGGGAAGATCTAGGAATATGGTTTAACACAACCACTGATGTATAGACCTTAGTAAAAACCACGGTGAAATTAAAGGTGTGGATGATACAAGCCAAGCCATTATAAAACACACACACACTGAACAGGGGTGGAGTGTATTATTAGCTGTGAGTGTTACAGAAATCTGGGAGAAGCTGGTATTTAATGTCAATAAAGGTGTTTTCCCTCATATTTATACCAGTAACAGGCAACAGGTCACAAAAAACAAAACCCTAAAATAAATAGTATATGTAAATAAATACTACTTGAGTTGTTCTGTCATTAACGAACAACTTTGAAGTTCTTAAAATCCAGTTTATCAATGGTGTGCTCGTTCGTGAACTCTGCTTTGGCGATGCGTGACTGTGGGCTGCCGGTGGTGCGGAGCCAGCGCTGCATCTGCTGGACTTTACCAGCCGGACCCTGGATCTGCCCCTGGACCGTCCCGGCGTCGGTGTTCTGCACCCAGCCCACCAGACCCAGCTTCTGCCCTTCTGACTGCAGACACAGACACACACACACACACACACACATGAGCACCGCACTTCATACACATTTAAGAACATAATCATTTAAAGCCCCCCTGTGGTGAAAATCAAGCTTTTAATGTTGTTTATGTGTCTATGTGGTGTTTTTAATTAGCCTGGTCCTACCACACTCTCGTACATTTCAGTTGTACAGAGAGTCTGGCCACTCTCCATTAGCAAGCGTTAACTTCCTTGAAGGCAGGTACTCTGTTGAAGTTTAAAACTCTGCCCGGTTCGGGCCCTGAGAACATAGGTTACCCCGTTGGCTGGTGGACACTCTCTCTTGCCTACGCTTCTATGGGTCTACAGTGCCCCATTGGCGTCAGAGCACATTCCACCAGAGGCATGGCCTCCTCCTGGGCGTGGTCCAGTGGAGTATCTATTGGCGATATACGAGCAGCGCCGTCCACTTTTGCCGATTTTATAACTTGGAAGTCACACATCCTTTCCTTATAGTTGGAGCCGGCCTCTATACGAGCCTGGCCCGCCATCTTTAAGGGTTCAAACCCTTTGAAATACCTCAAGGTGTTGCTGCCAAATTAGCCCTCTGCCTTGGGACCCTTTATCAAGCGTACCAGACTCGGGGCATAGAACATGTCGTTCTGCTTAAACATAGCACAATGTGATTAGATTGGTTCCCCATAGTGTCTAGCAGACGCAACACGACTGACCTTTCGAAAGGGAACGACTCTGTAACCTCGGTTCCCTGAGATAAGGGAACGACTATTGCGTAGACGGCTGTGCTATGGTTAATGCACACACGACTCGGCGTTCGTCGCTTCAGTCGATTAACCTGAATTACATGGCGAAATGAACGTCTTTTATAGGCAGATGTCCTGCCCCTTCTGGCGGGTTCTGTGCTCAGATCGGCAGGAGGTGCACCGATTGGTTCACGCAGTTACGCCGCTCTGTCATAGGTTCGTGCAGTTCCCACTGACTAGCCAATAGCGTGCGATTAGTCTCTGCACTGTTATGGCTGAGCAGTAGCACTGCGTTATTTAAAAAAAAGGCTTCAGTATTCAGAGAAAAAGGAGTTTTCCCCATAGCATCTAGCAGACGCAATACTCTCTCCCTTATCTCAGGGAACCGAGGTTACGTTAGTAAACGAGTTGTTTCGTGTTGTAATAATTCTACACAATTCATAAACCACAGTTCCTTTTATATTTTTGCAGTTTTCCAAAATGTTGTTTCATAATTATTTTACTGTTAAAAAAAGCATAAAAATGCGCTGTTCAATGAGCTGTATCTCTTGTATGTTTAAAACTTTTCATAGTCAAGACCTTAATGTTTTTGTCTATACAGAAATGTTCCAAAATTAAGAAATATTAAATTGCGTTCATCCATTTGACAGACACTTTCATCCACAGCAACTTACTTTACATTTCAAGTATGCATTTGTATCTGTGCAATCTGCTGATAGAAGCATGCGGTTTCATACACAGAAACACCTCTAATACAGTCAAAACTAAAATTATTCAGACACCAGATATCAATTTTTATACATTTGTTTAACTAGTGTGTGCAGGACACTATAGTTCATTTATGTAAGTGAGGAGAGCAAAATAAAGTAAACTGTGACAAATTATACCCAAAAATTCATCATAAAGTGACTACCAGTAAAGTTTATAAACATTTGGGACCAAAAATGAATCCGACACTTTGACCTGATCAAGTGTTTTTTCTTTAATTGCTAATGCTCTTTTACACACAGACTGAACACAATGAAGCATTGCTTGGTCATTTTTTGACCTAAACTGGTATTATCTAATTGTGTAGTTAAATTTAACAGCTGACAGATATTCAACATCATTCATGTGTGAGACTGTCTAGATGGACAAAACCAGTGAAATATCAACTGAGTTAATAACTCTGAGTTCTGGTCATATTTTATAACCATTTTCTATAGTGAATAAACTGTGATAATGTGAGAAATGTTGAAGGTGTCTGATTACATTTTGGTTTGACTGTATAATATTGATGTGACAACTAGCCCCGGCACACACGACATTGATATGTCCATTACCTGTGTGTGTTTCCTAAAGAACACGCCCTGCACTCTCCCATACACCTCATAATCCACAGACAGCAGCTCTTCTTCAGTGGACATGATGATGATGATGATGAGCACCTGAAACACTCACAACATCATTACAACAGCTCCGACATTATCTGGCCAATGCGACTCACAACTTTCTCAACTCTGTCAAACACACTGTATGACGTACCGGTGGATGGGCGATAATAAACGGCTTTCTAGTTTCTGAAATCCGCAGTGAAATCGACTTTATTATCGCTTCAACCTCAACACACAAGTTTCGCTTATGAAGTGGCGCATGCGCACCACCACCATCATCACAGCGCGTCCTTCATGCGGGTGACGTCACCACGGCATGACGTCTGACGCAACTGGCCAATGGAGTAACTCAAAACCCAACTTTGCTCATTTTAAAGCAGCCTTTAAAATATATTTTGAGTCTGTAAAGTTTTTAAAAAATCGAAAAGCCCAAAGATCTGTATATCTCTGCTAAATGAATTTAATATATGTTTCTGATGCCCTTTATCTTTTTTTAATTATTTTTTAATTATTGTTGTTTCAAGTTATACTTACCAAATGTGAAAATGTGTAAAAGAAATGTGTCAAGAACTTGATATCAAATTCTCAAAAAAAAACAAAAAAAAAAAAAAAAAAAACTGGCCGATAACAAATGCGAAGGGAGTTTGCGTTGTGTTGTTCCTAAGCAACTAGTGGAAACACAAGTGGAAACCCGAGGTGATCCAGCAGTTAACAGTCACAGTCACAGACAACACGAGTCGGTGAGTTTAAAGCTAAACGTGTACTTTTTTTTACATTAATATTACTAGTGCAAAGTGCCCGTGCAAAATCAGTTTTTGTGTGTGTTTTTAGTAATTGTTGGTTCGGTGTGTTTGAGTGCTCATTGTTAAAATTACACAGCAAAAGTTCAGTGACATTTTTATTTGTGCATGATAGAAAGCAAATACTGATACTGACATAATGACATAATAACGTTACAATAAATATGGAAAATATTATACACCTGCCAAGTTTGAAATCCATCGGACTAACGCGGTTCAAGAGATAGGAGATAGGCCTATGCGAATAACAGACATAGTACAGACAGACAGACGTTTCTGTAATTTATAGTTAGATATTAAAAATAAAATGTGCTTTTGTAACTATTTTTGTCTGTGTATTGTCTTAAATATTCATAATATCAAGGCCAGCAAACATAGTCATTCGGTATAACCAGCCTGGGTCATTCGGTAAAACCGATATATGTAAATGTTTAAATAAAATAGTATTATTTTTAATAACTAAAGGAACTACAATACTACAAATATAAAGCAGATTAGGCTTTTTTCTACATTTACCCTTTTCGCATTTCCTTGTGCAATGTTTTACTTGAATATGTAGGAGGGTTTAACATTAGAGTAATGAATACATTTATGAGATCAGTGATAATGTTATTTTATATTTCTTCCGTGGTACACACACTATATACTATCTCAATGTCAAATCAGGTTTTTTCATGAATAATTATCTGCAAATTAATAATTATAGATATATTCATGGTTAAACCGAATGACTTTTTTGGTGACAAGTTTTGTCCATCTTGTAAAAAATGACACAAGCAGTCTTAGTTGATTGTAAAAACCACATAATCTCATTGTTAACACTTAGTAAAACTAAAAAATGCTTTCAAAATGAATTATATCTCCCTTACATTTTTTACAAACCTTATTCGTCAATGACCCATTTGTTACAGTATTTATTAATCTTTGTTAATGTTAGTTAATAAAAATCCAGCTGTTCATTGTTTGTTCATGTTAGGTCACAGTGCATTAACTAATGTTAACAAATACAACCTTTGATTTTAATAATGTATTAGTAAATGTTGAAACTAATATTAACTAAGATTAATAAATGCTGTAGAAGTATTGTTAATTCTTAGATAATGTTAAATAAGTTAGTTTACTAATGTTAACTAATGAACCTTATTGTAAGTGTCACCGAAATGTATGAGTTTTCATATGTGTTTTCTATCAGTCCACAGGTTGACAACGCTGTTATTATACGATCAACCTCTGCTGGAGTTTCTTAAACATGCAAACGCTGCCACAACATCACCTCACACAACACTTTTGGGAAACAGAGACCGTGTCATCAAAACTACCGATATTACACAGAGAGAGCATGAGCAGACAGCGCCGTCCCTCGGGAACTCATCACAGCTCCAGACTGGACGTTTTAGATAACCAAGAGAGAGAACTTCCCTGGCAACATCCAGACAACATCCACAGGACGAAACACACGGAGCAGAACCAATACGTTCCTTCACGGATAGAATTAGGCAAAATATTCCCCCTAAAACCAGTCCTGCACAAGAGAGCATTCAGCTTGAGTAATGTCACCAAATCACATCATCAAGAGATACTTTACTCGTGTCTGCCTACACTGACTGATCAAGCTGCGGTCAGACAGCAACAGAGGACTGTGAGGAAACTAGATCCTATCAGTTCATCCCATCTAACAGGGAGAAAAAACCAGGATCAGGAACAGAAGCAAACACGCGTGCCGAAAGAAATCCAGATTCTCCAGCAGAAGATTTTCAAAGCAGAAGAGACTGTACGAAGAGTCCAACAAGAGAAGAATAGAGAGAGAAATCAGTGTTATTTCGAGGACAACAGGTTCTATGGTAACGGATACGGCGAATGGGATGAGGAAAGGGACAGATATGGGAATGGAAGAGATGATATGGAAAGATGGGAGGAATGGGAGCGAGAGATGGCGGAGAGGAGAAGAGAAAGAGTGAAACGTGAGGGACGGGGACGACCTTTGGCTTTAGACATGGCAAAGGGTCACAAGCCTGAGGAAAAGAGAGAGTGGGATGACTACGAACACACCGGAAAAGGGAACGGGAGACGAGAGAGAGGAACGGGATGGGATGATCACGTCAGAGGAAGAACCGAAATGCATGACCTCTATTTGGACAGAGAAGATGAAGACGTGAGAAAGCCAAACACATGTGACTCTACGAGAAGGGACCGATCTCACCTCAAACATGAGAGGAGGGAAAATAAAGAGGGGTTTGATCGACTGAAGGAAAAGCGCCTGCAGCGTGTTGAACTCATTCCGGAGGAGAATCCCGACGCTCCTCCCCGGCTGATTCCCTGTAACGTGTGCGGTCGATGCTTCGTCCCAGACCGGCTGGAGACACACATGAGAGTGTGTGAGAAAAAGAGGCCTGAGCGAAAGATCTTTGACACGTCCCGGCACAGAGCCAAAGGAACCGAGCTCGAGAGGTTCATGAAAACCAACGGCAGGAGCAAAACACCGGAAGTAAGGACAACCATCATGACATTATAATAAACTAAAACTTCTTTACTATAAATCTGAAAGTCTTTTGGGGAGGGATCTACATTCCAACTTATCACAATCATCAAACTGGTTGAGGTCAAGAAAACTATAGAACAGAAAACTGATTTTCTTAGCAGAGATGTATTATGGGGGAAAAAACAACAATAGTGAAATGCAGAATAATAAACCCAAGGCAAATGAACACACCATAAACCAATAGTACAAATCACGATTAACGTGATTGGCCAAATCAATTCAACAAGGTAACAACACAAGCTTTGATTGGATCTCACTCCGGCCAAAAAATCTATTTTTTTTTAAATCTAAGATTAAATCTATTTTTATACTTTAATGTGCAACAATTGCCGTTGGAAACAATCGGTTACCTTTTTGTGAATTATTCATACAGCCAAATTAAAAAAATGAGCCAGACGGCTGCTGGGTAACTATCAACTACGAGATAGATGGACTCGGCCCACCGTCTATGTCTTTCTGTGTCAAATCTGCCCTGATTTATCAAGGAAACGCAAGAATAACTTTGATATTGTTTGTAATATTTCAACTGGACTGAAGCAGCTTCGCTTTACTTGATTATCATACATCAGTTATTATCATAATCATGAGAATAAAATATGATCATCAGGGTTTTGAGGAAGGTTTATTTGTTCATCTCTCAATCATCATTATATTGCATTGCATTATATGATTAAAACTTCAGAGATTTGATCATAAACTAAGCATTTAAATATAATCTTACTAAGACATATTGGCAGATATTGATATTTATTTACAGTTTATTTAAGGATCTGCTAAACTGTTATAAATATCTCACCGATTCACATTACAAGCATCAGATGCTCCTCACAAACTTTTAAATAAAACGAAATGAAGACCAATCTATTCTAAAAAATATTAACTTTGCCTTATACTGTTCATTCATGCACATTTAACCTTGATTGTGGAAAACTTGTTATCTTCAGTCTGTTTGAGATGAATGATGATATTAACTCTTCGCTGATGTCTTCACCCACAGCCTAAGAAGAGCACGTGGCGGCAGAAACACCAGGCCTTCATCCAGACCATGCGTCAGGGTCGAGATCCTGAGCCACAGCCGGTGTGCGATCTCAACCCAGAGTACGTGTCCTGTCCTCACTGTGGCCGGAGGTTCGCCCCGGGCCCGGCCCAGAGACACGTCCCCCTGTGCCAGAACATCCGGAGCAGACCAGCGCCTCCTAAAGCCCCGCAGGGCAGCGCCAGGAGGACCACGGCACGGTGACACACCAAACAGCAGATCACATTTACACTCGCATGACATCTATAGGGGGAAATATAGTGCTGTTGATCTGGAAAATAAAAAATTATTATTCAATAATAATAAAAACATAATAAAAAACAGGTGAACATGATTCATGCCATTGAAACCATATCAGCTGTACATATAAATAAAACCTTTTTATATGCTAGATAGTGTTTTTGATACTAATGTAACAAAACTTCAAACGCAAAGCAACAAAGAAATTCAGTCAGAAGCCTCTGATGTAGCCAGGTACTATATTAATGTATATAGATTCAGTCATTATACTGAAAGTTACAGTATGTCATTGAAGGTAAACTGATTTATGTTCATAAATAAAACATCAAACTCATTTTGTTTACATTTTTATTTACAATTTAAAATAATATTTGGCTTTTAAACCAGTAGTTCTCTACTAGAGCTTTCTATAGTTTAAAGTGTTTTGCTCAAACCTGTTTGAGTTTTTTAATTTTTTTTTTATAATATGCAATTGTTTGGTTACCAACATATCATTGATTTTTATTAGTTTGTTTTTATTTTATTTTGGAATTTCTGAATTTTTGTCCTTTGTAGAGATCATTTGTTTTTTGTGACACCTGTTTTTAAATATACAGAAAGAATAAAAGATTGTTAACACTTTACATTTGTTCAAATTATTTCATGCGATATCATGAACAAACAATCAACATTTTACAGCATTTGTTAATCTATGTTATTTTATGAATTAACCATTGATTATTGTTAACTCATGTTTGTTCATGATACATTGTGACTTTTGTTAAAGGCTATTTATGATGATTTATTTGTCCATCCTTGGTTGTCAGTGATGTATTGACTCACTCACTCACTCACTCACTGCCATCTACTGGTGTAATGATGGAACAGAGAGGAGAAGAAATCAGGAAAGGACTCTGAAATATGAGTGTTTTTGGTAACCAGACCCTGAAGAGGTCATAACTGGACAACACTATTAACTCACATAATTAACTATTATCTTTCAAGTCATTAGTGCAGTTATTCAAGTCATGGTACCACAAGAATAAGAATAAAAATACAAGTTACACAACAGGCTACTCGTGCCCACAGATTGGCATAGGAGGAGTTTCACTTTTATATTTTTTTATATTTTTTATACACTTTTTTATATTTAGTTTCAACAAAATGTCCCTACAAAGATGAAATTCTTTTCCTTCTAGAACAATTTTTTGGTCCGTGTGAGGAAAACAGTTTATAAGGTGTGGTATAATGCCCTTTTGAAAAGATATAAAATAAGTCTCTGATGTCCCCAGAGTGTGTATGTGAAGTTTTAGCTCAAAATACCCCACAGATATTTTTATATAGCATGTTAAAATTGTCACTTTTTGAGGGTGAGCTAAAACGCACCGTTTTTGTGTGTACCTTTAAATGCAAATGAGCTGCTGCTCCCGGTACAGAGGGCGGAGCTTCAAGAGCTTGTGTGTGTGTGTGTGTGTGTGTGTGTGTGTGTGTGTGTGTGTGTGTGTGTGTGTGTGATGGGTAGGTTTAGGGTCAGGTTAGTGTGTGTGTGTGTGTGTGTGTGTGTGTGTGTGTGTGTATGTGCGTGTGTGATGGGTAGGTTTAGGGTCAGGTTTGTGTGTGTGATGGGTAGGTTTAGGGTCAGGTTAGTGTGTGTGTGTGTGTGTGTGTGTGTGTGTGTGTGTGTGTGTGTGTGTGTGTGTGTGTGTGTGTGTGTATGTGCGTGTGTGATGGGTAGGTTTAGGGTCAGGTTTGTGTGTGTGATGGGTAGGTTTAGGGTCAGGTTAGTGTGTGTGTGTGTGTATGTGCGTGTGTGATGGGTAGGTTTAGGGGTCGGGTTTGTGTGTGTGTGTGTGTGTGTATGTGCGTGTGTGATGGGTTGGTTTAGGGGTCGGGTTTGTGTGTGTGTGTGTGTGTGTGTGATGGGTAGGTTTAGGGTCAGGTTAGTGTGTGTGTGTGTGTGTGTGTGTATGTGCGTGTGTGATGGGTAGGTTTAGGGGTCGGGTTTGTGTGTGTGTGTGTGTGTGTGATGGGTAGGTTTAGGGGTCGGGTTTGTGTGTGTGTGTGTGTGTGTGTGATGGGTAGGTTTAGGGGTCGGGTTAGTGTGTGTGTGTGTGTGTGTGTGTGTGTGTGTGTGTGTGTGTGTGTGTGTGTGTGTGTGTGTGTGTGTGTGTGTGTGTGTGTGTGATGGGTAGGTTTAGGGTCGGGTTAGTGTGTGTGTGTGTGTATGTGCGTGTGTGATGGGTAGGTTTAGGGTCGGGTTAGTGTGTGTGTGTGTGTGTGTGTGTATGTGCGTGTGTGATGGGTAGGTTTAGGGTCGGGTTAGTGTGTGTGTGTGTGTGTGTGTGTGTATGTGGGTGTGTGATGGGTAGGTTTAGGGTCGGGTTAGTGTGTGTGTGTGTGTATGTGCGTGTGTGATGGGTAGGTTTAGGGTCGGGTTAGTGTGTGTGTGTGTGTGTGTGTGTATGTGCGTGTGTGATGGGTAGGTTTAGGGTCGGGTTAGTGTGTGTGTGTGTGTATGTGCGTGTGTGATGGGTAGGTTTAGGGTCGGGTTAGTGTGTGTGTGTGTGTGTGTGTGTGTGTGTGTGTGTGTATGTGTGTGTGTGTGTGATGGTAGGTTTAGGGGGTGGGTTAGTGTTAGTGTGTTTCCCTCAACAGCCACAGTATTTTCTTGCCGGCAGATTTTCCGGCACAGGATGAGAGCCTAATTACGAACACGATTATTTATTTTGGCTAATTATTTTATTTCAGTTCGGGCCGAGCTGTACTGCTACTAACCGTGTCCACATGTGGCAGATAGGGTGAATTCGGGTAATCTGGGACATTGGGTAATGTGGGACACCTAAGCTCCAGTGTGTTTATTTTCTTGCTCTTAACAAAATTTAGTCAACAGGACTTTTACTATAGGTTTAGCGTGGATGTCGGGAACTTGTCAATCTAGAAGCTCCCCTGGGAATTGCATGACAAGGTCAGTGACATAGGATTCAGAGATTAATATTAAGGACATAAATCTGTCATAAATAAGACAATGTTCCTAATTGTTGTCAAATTATGTTTGATCTATTCAAGCAACAAAATATGTATTAAAGTGTTGAAAATGTGTTTAAGTTTTTTTCTTTCAAACATGTTTTTGTTGTCCCACTTTATCAAATATGATTGAGAATGTGGGACAGCATGCTTTGGGTAATCTGGGACAGTCTTCAAATGGGGGAAATATAATTTATGGACGTTATAAGTCTAATGACAAGGGCGTAGATCTCATTACAGCTTAGAAGGAGACCACTGATATACTTTAAAATGAACTCTAATATAACGCTAATATATGCCATAAAGAGAAATGGGTGTTTATGTCGGCTACTGGCGGTTATAACGTTAGCATAAGTTCACAGTAGCTAGCTAAACCAGCTAGCTAGAGAGATGCTGCAGAGATGGATTCTGGGAAATGTATTCCAATAGCAAGCAAAGGTATCAGGATGAAGTAAACCGTTAACTTTATTTCCCAAATTCCCAGTTAGTAAGGCCAGTTGAAAATGTTCTGTGCACACACACACACACACACACACACACACACACACACACACACACACACACACACACAGTATTTTGTAGTTGCTCATCGTGTACAAATGTGAGTCAGCTAAAAAATGAAAATATCCATGACCTTTAATTACAACCCCATTTCCAGAAAAGTTGGGACATTTTGGGACACAGCTCAGGCGATGGTTAACTTCAGAGTCTATATCAGCTTTGGAAGAGAGAATGATGCCAAGGTAGGGGAAGTGGTCCACGCTTTCCAGAGTGGTGTTATCCACTTTGATGATGGGCTGGAGTAATGGCTGGTTGGGTGGTGGTTGATACAGAACCTGAGTTTTCTTGATGTTCAAGGCCAAACCCAGGGCTCTGTATGTCTTGACAAAGGCATTTAGGATGCCCTGGAGGTCTTCAGGGGAGTGTGCTGCAATGGCGTTATCATTGGCGTATTGCAGCTCCATGATGGTGGTATTCCTGACTTTGCTCTTGGCTTTGAACCTGTTAAGGTTGAAGAGCCTGCCGTCAGTCCTGTAAAGAATTGGGATCCCCTGTGGCAACTCTTGGCCAGTAAGGTGGAGCATGGCTGCAATGAAGATGGCAAATAGGGTGGGTGCAATGATACATCCCTGTTTGACCCCAGTTTCTACAGTAAATGGCTCAGATTCAGAGCCACTGTTGAGCACTGTGGCTGACATGCCGTCATGCAGTAGCCTCAGTACACGGATGTATTTGGCATGACATCCATACTTTGATAGTATGCTCCACAGTGCCTGCCGATCCACGGAGTCAAAGGCCTTTGTCAAGTCTATAAAGGCCATGTACAGGGGCAGTCCTTGTTCCCGACACTTTTCTTGTAGTTGGCGAGCAGAAAAGATCAAAGCGACGCCGCGCCGCGCGATAAAAGGTACTTTTCCATGTTAATCAGAGTGTGTGTCCTAACCAGCCGCGACGGCGACGATTCTGTTTTAGAAACGGTTTCTATTTTTCTGCGACGTCGCGCTGGAACAACAAACACAAAGTGTGGCGATGATAATCTCAGGAACTGTGTATGTGCTTTATTTAATGTTAAAAGCGTGTGATGTGACTTTGAATATCATTTAGTGCTCCAGCTTTGTAGCTGTAAAAGCAACAGTGGATAATTCACCTCAGATTTTCAAATTAAACAAATGGAAACAAGAACGTTCAAACTGTGAACAAACAAGTGTATTCTTTGACTCATGACGTTTGCACTGATGTATAGCCATTGGCTTTTGGCTTGCTTAGTTGGGGACATTAAATTTAACGTTTAAGTTAATATTCAACAATATTATTGATCTGCCTGCATTGACACCATAATCTGAGAACTGAACTGAGCTGGACAATGACATCACGGTTTTCTCCAGAGCGGCTATAAATATAAATGAACTAAATTACAGTAATAACTTTTTTACAACAAAAATGAAACATCACTGAACTTACTTAAAGGTGCAGTGTGTGATTTTTAGCGACATCTAGTGGTGAGGTTGCGAAATGCAACCTACAGAAGTTATGGTGGCCGACAGGAAGTGATGTCGTCGTCTGAGACAGCAGAGAGTAGCCAGTTAACCAATGAGGTTTCTTTGTTCTCGGTGCTGGGTGATGTATCAGAGGACATTGAGGCCACATGGACGTCAATCAGTGACACCATTCGCCAAAAACACCATTGGCTAATGGCTACGGAAGACCCCGTCGGTCTTCCAGACACGTTCCCGCTCAGTGGAAAGAAGAAATCATAATGGCGCTGTACAAGGACAAGGGCCAAGGAATGAACACTGCAAAAAATGTTTTTCTTACTTAGTATTTTTGTCTTGTTTCCAGTCCAAACAATAATAATAAAAAAAAAACATTCAAGATGCATTTGCCAGAAAAGTAAAATGCCATAAGATATTATGTCTTGTTTTCTGGGGGAATTAATCAAAATTAAGTGAGTTGTTGCTTAAAAAAAGCAAAATGATCTGCCAATGAACAGAAACAAGATCATTTTTCTCACTTACAGTAATTTTGATTTATTTCCCCAGAAAACAAGACATAATATCTTATGTCCTTTTAGTACTTTAGTAAATGCATCTTGATTTAAGAATTTTTAGATATTTGGACTGGAAACACGACAAAAATACTAAGTAAGAAAAGCATTTTTTGCAGTTACAGACCCATTACACTTTTGTCGGTTCTGGGAAAGGTCTTCGCTCACTGTTAGTAATGATTCAGGCTCTCCTCGTGTCTCGGCGCTGTCCTCAACAATCGGGTTTCACCCCGAGCAGATCAACAGCAAACGCCATCCTCGCTCTCAGACTTCTGTCAGAAATACACCGGGAGTTCAACTCATAACAGCCTGTCGACCTTAAAGTCCCCCTGTGGTGAAAATCAAGCTTTTAATGTTGTTTAAATATGTCTGTGGTGTTTTGAATATGCTTTAAAGTCCCCATGCAGTCAATAATTTTATCCCTTAAAACTCATCTTTGATCACCAAAATTAAATTTTTCCTTGAAAAAAAAATTCTTCATGCCTTAAAATATCTTGAATGTAACTCGACACTCTTGCCTCATTTAGTATATGTTCTATGAATATGCAAATGAGCCCCACCTCCACTCACTCACATCATCCACTCGTTGATGATCACACGTTGATCTGATTGGTTACAAGGTAGTTTGTGACGTCAGAAACACCAGCGATTTCAAACCGTGTTTTTGAGTCTTTGGTTCACTGCAGTTTTTACCCCAACTTTCACCCCTCTTTATGAGAATGGACATTTAAAAAATGTATTTTATAAAATATTTTTTACTATGAAATTACTATAAAATCAAAGCCAGATGTCTAACCAAGTTGTGTTCCAAATTTGAAGTTGATATCACAAAACTTGAAGTTCCCATGAGATTTTGTTTAGGCGTAATACCAAAAATATCCACCGGGTGACATACATTCCATTGAAATCAATTGTATGCATTCTGCCAACAAACAAAGTAATACATTTCTGTCCAAATATCACTTCTGTCACAAAATATGTAACCTTGAGACTCAGACCTTTCTGACCATATGTGTTTTGTCAAGATTAGAAAAGGTTTTGATCATAAATTATGAAACATGATGACGCCCAAAAGGGGAGGAGCCCGATAAAAGAGTTCCGTTTCTATGGTAACGCAACGTCTAATTTCAAAACGGTTTTCACAGGATGAATTCTGAGTTCGTAAGCTTTCAAATGATACTTACATTTATGATAACTGCTAAAATAATGTAATAAAAAGAATTACAAAAAAATTTAATAAAAAAGATAATATTATATATATATATTTTTTTTTATTGAGAAATACTAGATTATATGTTTTATTATGAACTTTTAGCATGAAACCAAAGTTTCAATTATTAAAAGTGTGTGCGTTGACTTTTTGTGACAAACGCCAGAACTCCTGTTAGCCGGTGATAATAGTGAGAATTTTCAACAGCCGTTTATGAGCACTGTTGATTAATATCACACATTTAAGATGAGCTTAATACACACTTTTATAATACAGTAAGCTAAGTACACTTTTATAAACTCATAGTGCACATTACAGTCTCAAGCCGTCCCAGACTTCAATGTTTTAATGATTCATGAAAGCTAAATAACTGTCTCAGCATCTGAGATTTCAGTATGGACACAAAGGTTATGATTTTTCAGTACAGAACGTGTATATTTGCACTGTTTGTTGTTTGCTTTTGGCTTCTGAAGACGTCAGACTTAAGCGGATTGAGACATAAATGTTTAAAAGTTATAAGTATACAAAAAATATTAGATGCACTTTTAATTAGTGTTGTCAAGATGTTTTTACATTGATTTATTACATGGAACATTGGTGTTTACATGCATTTTGTTGAGATGTATTTTCTTCTATAGCCTTTTGTATGTATATAAATGGTTGATTAATCATGTTTGTAATGTATTATACAATTTTTTATAATGTATTGTTATTCAGTCTATTACTAACTTTTTTTCCGAGTGTATTCAAGTGTATGTATTAAAATGTAGGCTATAACATACAATAAACAATTTTGTATTTGGTTCATTTTTTTTTTTTTTTTATAGGTCTAATAGAAGTTAATAGTAATCATACAAGGAATAATAAAAAATAAAAAAAAAATAAAAAAAACGAATTTGGTTCCTGGAGGCACTCAAAGCAGTCCCACACAATGCTTATAAGAGTTCCTCAGGAATTCCTAAACAGTCATAATTATGTAATAGAAAGTCATTAATTTGAGTTTTCATAATGATTTTGACTGTTTAATCTCATAATTATGACTTAGTAAGGCATATGTCATAATTTTCACTTTTTAAATCTAATAATTATTTCCTAAAATTGTCAGTTATGTCATAACTATGCAATAAAAAGTCAAAATTATGAATTAGTATACAATAATATCGACATTTTATGTAATACTTGTGACTTTTTCTGTCAAAATGAGGTGTTACCTACGATTATTGTTCTTAAGTGGTGGAAATGGACTTCCTTACGATAGAGTTTACTTCTTGTTCTTAAAATAGTAAGCAACACGCTGTATATACTTTGCAGTGTGCAGTGAGTAGTGAGTCTGTCTGTGTAATGTGACCCTCCAATGGCTGTGTGAGAAACCCCGTACAACCGGAAGCGGAAAAAAACTCCCGCGGCATGAGTTTCGCCGCCATTTTGCATCAGACCTATTGAAAAGAGTGAGATATCAGCAGACACGGCGGGATCTGGCCACTTTATCCTCTTTCAGTACATTTCTCTCTGGATTTATCCCAACATAATCCAAGATATTAACTGACAGGTATGAGAACGCTCTCTTCAGATTTCATAAACGCGGTGAAGTGATGCTTTGGCTTTCCGTAGCGAGTAGAGAGTGATCGCACCGGCACGCGCGCGGCTCAACTCATCACATATCAGACGAGCGGCATTCTTACACATTTTATGCATAATTCACGGACTATTGTTTGCTTTCTGTGCACGTAAAAGTAGTGTGGTAAAGTCATGATGTGGTTGCTGGTCAAACACGATGTCGCCCCCCCTCCCTTCCCCTAACAAACACACACACACGCACACGTTGTCAAATAAACACATTTATCACGTCCAGCCATGACTAAAGTTTGTTGTGAGCTTGTTATGTTTTTTTAGTCTTAAAAGACGAAAACGTGTGATTTCTGATTGAAAGACTTAGTGGAGGTGCTGAAACAGGCTTTAGCAGAGTGTCCACGTAGCGAGTGTGTGTGTTGTGGCCTAGCGAGTGTGTTCTTGTCATCACTGACACAACAAAGAGACACGGCCCGATGAGAATACATGACATTTACTCATTTTATCCACCCTTACTTGTGTTTGGAGTTGAATTTAAACGGTTTGAGTCTGTCGCTTATTATATAAATAAACGAAATCAATCACGTTATTTAACAAAGTAATGAATCGTCAACGTTAATGTGTCATAGGTGTGTAAAGCGCACTGATATCGTGACTGAAGTGACCGTTTTCTCGGTAAACGTCATGTGCTCGTGCTCGTGAAGCGGGAGTTATTCGGAACACGTGGAAGTCTGAGTGATGAAATATAGATAAAAACCAAAACCCGCTTCGGTGTTCTTTCAAAGTACTATTGCTAATATAAAATACTCAAATATTACAATAAATACGATGGAATATGAATGGGATTATTATTTTCGTCAAACACGAATTTTCTGTACAGAATTAGCGTTGCCGGATTCGGCGAAGGAAAATAAGGGACCGTATAAAAAGGGACACTCGAAATATTTGCACTGGACCACATGGTGTCTGTCATTTCTGTGTCTGCATGTAAGCCTGAATTAAATGCTAAAGTTAATCTCAGACATGAACACATTTTTGTTTAAAGTCCTCTTGAATTCAAAATTATTATTTTTTTGTGTGTGGAATATTTCAGTAATTGTTTTATTCATGCATCATTATTGTTTTAAATAAATGTTTCCTCGTAATCTTGAATCAGAATAACTTCTTGCAGAGACATCTCTTTTCTGATGATGAGGGCGGGGCAATAACCTGTCACTCACATGAGATCAGCCAATAGCAAACCACACCCATCCAATCAGTTCCCAACGGACTAAATCAAGCCACGCCCTTTTTTTATTTCACTCAGATAAATTTCACAATAGGATATAAAATACGATCGCAGACGATGGCAACTTTAAATTGTTGAAATGAATTGTGCATAAATAATTACTGCATCTATTCTCACAGTTGACTCAAATACTTATCAAAATCAAAATGATCAAAGCTGTTAGTAGTAGTACATTTTAAAAGTAACATGAAAGTTGGTGTTTGTATGTGTAAGAGTTCTGCCATTTTTTTGGCCATATTGATAAATAAAACATACAGTGCGGTGGGTCGATGCCTCATGCAGCCTCAATATCTCTTCTCAATATGGCAAAAAAAGAGATATCAGTGGCAGTCGTTCATTACCATGATATTATCTGAGACCATGATAGTACTGCCACTTTTTGTGCCTTGGCAGGATTCAGTATTTGGGCATTTTTCTGTTTTCTATGATTTACTAAAAGGCACGAGTAGCTTTGTGTCCTAGCTGCAGTTTGTAAGATTAAATTAAAATATGTAAAGTATGCGTGATGCGTGAGAACCATGAGGTCTGTTTGAGCATCCCTACTTGGCATATTATATGTGCACTTTTGTAACGAATAACTCGTCAGTTTTTTTTTAGATAGACTAACATTTTCAGACTATCTTGAGCTGTTGTTGCCATTGCGGTTGCGTACTTATTCTGCTTATTGTACATAAAATTCGAGAAATTTATATCAGACTCATTGACATTGATAGACAGTCTGTTTACAATGACTGCCATTGTAACAGACGTTTACATTACCAATGTCTTTATATAATGTCTATAAATACAATTACTGTAGTAATTGTTATATTGGATATTATAGTGATAGATGCTGCTTTTTTACATTTGAGCCATTGAACAAGTTTGTGTTTACATAATATGTGTGTACTGTTTAATTATTTTGTGTATATAAATACAGTATGCAAATATTTCTTGATTTTGTATACATGTTTGTATTTATACTAAATAATTATACACAGTACACACGCATATTATGTAAACACAAACTTTTAATGAACAATATTGGGTGCGATTAATCGTTGCACAGCACTACTACTAATAACAATATAATGCACTAAGGATTGATGAGGTGCTGCGTTCATGAATATTAATCACGTTGTCAGCATTCGCTCGAACTGATTTGCTGAAATCAAAACAGTGATGAGCGCCAGCCAATGAGATTTAGCCGTTTGCGCATTAGCTCCGCCCACTCCCGGAGAAACGGCATATCTTTTGCTTGTTCTTAAAAGCTGAATACTTCCAAATGAACTCCGTTCATTTTGACAGGAAAATACAGCAAAGAATATCGTTTACATGCAGCGCGTCGATTCTGCGACTGAGAGCGAAACTCTCGAGCGCTCAAGTGTTCAGCGAGTGAAATGTATCGATGCCAAACTTATACTTAGCCTCTAAAATCAAAGAATTGATTAGCCAGTGGCTAATGATGGACATTATTTAGTCGCCCAGAGTGAAGATTTAGTCGCATATGTGCAATAAGACGTGAACAAGAACTGAATTTGCGATCACATGCTGAGAGACGTTCTTTTAATAACACTGGTATACATGTATTATAGTTAATTTTTCAACTTTAAAGCGTTAGTTTCTTTCGTTCGTGATTATAAAAAAAATAAATAAATTCTAAATACATCAGTAAAAAAAAAAATCTATTTTTTTCTATTATTGTTGTCTATTTAAATTCTATTTACAATCTCACCACACACAGTAATGGTCAATGACGGTAATTTGTTGAAAGCTATTTTTCTTCTGAAAAAGATGACACCTTGCACATGAAGATGGCACATTGTTTTAGAATTTTACAGTCAAAAAATCGAAATATGTGAGAAACACCTATTTTAGCTTCAGGTTATAAAGGGTTAACTCCGAGCACGTCCCGCTCCTTATATTCTCATTCATGCATTTCATCACTCTGAAGTGTGAATAGTGCTATGAATACTGTGATATACATGATATAGCTAAATCACACAGTTAGATAATACCAGTTTAGCTCAACCAATTACCAAGCAATGCTTCATTTTGTTCAGTCTGTGTGTAAATAGATCACATTAGCTTTTAAAAAAAAGTCTGAATCATTTTTGTACCCGAATTTTTATGAATTGTACTGGTAGTCACTTTATGTAGAATTTAACTAGTTAAAAAATATCAAATTATATTTGGTGTCTAAATAATATTTAGTTTTGACTGTATATCCTCATTAAACTCCTCTTACAGTGAGTAAACACACGATCGTCCTGCAGTGTGTCTCCATCTCTCTTCTCCATCTGCTAAGATCGCTCAACTTTGACCCAGTTCTGGATTAATGTGGCCCTTTGATCTGCACAGGTCCCGGAGACATGGCCACGGAGCATATAAATGGGAACGGTACGGATGAACCGGTGGAGTCGTCGGCTGCGGTGCCGGTGACCCATTCAGAGCATTTCCAGACGCTGCTGGACGCCGGCTTACCCAGGAAAGTGGCGGTCAAACTCGACGAGATCTACATCGCAGGTGAGGCCGGATGCAGCTCGCGCTCCAGGACTGCAGGATCGTGTGTGCCTATCGGAAGCAACTTCCAGTGTTTTGTGTATTGTTATTACTAGGGATGCACTGAAATGAAAATTCTGGGCCAAAACAGAAAATTCTGGATGCACTTGGCCGAAAACCGAACCCGAAAATGACTTAAAAAAAAATTGTTATAACTTATTTTTACAATTATTTTTGTATAATTGTATTGTTATTACACTTTTTAATTAAATTCAATTATTTAATGAATCTGAAGAAGAAAAAATGAAGCCAATAAAATTAAATAACCACACTTTTATTTCAAGTAACACGAAAATTGGACAGAAAATAGGCCTATATTAAAATAATATTAAATATCAATATATTGATATCAATATATTATTCTTCATCCAGTTTATATATGGCATTATCCACACTATATTACAGCACGGCTACACACACACTATATTACAGCTACACACACTATATTACAGCACGGCTACACACACCATATTACAGCACAGCAGGGCTAGTGCAAACAGAAACAAGTTCAGAGAAATTTTATGTCGGCACGTTTTTAGCGGACTTTGCCTTTCTGGTGAGTGTGACCGGTACATGTGTTTGGGCCGTGAGTGACTGAACACACACACACACACACACACACACACACACACACACACACACACACACACACACACACACACACACACACACACACACACACAGAGGTTGCAGCAGAACATTGAGCAGAATGAGCTGCGAACAAAGAGCGGAGAGCACAGCACTCACACACACACAATCACACTCACTCACTCACTCACACTCATTCATTCACTCTCACTCACACACACACAATCACACTCACACTCACTCACTCACTCACTTACACTCATTCATTCACTCTCACTCACACACTCTCATTCACTCACACTCAGTCACTCACTCACTCACACACTCATTCTCTCACTCACACTCACTCACTCTCTCTCTCACACACTCACACACTCATTCACTCTCACTCTCTCACTCACACTCATTCACTCGCACTCACTCTCACACTCACTCATTCACTCTCTCACTCACACACTCATTCACTCACACTCACACTCTCACTCACTCACACACACTCACTCACACACACACTCATTCACTCTCTCACTCACTCACACTCACTCACTCACTCACTCACTCACTCACTCACTCACTCACTCACTCACTCACTCACTCACTCACTCACTCACTCACTCACTCACTCACTCACTCACTCACTCACACACACTCTCACTCACTCACACTCTCACTCACTCACACTCTCACTCACTCACACTCTCTCACTCACTCACACTCCTAGCCTACCAGTCATCATCTTTAGCTTCAGCGCCCACGCTCAAACAGCAATGCACAACATTAATAACTATGATGATATGGACTGTCATATACATAACATTATAATTGCACACACTATTGTGATAAAATGTCTTTGGGTTTAGTTTTCTCCACAACAGGAGTTATACATTCTCCTGTTTCATTCTACTTCAGTTTACGGGTGTTCGTTCTCGCGTAGCTCAAACAGTGATGTCATCTGAAACAGTAGGCCTAATATTAAAGTGTTCCAACAAGTTTGCTATTACTGTAATATTAATTAAAAAAATATATTTTTCCCCCAAAACATTGATGCATTATTATTAATAACTAGCAGGGCTCGACATTAAGCCTTGTAATGTGCTTGTCCTCCAGATAATTAATTAATTCGCTTGTCCAAGTAAAAAAAGTTGCTTGTCTGAAAAAAATTAGATTTTTGTATAATTACAATATAATTTATATTTATATAAATATAGGCGCCCTGCATGTGGATATTGTTTTTCTCAACATAAACGTGAAACAATATAAACCCGATAATCATATGCTGATTCGAGTGTGTGTGTACGTTCTGTACGATATCTGGCTCAGTCTGCTTTATCAAATGCTTTTGTTCTTTAGATTTTTTCTTTACACGTAGGCCTACTGTTTAATGCTTTCAACTAAAAGAAAACTTTAACATATATTGTAAGCTTGTTGTGTATATTGCCTAATCGTAAGCTTGTTCAGAAATGGTGACAAAAACGTAAAAAAACGTAAACTTAAAAAATAACGTCTTTTTCGTTAAATGTCATTTAAATAATCGAATATTCGATTTTTGAGGCCGAATATTTGAAAGCAATATTTTTGATGAGTGAGTTGAGTGAGTTGAGTGAGTTGAGTGAGTTGAGTGAGTTGAGTGAGTTGAGTGAGGTGAGTGAGGTGAGTGAGGTGAGTGAGTTGAGTGAGTTGAGTGAGTTGAGTGAGTTGAGTGAGTTGAGTGAGTTGAGTGAGGTGAGTGAGGTGAGTGAGTTGAGTGAGGTGAGTGAGGTGAGTGAGTTGAGTGAGGTGAGTGAGGTGAGTGAGTTGAGTGAGGTGAGTGAGTGAGTTTGTTTGAGTGAATGTGTGTGTGTGTGTGAGACAGCACACGATGACTGGTCGGGAAGCAGTGTGTAGTCTGACATGTTTCTTGTTCACGACAGGACAAGATTTCAAGAGTCAAAATCATGTAATCTGACACAGTGACTATCGTAACGGACAAAAAAATCATGTAATCTGAACCAGGCATAACATGAACTAAAAGAGAGCATGTTAATAAAATATTTGTGTTCGTCATCCGTCAAGATGCATGTGACAAATGCACACATGCAGGGACAATAACTGCTTATAAAGTCTCACTGTGTCCATGAGATCCAGTCCAGGCTCTGCTCTACTGTGTCAGATTACACTCGACATCAGCTGAGTAAAGTACAGCAGTAATTCAGATCTTGTCTTACATCAGGATGTTAAAATTTAATCTTATATCCAGTTAAGTGAAATGTATTGACCGACTGTAGTGGATTAAGTATGTGTTTTTGTGCAGGGCTCGTGTCTCACAGTGATCTCGACGATCGGGCGATCGAAGCTCTGAAAGAGTTTAATGAAGAAGGTGCGCTGCAAGTCCTCCTGCAGTTCAAAGACAGCGACCTGTCGCATGTTCAGGTATGTTTGAGACGGCTAAACTAATGCAGTCCCAGAACACTTTCATTTCACCGGGTTCCTTTTGGTTAGCATGTTTTTGGCACTCATTATTATTTAACTTTGACACATTATGATTTCTCTGTAAATCATAATAGCTCAAATGACAAAGCATGGATTGAAAAGTACATATGAACATAATGTAATAAAATCCATACATGTATGGGTTGTTAATCAGATATGGAATTCTTACACTTGCGGTTGCAGAAACACTTTTTTGCAAGCAACCTTTATCCAAGTTATCTGTAATTATCATAAATCAACTTACGGGGTTCCCACGGGTCCTTGAAATCCTTGAAAGTTTGTGAATCTGAAAAAAAAAAAATCAGGGGCCTGGAAAGTTTTGGAAAATAAACATAAATAGAGACAGGTCCTTGAAAGTGCTTGAATTTATTTTGTGCAAGAAGTTTTCTGGAAAAAAATCCATATTATTCCCTCCGGTCCGCTAATGTTATTTCGCCAACACTTCGTGGCCTATGCACACTAGCTTGCTTGGTTTTCGTTAGTTACGCACATTTACGCGTTACGTTAAGTGCTTCCCACGTGAGGTACTTTGTATTGTACATTGCCATGACGAATGGAACCTCAACGTTTGTTGTTGAACACAACACATGTGTCTTCACATTAAGTCCTTGAATTTGAGGGTATTGGACCTGGAAAGTCCTTGAAAGGTCCTTGAATTTGAAGTTAACCAAGGTGTAGGAACCCTGAACTTACTGTGGCATGACGGGGGCGCTCTCATATACAGAGCTATAGCAAGTAGCGACTTACGCCACCGCAGCTTTGAATCAGCTGAGGAAACCCCAGTTCAGGGCACACAAGTTCGATCTCCTTCCCACAATCACCAGACAATGAGGCATGGATATGTACAAGATTGATCTTTATTAAGTGATCATAAATAGTTTAAAAGAGGACCACTGGTAGTAATAAAATACTAGAGGTGGTTAACTGGTTTATATATGAGCAGGTTGATCAAACAAAGAAAAAGAAACGCACGATCTCGCCACTGAGCTGGGGTGCACCAGTGGAAGTGAGTAACCCGTGCACCAAATCTCAAAAGCACACACACTCCAGTGAAATCCACTGCAAGAATACCTACAACCTACACACTCGTGGAAAAGGAGAGTTTCCATGCGAGCCTGCCCGCTCTGGGTCACCCCTGCTCCTGGAACAAAAGAGAAGAAAACAAAGCAATTGGTAACAAAATCAAAATATGAATGCACAAGAAACAGCAGCCTTAATTGTTAATTCACAAAAATAAGCACACTTAAATAAATAAAATATCCCTTACTGACAATAAAGGCAAAAGCACAAAACAAATAAATTAATTTAAGGCTCCAAATGTAAATGTAAGCCAAACCAGAAAAGAAAAACGAATAACACTTAACAAAATAAGCAAAAGGAAACAATTACAAAAATTTTATAAATCAAAAAGAATTCTGAAAAGAATAACTGGTTAAACTAAACAAATCATAAACACCATAATATGAGCTGACAAACAACTAAGGTTCACATACCGACAAGCGGGACTTCCCGTCAGATATCCGGCAAACCAATCCCCCATTCATTTCACTGAACGGAGAAATAACGCGTCATACATACACCAAATAAACTCGGTTGTCCGGCGCACGCACATGTGAACACACCGAGCAGAAGAGCAGCAGTCGCTCGCAGAACTCCGCTCCGTACATGCAATCGGTTTTCTTTCCAAACAGGAACTATAGCAGCAACGCAGGAGAAACAACCTCCTTACTTACACCGTGTCCTAACTACACGTGACGCGCGATAAAAAGGTTTTTTCCATGTTAATGAGAGTGTTTGTCCTAACCAGCCGCGACACGCCACGATTCTATTTTAGAAACGGTTTCTATTTTTCTGCGACGTCGCGCTGGAACAACAAACACAAAGTGTGGCGATGATAATCTCAGCTACTGTTTGTCTGCTTTATTTAATGTTAAAAGCGTGTAATGTGACTCTGAACATCATTTAGTGCTCCAGATTTGTAGCTGTAAAAGCAACAATGGACAATTCACCTCAGATCTTGAAATTAAATAAATTGAAACAAGAACGTTCAAACTGTGAACAAACAAGTGTATTCTTTCTTTGACAAAGATTGTTTTAGTAACTCAGCCTATGTATTTTTAATAATGTTTAAATGGTGTAAAATTTGTGAATTTGATTATGTAGCTACTTATCCGTTTTCTTGCGAGTGCCGTTAAGATTACTCTCTGGTGCTGAGACTCCGCCCACACGCTGCTCTGATTGGCTGACTCCACCCACACTCTGTTCTGATTGGCTGTGAGGTTTGATTGATTTTGACGCATCTCGCAGTCATGTCTAGTGTGGACAGACGCATTATTTGTCGCTGGAATCTTATCGCATCGCGTCTGGTTAGGACATGGTGTTAGGCAGTACAATAAGTCCCCACTATCAGACACCAGCTGAGCAGAAAACTAAGTGAACAAACAATACAGACACCCAACCGTAGCCATGCCAAACAAACACCTCCCTCAAACACAGAGCAGTGGAGTCCCGGCAACCATGGCGCAATAATGACGCGATATGCTTTATATACTCTAGATGCCGCTCGGTTAATAATCATGGGGCGGAGCTATCCGTAAAGGCACTTCACCACATTACTGATAAATGAAGGATAGTTAGGGTTTGGCGTTTAATGTTTGAAGTTTTGTCCACACATCATCAACTGAAGACAGCATTGAGTAAGAGATTGATTCTTGGGATTGAAGAATTGATATTGGCTCATCAAAATTTGAATTGATCAAAATCGAGAAATTTATATTTTCAACCCATCAAATGTACAATAACTAGGGCTGGGCGATATATCGATATAAAAAATATATCGATATATTTTTGAAATGCGATATGGAATTAGACCATATCGCATATATTGATATAGTTCAAATTTGCGCTGTGATCCTTGCTCCCCGCTCCTCCTTTTCCACTCTGCGTGCGTGTTTAGAGCATATGTTATGAGAGGCGAATCATGACTACTTCAGAAAACCCAGCACAATAGGAACTACCAGGCAGTGACATAAGTGTACGCTGAGATAAAGTTTTTCACCTCAGAAAAACTGACTTTCTTGTCCTGTCAGCCGTTATCCTGTTCTCGTAGCGCACACTCTTCAATTGCACGCACAAATGCGGCGGCGCGCGCGCTGTATCGCCTCACTGATCAAGTGCAAAAGAAACTACGAGCATGCAACGCCGTTACGTTGTAAATTACACGAAATAAAAGTAATGCAGGTATGATTTTCATTCTATTCACAAGGAGCAGTTTCCATGTTTCATTAACAGTTATTGTTAATATTGTGTATTCACCATGGTAACTGTCCTTTCCATATTAACCCCAAAATGCCACTATTTTTCTTTGTTATTTTTTATATTTTTAAATGACTGTAGTGGCTCATACCAACATTGTATTAACAAAAACTAGTTTGGGACTGCCATTTAATAACTTTAGCATAGGCCTAATGTTTATTTATTAGTACTAGTCTTTACTATTAGTCATATTCTTACAATTTATGTTATATATGTGTATATGTGTATGTATGTATGTGTGTGTGTATATATATATATATATATATATATATATATATAGGCAAATTATAACATGTAAACTTTGATAATCATAATTAATAAATCGCAATTACAATTCGAAGGGAATAATCGGCAATTATGATTTTTGTCATAATCGTGCAGCCCTAACTTAGGTGAAGAAACCTGTTTATTATTTATTCATTTGATTTTGCAACTGTTCACTGAAATAGTTGGTTTCAATAAAACTACTTGTGACATCGTATTTGGCTTTGACTTTGACTGAACATTTGCTCTCACTTTGCGGAAAAAATATCGGGATATATATCGTATATCGATATTCAGCCTAAATATATCGCGATATGACTTTTGGTCCATATCGCCCAGCCCTAACAATAACACTACATCGTTTTTGCTGTACACATAAAATATAGATTAATCCTTATTAAAGCTGCACAAGTTATTCAGTCAAAAGCAGTGATGGATTTTCTGTTTATCTAATGCATGGATCTAATATACTGAAACACATCTGATATTCACTTAATGCAAAACAGACTTTGTTTACGTTATCAAAAACAGTGTCCATTTTTTTCACAGGCGAAAACGAGACGATAACTAAAAAAACAGTTTTGAATGACAAAAACTATGACAAATCTATTGACATTTTCTTCAACGAATAAAAACTAGACAAGTGTTAGGTAGGGATGATTTGGGAAGAGGTCCAGTCAGAACTGATGTCCTGCAGTGGTAGATGCGCACATTTGAATCGTAACGTGTTGATCTAACCGGCGGACATGAGTTGGCATGCGCTTGATGCACGTCTCATAAAACTAGCTAAATCTGTGTCGCATGTTCAAACTTTAAAACCAATCATATTAACAACAGGTTAATGGATGTTTTCTCCGGGAGTATATAATGGGTTTGGAAATTTAGGAGAAATTCTAAATTGATGCATTACAATTGAACTAAAACCATTATATTTTAATATAATCGACTGAAACTAAAACCATTCTGATGACTAAAATATGATCAAAACTAAATGCTATTTTAGTCTAAAACTAAATAAAAATTTGCTGACACAATGTATTTACTCACTCCCATGCACTTGTAGGCACACACACACTCCTGCTCACCTGTTGCTCATGTTTTGAACAGAATAAAAGTGCGTTCCTCTGTGGCGTGATGAAGACATACAGGCAGAGGGAGAAACAGGGGACCAAAGTGTCAGACTCCACTAAAGGACCAGATGAGGCCAAAATCAAGGCAAGTTTCCTTACCCCATCTATTGCTTGTTCATTGGTTGTTCTCTTTCTGCTGATACAGTAACTGCAGGAACTGTCTCACCGTCGAGTGTTTTGTTTGCTACCTCTGCAGGCTTTGCTGGAGAGAACCGGCTATACGCTTGATGTGACGACAGGCCAGCGCAAGTATGGTGGTCCTCCTCCCGGGTCGACCCATGCCGGGGTCCAGCCCACCGTCGGCACCGAGGTTAGTGTTCTCGTCGTCCAGAAAACACACATTGGGCCTGTTTGCACCTGGTTTTCTCAGATCGGATAGCTATCTGATTTATCAAAATGATTACTTTCACACCTGGTCACATAAATGTGTTTTTGCAAAGCGGATATAAATCCGATCTTCAGTTCTATGATCAGCTATACGCAGATTTAATGGAGTTCACGTCACCGGAAGCAACAGATATGAGCTGGGTTTTATTGATCATCAGCTAATTTCTAAATCAAAGACCGCAATAGGAGAGAGATCATTTCGTTTCTTTACTTTTAATGAAGATGATTGTGAGTTGCGCGTCTCAGACTTACTTTCACTTTATAACATGTCATATAGCCTATAACACGCTCTCACAGGTTTAGTTTTTAGCATTGTTGGGAGAAGTAACATTTACACATGTGGTTTCAACAACCAGATGCATTTACACTGGTCCAGTTTCATCTGGAAAGCGTCTCAGATCTCCTCCTGAAATGGTTTGAGCGATCGGATTCAAATCTGTCTCGAATGTGTTTCGGAGGACATTTAAAACCATAAAAACCTCAGGTTTATTTAGAGGACCAAACCGAGCAAAAAGATGCAATTTGGTGCAATTGCTGATATTTATATGGACAAAACGTAAGATGAAATTTGGGTGTTTGTAATCTAAATCAGTGAGATGTTTATAACATTATAACAGACTACTTTCATTAAATGCATTTAAATATCAATATCTGTCAATAAAATGTCTTAGTAAGATGAAATTTGGATGCTTGTAATGTAAATCAGTGAGATGTACTGAGATGTTATTTTCTAAATATAAGTACAATGTAAAAACATGCATGTACACAATAAGTCCATTGTATCAAATTATTAATTTCAATGTAAGTACATAGTACTTAAAGCCACTTAATATAAAGTGGGACCTAAGTAACGCAATTCGTTTCTTTTTAAGGGAGTAACGCAATATTGTAATGCATTACTTTTCAAAGTAACTTTCCTCAACACTGATCATGACAGCCCTAGTTGTAGAAGTAGTTGACTCATGCACAATCCCAAGAGTTTCTACATTTCCCATTGCTAGGAAATCTGCTGAGAATGATGTTTATTTCAGTAAGACCAAATGACGGATGCACAAACTAAAGATGAATGTTTTCAATCTTTTTTTATGATGTCTAATGTTGGTCTGATGATCTCTTCAAATGTTTATAGATTTTTGTGGGAAAGATCCCGAGGGATCTGTTTGAAGATGAGCTGGTCCCTCTGTTTGAGAAAGCGGGGCCGATCTGGGACCTGCGCCTGATGATGGACCCGCTCAGCGGCCTGAACCGCGGATACGCCTTCGTCACCTTCTGCACTAAAGAGGCTGCGCAAGAAGCCGTCAAGCTAGTGAGTGACTGTCTTTACCAGGGGTGTAACGATCCCCTCATGTCAAGATCCGATACATATCACCATACCATATTATTGCGATACTCCAAGACATATGATAAAAGGTTAACAAAAATTAACTGTTGATTAAAATGTTAAATTTGATATTACTTTGTGTGTAAATGAATAGTCTTGGACTTGGTGCTGAAACCCAAAGCACAGGACAATAGAGACACCAGAATAACAATATTCATGATTCTGAAGCTGAAAATACAGAATTATTGTAGATGAATATGTTTGTTCTGTCACTGACTAGATATATTTAAAATAATATAGGCCACTCTTACTGGTAACATCAGACATTTGGCATCATCAGGACCCACAAATATTCCCCCATTGCATTATTATACATTGTACTCACCATTATAGCAGTTTAATGTAGTACTGACACTAAAACTCTTTTCTCACACAGTCATTTTTATTTTGGGTGAACTATCCTTGTTGCATTTTTGTATTGCGATATATTGTGACACGGTGTATAGTTAGAGCCCTATGCCCGGTTGCATAAAGCACCTTAAGTTTTTCCCTTAAGTATGATACTTAAGGGGCGATTTCCCCTTACCTAAGAGAATAACTTAAGGGTGTTGCATATAATCTCTTAAACGGTTCTTTTAGGTAAGGGAAACATTTAAGTGTTTCACGACAGCGATCCTGGATTCACGTTATAAAAGTCTGTTGTTGCCATAGATGCGCAAAACACTAACACTTTCGCAATCAAATAAAGTAGGCTAGGATATCGGAATGGATAAAGAAAACAAAAAAAGAGAGCCTAATTGGACAGAAGAGGAGAAATGCATTCTTCTTGACGAATATGGTAAAAGAAAAACAATTTTTGACCGTTGCGTTTAAATGACGGGAAAGCCCCCGCAACCCGGTGAACCTCTCTGCTGATCAGACGATTTATGCACGTGGAAAACATCTCCCGCTAATATTGCGCGTCGATCAAATCGGTATTCCTGCAACAATTTTTTATCGCTAAGATGGTCCAAAGGGTTCTCCCTATCCCTAAAAAGTATTCTTAGCACATAATGATCTTCAGCTGGTTCCATTAATTCAGCCATTTCGTCTTATATTTGTCCGCGTTACTCTTAAGGTTACGATTTCCGAACCTTAAGTTATACTTAGGGAAATGACCGTTAAGGGGTTTTATGCAACACTTGACGCTTTTTAAGGGATTACTTAAGTGAAAAAACAGCGTTTAAGGGAAATTCTAAGTGTTTATGACGTTTCACTTAAAGAAACCCTTAAGTAACACTTAAGGGTTTTTTTCTGCAACACCCTTAGGTTTAAGGGAAACATAAGGGAGAACTTAAGGGAAAATTACACTTAAGGTGCTTTATGCAACCGGGCACTAGTCTTTACTGTTGATCTCTGGTCTTCTGGATTCTGATTGTAATATTTCCTTCAGTGTAACAACAACGAAATCCGACCTGGTAAACACATCGGCGTTTGCATCTCTGTTGCCAATAATCGTCTCTTTGTGGGGTCCATCCCGAAGAGCAAAACTAAGGACCAGATCGTGGAGGAGTTTGCCAAAGTTACTGGTAAGTTTTGGTGTTAACTAACATCAGAGCTTTACAGATTATCCGGAAAATCGGTGACGCTTTACAATAAGGTTCATTAGTTAACTACCTTATTTAACATGATCTAAGAATGAACAATACTTCTACAGCGTTTATTAATCTTAGTTAATTTGAATTTCAACATTTACTAATACATTATTAAAATCAAAGGTTGTGTTTGTTAACATTAGTTAATGCACTGTGAACATGAACAACCAATGAACAGCAGGATTTTTATTAACTAACATTAACAAAGATTAATAAATACAGTAATAAATATATTGCTCATCGTTAGGACATGTAAGTTAATACATTAATGAACCTTACTGGAAAATCAACACTGATAGTAAGTTTGTAATAGATTGTAATAGTTTTTCTATTTGCACTGGAGGGTTCTAGCAACAATGTTACGAAGTCGAGGAGGGAAACTAGCTTAGCTTTCATCTTAATTCATTTAATTCAGTTTTGAATACTAAAGATGGCGCTTGTGCTTCATGCAGATCCCATCATTTATTCTCTAGGGTGGACCAGTTTGTTACTGGATGGAAATAAACATGATGAACTCTTATGTAGATCTTAAGTTAATCATATTTTCGTGTTAATATCAATCATGTTAATGTGAAAAATGCCTGAGTTTTCGTTGTGCGCGCAGTATTCTGCTCGAGTGCTTGTACACAGTTAACAAACTTTTCTCTCCTCTGACAAAATTAAAAAAAGAAACGTAAGTGCGTCTAAAACACGAGCATGATATAACATTCATAGGCGTTTGAAGATTTCCTTTAAAAGACCAGGTTGATTTTATTTTTATCCTTTTTTTGTATTTCTCGCTTTGCTGTGCATCATTTGTATATAGTTCATATGACAATAGTAATGAAGCATAGCTATTTTTTTCAAATTTATTTCATTTAATAATGACTAAACTACGAGTAATTACTGTTAGTTTTCGAAAAAGATTCAGTACTGTTCATATTAAGTGGAAAGCTTTTGTTCATATTGTTTTTAAAAACTTTTGGCTGATTAATAGGTTCTCAGCCAGATTTAGCACTTTTAATTGTAAAAATTAATCAGTTTAAAATGCATAAATAATGCTAGCGTTTGCATTGGGCTGCATGGAGATGGTCTGGAGGATGAACGTGACCCTCACACTCAAAGACTACTCAAGTCAAATTGGTTTGTCTTCATGTGGACTTTACAATCAGTCTTTACATGGGTGTGTGAACACACACACTGCTAGTGACTCGAGCTCAATTTTATGTTCTGTATGTGCGTAACTGCGCAAGTATGCATTTCATAATTTGCATTTCATTGTGTAATGCATTTCATTGTGTACATGCATTTGCGATCAGAATGAGCGATCAGACGAGTCTAAAGTGTTTGTTTTTTTTTTCTTGTTTTATCTTGTTTTGAAAATTGCGATCACAATTTAAAATCCGGTTTTATTTGAGTTTATAAGGAACACCAGTTTTGTTTGTAGGACTGCACAATTTGTCCCACATTTTTGTGCTTCTATCAATGTGACTATATAATAATACAAAATTAAAATATTAAACACAATACGTATTACTATTGTAATAAGTTTCACTATAAAAGAGTATTAAAGAACAATAGTGTTTATTTTTTTACACAATTTAAAACAATCGTAATGCTAACAAATATAGAAAACAGGGAATTAGCGGATGTTATTGGTGGAATGTTTCATGCTTGTGTGTGTGTGTGTGTGTGTGTGTGTGTGTGTGTGTGTGTGTGTGTGTGTGTGTGTGTGTGTGTCCTGTTTATTGGCACACATTTGAAGGAAGCTCCGTTGTCCTCTTGAATCCTGAGGTTTGCTACTCAACGGCAGCATGTCTGCAATGACTTGCTCAAGAATTTGCCCTGTGTGTTTGTGTAATTGTTTTAAAGCATGTTTGAGTCCTGAGAGTGTGTTTTTATTATTATTTTTATGATGAACTGAAGAGTTGAGTATTGAAGTGTGATGGATTTGATTTGCCAAAAACGAGCTTCAGTTTTCCAGGAAATAATCTTCCTTCCTCAATCCCAACAGAGGGCTTGAATGACGTCATCTTATATCACCAGCCCGATGACAAGAAGAAGAACCGAGGCTTCTGCTTCCTGGAGTACGAAGATCATAAAACGGCCGCCCAGGCGCGCCGCAGGTTAATGAGTGGCAAGGTGAAGGTTTGGGGGAACGTGGTGACGGTAGAATGGGCTGATCCCATAGAAGACCCCGATCCCGAAGTCATGGCCAAGGTACGCTGTTTTCTGTTAGCACGATGCAAGAGTAGCATTTTGTGTCCAGAACATGTTGTGGCCGATGTACCCAAAGTCTTGCATCACAATGACTAAATTAATATCATGAGTTAAAACCTAGCATTTCAGTTTTTACTTTATAATTCTCTCACACATTCTTTTTAATGCATAATGCACTAAAAAAGTAAATATGAAGCATAGTTAGTCATCAAGAACCCAATAATTAATGCATAGCACCTGTTTCTCCATACTTGCGCTTGACAGGCGTTTCAAATCTGCAGTCTTTCACACAAGCCCAGGTAACACAGACTACGACAAGTCTTCTTACACTGAATTCCTGAACTCTCTACTTGTCATCGGTGGGGATTTCAGTGCTGCGTTTTATATCAGATATCAAGATATCAGATACATTTAGTCAAATATCCGATTATTTGGTCAGTTTCAGTGCTGTGATTGACAGCGCTCTTGATAAATGTCCACCAGGCCGACTCTCATCTCTTAATTGAGCTACGACTGGAAAGTGATAAAGGCCGAAATTAGCAGGGTAATGAATAACGTATAACATAATTACTCAATAAATACACTTTTAAACAAGTCTTTGAATATCTAATAAGCATTTAATTTAATTAAACAAACTTTGCATTACGGTAATGAGAATAACTGCGAATGAGAAATAATAAAACATGACACTGGGCATATTACAGCAATGAAAGGGAGTTTTTAATAATTTGAAGGAATGTGCTTAAGTATCATGTAAGTGTTAGATTGGATGGTCTTGAATTAGCTTTTTCTTTATGCAAAATATTTTTACTTTCCTGTGATTCACTGTTGTCTCCTCATTAGGGCTGGGTATTGACACAAATTTCACTATTCGATTTCGATTCCGATTCAATATTGATTATTCTGGATATCAGGTATAATACATGGCAAATTTTCTCAAGGAAAACAAATCTCTTAACTTAGGCTATGCTGTAAACTATGGGAGTCAGTGGTAGCCTATGGGCTTCATTAGCCTACTATAATATTGAAGGTAAAAATTTACTGATTTGTTTACAAACACTCAAATTACACTTTTATTTATTTTTATAATAATAAAGTAATATGAAATATTAACATTTAAATGGTGGCTGTCATAACCTGCCAGGTTTATTCAAACATGCATTAAAAATTGAAGAACATTAAAAATTATATTGAATATGTAATATGGTGCATATATTTAGCAGAATGCTCCTCTCTAGAGTTAATATTTCTAGCTGACTGACGAGTTTATGGTCACTGGATATGTTTTTTTCTGAGGTAAATGTGACGTTACATGACATTGTTTACAAGCTGTTTTACTGACGTCTTTCCACGGTTGAAACACTGATTGAGAGATTCCATGTCACATGATACGGACTTCGATAAGTTGTACTCTGTCTTTAACACACTTTCAGATGCTCATTCATGTTTATTTCGCACTGTAACTGGTGTTATTAAGGCGGAAGAGAAGATCATGTGCTTCTCTTGAGCTGAGCCAGAGCGATCTCACGTCACAGCGACAAAACGCTATTTATGTTTTTGAATTTCGTGGACGTAATTTGAAATCTGAGACTTTGTTTCATATCAATAATAACAAAGCACAAAGATTATTGCGCTTTACTGGATGGGATGCGCGCTACACGTTACATTCATTCATCAACTGAACACAGGATGACTTATCGATTCTTGGGATTTAAGAATCGATATCGGTTCGTAAAAATTTGAATTGATTAAAATCGAGAAATCTATTTTTTTTTTACCCAGCCCTACTCCTCATGACAGTCCCCTCTCAGAGTCTTGAATTAGAAATGGTCTAATTATACTGAAACTTATGTTGCTTTGTGTCGTTTAGGTCAAAGTCCTTTTTGTAAGAAACCTGGCAAGCACAGTAACGGAAGAGCATCTCGAGAAGACGTTCTGTCAGTTTGGCAAACTGGAAAGGGTTAAAAAGCTTAAAGACTACGCCTTCATCCACTTTGAGGAGCGAGATGGCGCTGTTAAGGTAATCGTCTCTTCCTCTGCATCGCTTTAGAGGTTGTTGGTAGTTTATGCACAGATTGTGACCCGTGTTTTCCCACAGGCTCTAGCTGAAATGCATGGGAAGGATTTGGAAGGGGAACAAATTGAAATCGTCTTTGCAAAGCCACCTGATCAGAAGAGGAAAGAGCGAAAGGCCCAGAGACAAGCTGCTAAAACTCAAATGTAAGACTGTTTGTAGCCTTTCATGAGCGTTGTCACGTAACTTTCTTCCCCTGAACACACATGGAGAAACATGGCAGCATTACCAGGCACTCTCAAGGGCAATAAATGACAATGTAAAGTGACTTTAAAGGTAACACTTTATTTTACAGTGTCATTGTTACACGTGTTACATGCAGTTACTATAGTAATAACTATTAATTATGCATAAATACACGCAACTAACCCCTTAACCAAACCCTATTCCTAACCCTTTAGTAAGTACATGTAGTTGCTTTATTTTACTCAGTACTTAAATGTATAATCACAGTGTAACAATGACACCTTAAAAAAAAGTGTGACCGACTTTAAAGTATCAGAACAAAAGCCCATGTGACTAAAGCCAGGGACACGACAAGACGCTGCGTATACTGTCATATAGATATATTTTATTTTTTTCCATCTATTGAAAGTCTAGACAGTCAAACATTTCTTCTGAAGAGATCACTTTATAATATGATAAAGCTTTTAAGCTTTTTTTCCATATATAAACATTGATTATCAAGTGAGTGAATGATTCAATGACTCGCTCATTAAGACGATTAATGAGCCGATTTGTTCAAGAATGAGGCAGTTGTTTATGATTGGGTAATACAATTTTTATTCAACATATTCATTCAAAACGCTGAATCATTCAGTAATGAAACACGGCTGAGTGTTGCTGTGAGATGCGTTATGGTTCTGCTGTGAACTTTGTTTGGTAATATTTTCGCTGCTGAAACGGAACAAAAACAGTCAAAAATCGCATCTAAAATGTAAGTGACTTAATATTAACTACTTTTTTATTGAACTGTTGTATGAAATCAGGGTCTCATTTTCAATCATGATGGTATTCAGGAAAACTTTGGTTGTGTTGCACTCTATATTCTCTCTGCGCACGGTTTCTGAACTCCATGAAACACCTTCATTGTAGTCTTGAGTTTCTTCTGGGAACGAACACGTCTCAATATTCCTCATTTAAATAATTAATACGCAGAATAAAGGGGCGGAGTCTGGTTGAGTTAGTTAGTAGTGTGTTGAAACTGGCGGTTATGGAAAGGGGCGGGACATTTCCTAAACACACTCGAAGCGCTCGACCAATCACAACACACCGATCCAGCCGACCAATCAGAGTACAGTGTGCAGAAGGAGGGGTTTCATAGAGACAGGAACTAAACAGAGCGTTACTGACAGACTGGGAAGAGAGGAGCCGCAACAATGGAGAATATGAGGAAAATAATCAACATTCAAGCATGAAAACCCCAAAACAGCATCAAGACTTTGTAAAAGGGCATAATAGTAGACTGAATGATGTCTAGTTTGTAAGCCATGTGCATTTTTTCTTTTCATCCAGGTATGATGAATATTATTACTACGGCCCACCGCATATGCATGCCCCAACAAGAGTGAGAGGCCGAGGCGCACGAGGTTATTCCTATCCTCATGACTATTACAGCTATGAAGATTATTACGATTACTATGGCTATGACTATCACAACTACCGAGGCGGATACGACGATCCCTACTACGGCTACGATGACTTTCAAGCTCACGTTAGAGGAAGAGGCAACAGAGGATCCCGTGGCCCCACACTGTCCAGAGGCCGGGGCTCGAGCGCTCCCCGAGGACGGGCCGGCTTCTCCCCGCGCCCGAGTCTGGCCTCCAGCCGAGCCCGAGGATCCCGAGGAGTCCAGCAGAGATGTCGAGTGGTACGTGATGTGTGGGTGGAGCACTCCTGCAGTGTTGGCAGGAGATTTTGAAACCCTGTAGGCTAGATTTTTTTTTTTTGTCTTTTTAAAGTAGACTTTATCATGGAAAAAGGACGTAGTGATCAAAACACATGTTTTGGCGTTTGTTTTTGCTTCCCCTCCTTTTCATATTGCTTACATATGCAAGGCACCTTGTGGACGAAACGGACCAAAGGTTTGCACTTTCCTTTCATTTATGGAAATTTAATTCACAGCACTTAAGTACACTGGTTTGTGTTAGTCTGCTGCATATGCAAATTGTCTTCAAGTACTCCGAGGACTGGGCAATATAGCTAGAATATCCTTGTTCTTCAGCTTTTTTATATTTTTATTTTTGCGCTAATTATGCAACGAAACTCCAGCAGCGAAAAACAAATTCGGCTGAAAATGAATGTTCAGTTTCAGCTGAAATTGTTTGAAAGGGTTGATGAGATTGATTTGTCGTTCGTTTTGATGAACGGAGATCTTTTAGTCTGTTTTCAGCACACCGTTTTAATGTTTATATTTCAACAAAATGGAGTAGAAACATAATTAAACCAAAAAGTTGTATAAAAAACTGACTTGTGAATGTTTTATTTTTTTTGAGTGTTGATTAAATAAACTTGATTATTAACTTTATTTTTGGTTTTCGGGCTAAATCAGAACTTTAATATTGGTGCATCACTAATATTTGCTCTGAAATGGCTTTGGGTTCTTTTCCTTAAGAAGCATTTCAGCAAAGTTGGCTCTCCAAAATGCAAAATGTAAAGTAAAACACTAAAAATCAAGTTAAAAACCAACCCTGCATGTTTTTACTTAAACAAATGGAAGAATATTCAATCATCATGTAAATGTACCATTTAAACAAAAGTAAATCGAACGTAAAAAAACTGTTTTTGCTTTTAAAACGGCTGTATTAACACACTCATACGCTCAAAGACATACGCTTTAGTCTAAAGATTGACTCTTTATGAAGCTTAATGAGCAAAATGTATTGCCGCTATCATGTAAATGATCTTGTCTTTCAGCCTCCGCTCTAATGCATCTTAAATTGAATGATTTAGTTGTAAGAGTAACAGGTGCAGAGCTGATTCATATCGACAGAGATATTGGGTTACACTTCATTTTAATGTGTCATTGTTACAGTGTAATTATATATCTAAGTGCCGAGTAATATTAAGCAACTACATGTACTTACTATAGGGTTTGGGTAGGATTAGATTGAGGGTTAGTTGCATGCAATTATGCATAATTTACTGTTATTACTATGGTAAGTGCATGTAACACATGTAACAAGGACACTGTAAAATAAAGGATTTAGCCACTGATGTCTTCATAAAATGCTCTGGTAACTGGATTTTTCCGAGACTTTGGATAACCATCTCCTGTGCTTTTGTTGTGAAGGTCCTGCATGAACCGGACTAATTAATATATACCGTTACTTGTGTTTGCATAAATAAAGCATGCGTGTCTTTTGTTCCACCAGGGAAAGGGGGTCGAGGCTGGTCCTGACCAGGTAGTATGAAGACTGACTTGTTGTATGGGGTTACACCGGATGCTACCAGTGTTCATAAGGTTAAAGCAAACTCAATGATATTCCAGCCTGTATTGAAGCATATCTCCAGTACTGCCACTCCCAACAAAACCAATAAGAGTTCAAAAAAATCCCCAACTTGCCGTTTTCACATTCGGAGCCCGTCTAAATAAATGAACTCGCAATTACATAGTCAACCCCTACGCATGCCACATTTTGGGACTGAAGTTCAGACTCTCAAGGATACCAATACGTCAGATGTGTTTTGCACTTTTTCTTTTTTACTCCTGCGTTTGAAGTGGCTCAAAGGAGCTTGATGCTGATGTATATTTTTGTGCTAACTACAATTTTTTTTTTTTTTTTTTTCGTGGGAATGTCCATGTCAACCTAAAAACGTTTGGATTCTGGTAGAGAACATCTGCGGGGTTTTGGTGTAACCGCCTCACATGGACAAGTCAGGCATTCCAGGAACGTGGTTCTTTTCAGAACTTGTCTTTTTAAGGGTCGGTTAACTACCTCAGTAGAGAGGATTCAACTACCCTGCCTGTACTGTAAATAGGGACACTTAAAAACAAAAAAAAAACCCATAGGAGCAGGGCTTGTTTCTTATGAAATATGCACAAGGGCAGCAGCTCAGAAGATATTCTTAATGTAATATAGTCAATCCGCTGCTGCTCTGACATTGCAAACAGTAAAACTGGGCATGCAAATGAATCTCATATGATGAGCTGGAACAAGCCCTGCTTTTATCCTCCTTTCAACTGAATTAGCTGCCTTGCTTCTTCAGATTATGTAGTTACTGGGTGTATGATTGTATGATAGTTTGGAATAAAATGTTACTTTTGTATTGGCTTAAACATCACAAATGCACACGCTGCATTTGCTAAGCCCTGCAGTGTCCTTTTTTTTTTTCTCGGTCAGTTCTTGCGAACGCCAGTTCAATGAATTATGTAGGTTTTATAATCAATCATGGCTATTGTCGAACGATCAATATTTTCAGTGGCTGCGATCACAGGCATGAGATGAACCTGTTTCTGAAGAAAAAGGGACACTGCAGCTTCAGTTTATATTCCATATATAGCAAGCAGGTGACCGAACCATTCAACCGGTTTTGTACACAGTTAACTCCCTCTCGATAAAGCTGTAACATTGCAACCTTTTGAAAAGATGTGAGCAGTTTTAAACTATTGTTGGTGGCCAACAATGTTTTTGCATTCCAGCAAATAAATTGTTTTATACTGTAAAATGAGGTGAGTGTAACTTATTTTTGTAATAAAGGTTTTGAATTCTATCTTAAAACCTGTTCACTGTCGTCATCTTGTTGTCTGGGAAGATATTTACATGCAGTATCATGTAGTTTGTGGAAGTGTTTGGTCATGTAGAGTGAACTAATTATAAATTTTCTTTTTGTATGACATACAAATGACAATCCACTCCAGGAATCTCTGTGGAATCATTTGGTATTTTTGTACAGTTTTGCTAATAATTATTTTCCTCTGCTCTAATAAAAAGTCATAGAGATTTCAAATTTGCTGGGATGGGTACGAATCCCACCCACACATCTGTCCGACACTAGGTGGCTGTATAATGCATAAAATAGTTAATTTTTAAAGCAACACCAAAGATTCTTTTGTACCTTAAAATAATGTTTCCAAAATCGTTTCCGTGGTTCATCAACTCGTAACAGGGTGAACGGCACTTCTGGATTCGCTTTGCGGCCCTTTATCGGCTATAACCGCACTATGCAAGTTTGCCAGATCGGGTAGCGGATCTGTAGTTCGAATGAGACATAAGAAACTACAAATTTGACTTGCTTTACGGCAAGCGTTACTATAGCCGATAGGTGGAGCCTGTATAAAAAAAATCGCCGTTTTTGATGTCGCAATACATCATACTTTCATAAAATCATTCAACATACTCTACCTTGTCTGTGGACATCGTTATTTCCAAAAACAAATAGCGTGCGTGTGACGGTTGGCTAAATTATTTACGACAGCGTTAATGGACAATTCCACTTCCAACCTGTAGGGGGACCGAAGAGGGAAAGTGCTTTGGTGTTGCTTTAAAATATTTGCTTTTTGTTCAGAATTCTCAAACTATCTAATGATATCAAAATAACTTGTACGTTTTTTCAAAGATCAATGCAGAGATTTAAGCCAATTAAATGGTCTGGCGTCACCTATTTAATCTTATATTTGTTTGAGGCATTGTCCGATCTTAATGAAACTTGATACACATGGACAGGAGGGCATTCTGAGGATGCATGCCAAATTGTGTCTTATTCTGCCCATGGATGGCACTACAATTAAAAGCCTGACACTGTCCGCAACAGTTGTTCAAAGAAAGTTTGATGTATATCTTCTTTAGGACAAGTGTTAACCAAGCCATGAAAAATGTTGAAAAAAGCCGCCAGCAGCCAATCACATTTCATCAAATAATAACTTGACTAAACAATAAAAGGGTAACCATGTCTGTGTATTAAATAAATTGAGAATTGGCCACCATTTGGTGTTATAAACAAAATGTGTCCCCCCCCATTAACTCTGGAACTGTAATAACAAAATCTGTTGCCTATAAATCCTTCAATGCTTCCAAATCACTTGTTTATATGCATATGTTTGGCAGATATGGGCTGATACAGGTTTGGTTGTGGCCCATAATACTGAATTGGGCTGTATCTTGTGAGTGCACGAAGAAATGGACAACAGGACGGCTTGAGAAAACTCTTCACACAAACAAACAAAAAGACTAAAGGCATTACATGACATTCATGATACGGACATGCATTTCTGCATCTTGTATAAGGGTGTCAAGTTTAGATTGAGAGATACGTTTGTATACAATTTTGTAACCTACATGAAGAAAGTAAGTGGACATTTTGATAAAAAGGCACCATGTTTGTTACATTCACACACTTTCTGTGCATTATCTGTCCTGGGATGTAGGGATCATGTTTCTGGCCAAAGTTATGGAGCCCATTGTTCCTCTTGAGCCCTGGGCCTTTCATCCTCCACCTTCCAGTTCATCGGCACAGCAAAGTTTGAAGATGTTGCTCCCAAGTGAAATTAGGTTTATAAACTGGATGAGACTTCAGTGCCTGTACTGTATAGGCTTGTAAGTCAGTCAGGACTCATTTAAAAAAAATATGACAGTATTAAATTATAGTTTTGAAGACAATTCATAAAAATAAAAATAATTTAAGGCAGTTTTATAGGGGAGTTTACATTTAATGCAGTTGAGTTCATAAAAAAAAAAAAAAAAACTTTAATATTGTACTTCATTCTCCCATGCATTAAAGGCACACTTTGTAATGTTTCGCCGCTAGATGTCGCTTATTCAAAACGAGTACAGCTTGATGACGCCATGATTTCAGCTCGAGAGCAGTGGAGCTTGTATTATGCCTCAGACTCTTCTGGTCATATATGTGGGGTAACAGTTAAGATACATTTGAGTGTGTTTAAAGTTATGTTATAATGCTACTCTGTGCTTTCGCTATGATGAGACACTTGTTATACACTGCAGTGAATGCAGTGTTATACATCGATATGTGACCATGGACCACATAACCAGTCACAAGGGTCAATTTCTTAAAATTGAGATGTATACATCATCTGAAATCTGAATAAATAAGCTTTCCATTGATGTATGGTTTGTAATGATAGGACAGTATTTGGCAGAGATCATAGACTGTAAAAAAATATGGACGTAGTGTCCGTGACGTCACCCGTAGGTTTCTGAAGAGCATTTTAGAAGCCTAAAGTGGGCGGAGCCGGCTGTCGCCATCTTGGCCTTGCGTCACTCCCGGATAACAGAAAATGGGCAAAGAGGCGGGGCGTGAGTGGAGCTGAGGAGCCTGGCTATCTGAAATCACTCCCACCTAGCTCGACGTGATCGAGTTAGCTTATGCTACTGACAGTACCAAGTCTGCGACTGTACAGAGCCTCGCGCTAAAGTGACAGTTGATGATGTAAAGCCAATTAAAAGTTCCTATTTTTGCCCTTCGAAATATTATAATAGTTAAAAGACATGGCTACAAGTGAGACTGTGTATCGTGATTCTGTACTATTCTGCTAGTTGAAAATGTATTATGCAGTAACTTAATATTATTCTGAGAGAGTGTGTGTGACAGTGATTTATGTGCATAACGTTACATGTCAGTCACTCTTTTTTTACAGTCTATGGTCCGTCAGCGCGGCATCGCTCGTCAAGTTCGTAGAGAGCTTATTCAGTCCATTTTAAATTCTGATTTTGGCCGCCTCTCAAATGGGTTAAACCATAGATATATTGCCTATGAAGTTCCAGTAAATGCGCTAGAAAATCCGCGCTCATTCAAGGATGTGCATTTATAGCATGGACGGAGAAAGCGCCGACACCTGCAGGATTTCATCTGACGGTACATAAGCATATTATAATCTATCTGTTCCGTGAGAGCAGAACGAACGAGCCTTTATTGATGTTTTTAAATCTGAAAACTCCAAAAAGCAACGAAATTGTCAGACATCCATTAGTGCATGTTCACAGAGGAAAACAACTGAAATACAGCGCTGGTTGTTCTCTCGAACGATACTCGACGACAACGACGGAATCCAAAGCCATGGGCGAAGTAATGGGTGTATTAAATTGTATGAAATAATCCCGAAAAAAAAGCACAAACACTGCAGAGATGGCAAGTTCAGCAGCTAAAATATGCTGAGGTGAAGTGACGGCTAGTAACAGCAGACAAACGGCTAGCATTGACATCAGCGGGAATCCACCTGTCACTCAAAAGTGGCCACACCCTTAATTATGCAGAACTTTACATATTAATCAACTAAACGGATGAGTTATAAAAAAATTCACCCCCCTCACAGTTGTTATGAAGGGCAAAATTAGCTGTATAGACCAAAGCCACAGAGATCCAGGCTGTAAATGTGTTTTTTTCTGCTGTAAAGTTGGTCATTTTAACATGGGGGAGATACAGATTTGACTCACTTCTGCAGCCAGCCTCAAGCGGCCAGTCAATGAATTGCAGTTTAACTCACTTCCGTGTTGGTTTCAAGAGAGAGACGGGGAGGTTGCCGCTTGGCCGAGATACAACTATTTGAAAATCTGGAATCTGAGGGTGCAAAAAAATCTAAATATTGAGAAAATCTCCTTTAAAGTTGCTCATTTATGTTCGCGCTTTTGCTGCATTCACTCACAAAAATATATTTGTAATATATTTACAGTAAGAAATTTACAAAATATATTCATGGAACATGATCTTTAATTAATATCTTAATGATTTTTGGCATAAAAGAAAAGTCGATAATTTTGGCATACAATGAATTGTTGGCTATTGCCACAAATATACCCGTGCAACATGTGACTGGTTTTGCGGTTCAGGGTCACATATTAGGCATAGTAAAACATGGTACTCGAGGTAAATCAAGAAAACGAGAGTTAAACAAAAAGACTAACTGTGTTGAGCTGTATAAGAATGATTAGTGTTCTGTTGATGAATGTATCCAATCAGTTGCTCACCTGTCTAATAAAACATAATATATTAAAGCGTCTTTGGTGTTTCCATGGTTTCTACAACATAAAGCCGGAAATCGTGGGTATGATGTCATTGATAGGCGACCGTGTCCTGGTTAAAACGGCTTATTTCAATGGATTTAAACATTCTTGGAAACAATTGGGATAAAGTACACAAGTCAACACAATATATAACATTGTTCTAGTGTTTTTTTGGATATTTTAATCCAAAAATCTTACATAGTGTGCCTTTATTGGTAATAACATCTCTTTTTTTGTTTTTGTTTTTGTTACAAACTGGATTGCTTTGGCGATTTTGTTACAAAGCTGCAGAGAACTTATGAAAGGCTAAAGTGAGTTGTGTATGATAAAGTTTCTACACTGAAATTAAAACAAGTCATTCTCGAAACTCACACCAACATAAAAGAATGAACGCAATATGTGCCAATGAAAGACACAAGATTGTTAACTGATTTCTTCATTTTGCTAAATGCAGACATCCAAAGTCATGTTTCAATTAAAGCATTTCAAACTTAGGATGTAGATTAAGCTACTAACTGGGTCTACTGTGTTCTCCTCTCTGACCCTCAGGAGTTTCTTGGCCATATAGCCAGGCACACTGTATGGTGAACAGACAATTTTTACATGTTTGTCTCATTGGTGACATGCACTTTTGGCAGGTTTAAAGCAACAATTAAAATGCCTTCATGTGTAATGGTCCACATTAGTGCTCATGCATGGACTCAAGTGTGCAAGAGTAGCTGTTCAACAAAACCTGAGTGTTGAAGCTTTAATGGAGAACAAAGATGGCCGTTCAATCTATGCTTACAAATGGTGCCTGTTTAGTACAAATGGTGCCTGTTTAGTGCAAAATATTGAATAGACCGTAATTGCGCTCAAAGATAATTCATGATTGAATTGGTTCGAGTATATGTGCAGAAAATGTAGCATGAAAACATTTGACAACTTTTAATAAATAAAATGCACGTTTTTTACATTTCTTTTATTGATTTATTAGTGGCAGCCAAAGCACACATTAACACATCTTTCAGTGAAGAAATAACAATCGGATAACCCTAGAAATGAGCGAATTGATATAAAAAACATTTACATTTCCCTTTCGAATGGGAACACGCACTGCGTCCGAAGACACTTTGGTTCTGCTGAGGCCTTCGCTCCTCTGAGCTCCAGCTAGACCATGACGTGAAGGGCCTGTTTACACCTGGACATTTCATGTGTTGTTACTGATCGGATGGCTATCTGATTTGTTCAAATGGTTCCATTTACACTTGCCCACATAACACGGATATCAATCCGATCTTCAATTCCCGCGCTATATGCAAATTTAACGGAGTTCACGTCAGCAAAAGCAACAGATATGAGCTGCATTTTATTGATCATCAGCTAATTTCAAGAACAAAGACCACAATAGGAGAGAGAAGCAACAGCCCTGATAAGATCATTTTGTTTCTTTACTTGGAAGATGATTGTGTTTTGAGTGTCTGCGACTTTGTTTTTTATTTGCGTGTTACGGTAGTAATATGTCATATAGCCTATAACACGCTCAAGCGTTTATTTTTTAGCATTGTTGGGAGGAGTAACATTTACATATGTGGTTTCAACAACCAGATGCATTTACACTTGTCCAGTTTCGTCTGGAAAGTGTCTCTGATCTCCTCCTGAAGTGGTTTGAGCGGTCGTCTCGAATGTGTTTTGGAGAGCATTTACACCTGGTCTTTTCACGATCAGATAGCTATCCGATCTGAGAAATGCATGAAGTGACCAGGTGTAAACAGGCCCGAAGTGTTCGGCCTTTAGTGAGGCCGTCTTGGTAAACTGTCTTTTAGGTTGAGTATAGTTGGCCTCCTCTTGCTATAGTCGTTCTGCCGAGGGCTTTGCTCATCTGAGCCCCAGTTAGACAGTGACATCAAGTTAGACCCGTCTCGGGCCCTTTATTTTATATTTGCTCAGAGATGCTGACTTGGAGTCAGGCAGGGTTGAGCATGTCTTTTCAGCTCCCCTGGGGTCCTCAGGGGTCGAACCAGATCCCACTAGTATAGTAGTGACAGGCGAGGAGAACTTGTGTTTCTTTTTGCCAGTATTCCCTTAAAGCTAATGCCTTTCAGGGAGCCTGGCATTGCCAGACCTTCTGTTCGCGCGCCGGTAAGGCTTCTTCCTTGCATTGGGCTTTGAGCTATAGATTGTGGCCTTAGGGAACAGAGTCACTGGTTATGTTTACATGCAGAACTTGTTTCAATCTGACTGAATTCATTCCGATTGATGAATCTGAATGTAATGTTTACATGAACGCTAAACGTGATCGGGAGACGATGAGCATATGAACCGTTGTGCCGCTGCTTATCACGCAGTAAAAATGCCCAAAACCAGTCGTCTGTGGATGACAGTCTGAAACAAGGACTGGTGGGACATTGTCCGGCTCCACTTCACAGACACGCAGTGAAAGGAGAATTATAGAATGAAGGGACACTCATTTATAAGACACTTTATTCAACAGGAAGAACAGCTCGTTCAGCGCTTCACACGTCATTACGCTATTTCTTGGTCATTACGCTATTTCTAGGTCATTACGCTATTTCTACGTCATTACGCTATTTCTACGTCATTACGCTATTTCTACGTCATTACGCTATTTCTACGTCATTACGCTATTTCTACGTCATTACGCTATTTCTAGGTCATTACGCTATTTCTATGTCAATGTCATTACGCTATTTCTACGTCATTACGCTATTTCTAGGTCATTACGCTATTTCTACGTCATTACGCTATTTCTACGTCATTACGCTATTTCTAGGTCATTACGCTATTTCTAGGTCATTACGCTATTTCTATGTCAATGTCATTACGCTATTTCTACGTCATTGCGCTATTTCTAGGTCATTACGCTATTTCTATGTCAATGTCATTACGCTATTTCTACGTTATTGCGCTATTTCTAGGTCATTACGCTATTTCTATGTCAATGTCATTACGCTATTTCTACGTCATTGCACATGCACTGTCCTTTCAGTTTTGGTTTTCAATCCGATCAAATGTTTACATGTTCTCTCGATTGGATTAGAAAAGGAATAAACCGCCCCTTTAAATCGGATCGAAATCTCATTCGCATCGAGCTCAATTGGATCGATTAATTTGTTTACATGAAGGATTTTCAGTCCAATTGAGGCGTCAATCTGATTACTAACGGATTATTTGGTTGTATGTAAACGTAGCGACTGACAGTTCTGTGTTTGACCTGAGTGAGGGATTGGTCTCCGGCATCTAAGTCGCAACCATTTAGGCAGCTTTTCCCTCAGTATAGTGGAGTGGGAACTGATTCCCCAAAGTGTCTTTGGACACAGTGCGAGTTCCCATTTGAAAGGGAACATCTCAGGTTACGCATGTAACAATGGTTCCCTGAGAAGGGGAACGAGACACTGCGTCTCGATGCTGTGCTTCAGGCATACCTGGTCACGTTTCCTTCAGTCAGAGAAGTTGTCATTGAGAAGTACTCAACCGCACACGTAGCCACATCACTGGCTGTTGCCAGCCAATGACATCGTCATGTTTGATTCACGTGCTTCAGACACTGGAGGCGTTCCCCAAAGTGTCGTTGGACGCAGTGTCTCGTTCTTTTCTCAGTGAACCATTGTTACATGCGTAATCTGAAATGGTTTTTAGATTTTGTATGTTTTCTGAAACACAAACAGCTAACAACTAACAAACTATGGTTGGAAAGTAACACTTAAAATTTTGAATAGCCAAAACTGCAAATGCTTTTATAGCGTTTCCCAAAACTTTATGTTCTCAGTTGGGCTTTGCCCATTAAACCAGTAATGATTTTTAATAAAGTATGCATATGACTTCAACAAACAAATACATCATTCCAAGTGAAATAACATTGAAGTAATGTGTTACTTATATGTTATTGCAGGTATTGAAAAAGCTTTTCATGCACCTAGAAGCTTTTTCACCATGTAGCCTGGCATACTGTACAGAAAAATGCCCAGCATTGCTAATATCAACAGAACCAGCACAATTTTGATGACCAGCCACCTGTATTGGTTGCAGATGAGATGGCGGATGGCCTTTAGCGGGCTAAGGAACCACAGCATTGTAATGTCAGGGCGGCTGGTGGGACAAAACCATTGAAAAAGCTTTTAAAAATTGTGAACATAGACAATTTTTACATGTTTGTCTTATTGATGACATGCACTTTTGGCAGGTTCAAAGCAATAATTTAAATGCTTTCTTGTGTAATGGTGCTCATGCATGGACGGTGGTGCAAGGAAGTGTGCAAGAGTAGCTGTTCAACAAAACCTGAGTGTTGAATCTAATGGAGAACAAAGATGGCTGTTCAATTTATGCTTCCAAATGGATTTTAAACGGGCCTGTTTATTGCAAAATGTTGAATTAACAGTAATTGCGCTCAAAGATAATTCACGGTTGGATTAGTTCGGGTAAAGGTGCGGAAAATGTAGCATGAAAAGGTTTTCGCCAACGGTTAATAAATAAAATGCACGTTTCGTTTTTTTGAATTGTTTATTTATTAGTAGCAGCCAAAGCACACAACAACACATCTTTCAGTGAAGAAATAACTTCCAACAATCTGATAACCCCAGAAACGAACGAATTGACATAAAAAAAAAACTTTGGATATGCAGAGAAAAGACAACTACATGTTTTTAGATTTTGAATGTTTTCTGAAACACAAACTACTAACAACTATGGATGGAAAGTAAAACTTAAAATTTGAAAAGCTCAAACTGCAAATGCTTCTATAGTGTTTCCAAAAAAATTAGGAACTTTATGTTCTCAGTCGGACTTTGCCGATTAAACCAGTAATGATTTTTAACAAAAAAATAAATAAGTATGCATATGACTTCAACAAACACATACATCATTCCAAGTGAAATAACATTAAAGTAATATCAAATATTGCAGGCATGGTGAAAGCTTTTCAAGCACCTAGAAGCTTTTTCACCAAGTAACCTGGCATATTGTACAGAAACAAGCCCAGCAGTGCTATGATCAACAGAACCAGCACAATTTTGATGACCAGCCACTTGTATTGGTTGCAGATGAGATGGCGGATGGCCTTAAACGGGCTAAGGAACCACAGCATTGTAATGTCAGGGCGGCTGGTGGGACAAAACCATTGAACAAGCTTTTAAAAATTGTAAACATAGACAATTTTTACATGTTTGTCTCATTGGTGACATGCACTTTTGGCAGGTTCAAAGCAACAATTAAAATGCCTTCATGTGTAATGGTCCACATTAGTGCTCATGCATGGACTCAAGTGTGCAAGAGTAGCTGTTCAACAAAACCTGAGTGTTGAAGCTTTAATGGAGAACAAAGATGGCTGTTCAATTTATGCTTACAAATGGATTTTAAACGGGCCTGTTTATTGCAAAATATTGAATAGACACAGGAATTGCGCTCAAAGATAATTCACGATTGGATTGGTTCTCGCCAACGGTTTATAAATAAAATGCATGTTTAGTTTTTTATATCATTATTATTATTGATTTATTTAAAGCACACAATAACATCCTTCAGTGAAGAAATATAACTTCTAACAATCTGATAACCTCAGAAACGAACGAATTGATATAAAAAACATTTGACATCAGAATTGGATATGCAGAGAAATGAGACAGACATCTACATTTGTTTAGATTTTGTTTTCTGAAACACAAATAGCTCACAACTATGGATGGAAAGTAACACTTCAAATTTTAAAAGCCAAAACTGCAAATGCTTTTATAGCATTTCCACAAAAAATGTGCAACGGTCTCCTGTCAGCGTTTGATGAACTTTATGTTCTCAGTTGGGCTTTGCCAATTAAACCAGTAATGATTTTTAACAAAATAAGTATGCATATGACTTCAACAAACAAATACATCATTCCAGGTGAAATTGTGTTGAAGTAATATCAAATATTGCTGGCATTGAAAAAGCTTTTCAAGCACCTAGAAGCTTTTTCACCATGTAGCCAGGCATACTGTACAGAAACAAGCCCAGCATTGCTAATATCAACAGCGCCAACACAATTTTGATGACCAGCCACTTGTATTGGTTGCAGACGAGATGGCGGATTGCCTTTAGCGGGCTAAGGAACCACAGGAAGGTTGTGTCAGGGCGGCTGGTGGGACAAAGAAAAACTCATGATACAAATCTGCGGCACAGCAGAGGGTGAACGTTAGCTGTCATATTTATTACGGATTTATTCTCAATTTATTCAGACGTGCGTAACGGGGTTATGTTATTTATATTATTATAATGTTTCTGTAAAAAGCATAACCAAATGGTTTATGGTTTATGTTAACACAGACAGCTCCACTTGAAATGTTCACTTACCGTGATTTAAGCGCATCAAGGCCTGGTTTCACAGACAGGGTTTCACGGAATTAGGCTTTAGTTTAATTAGGACATTTAAGTAGCTTTTATAAAGGTGCCTTTGAAAAAAACATTATTTGTGGGAATCTTGAGATGAAACAATGGCACTGATATATTTTAAGATATGTTCTCAATGCACCAGCTCAAACATGCATTTTAGTCTGAGACAAGGTTTGAACCTTGTCTGTGAAACCGGGGGCAAATGTTTCTTTGGAAGATTCTTATTTATAATTTCTTACTGTTGGAAAAAAAACCTCAATATTTATGATGCACAGATTATTAACATTGTCCACACGTGTCATAGGAGAAATTGTCAGATATTTATTTTATAATTAATTTAATGGAAGGTATTAATGAAAGGAGAGATTCCCTTTAAATCAGGATATGCTGTGTTGTGGCCATAAATATGGCTTTATGGCATTTATTTATTTATTAGCAATATTCTTCAATCAATCCTGGAAGCAGGAAAACATGATACACCGATGAGCCAAAACATTATGACCACCTGTCTAACATGCTGTTGGCTGCCAAAACAGGGCCGACCTGCGAGACGTGGACTACAAGAGCCCTGAAGGAGTCCTGTGGTCTCTGGCTGCAGATCCTTCGAGTCCTGTAGGTTGTGAGGTGGAGCCGACTTAGATCGAACTTGAAGGTCCAGCACATCCCACTGATGCTCAACTGGACTGAGATCTGGGGAAACACCTTGAACTCTTCATCATGTTCCTCAATCCATTCCTGATCAATGTGTGCAGTGCAGTGTGTGCAAAGAGCCACTTCCACCAGGAACACCAGTGTCATGAAGGGCTGGACCTGCTCTGCAACAATCTTTGGGTTGGTGGCAATTTACGTCCACATGACGTCCCAGCATCACACTCCCTCCAGCAGCTCATCATTATCCCACAGTGATCCTGGTGCCGTCATTTACCCAGGGAAATGGCATACACGTCCACATGATGTAAAAGAAAACGGGACTCATCGGACCAAACGACCTTCTTCCGCTGCTCCAAGATCCAGTTTCGGCGCTCTCGTGCCCATTGTAGGCGTTTCAATGGTGGACGGGCTCATCATTACATTCTGATTGGTCTGCGGTTACACATGTGTTGTGACATTCCTCCCATAACCATAATTAAAATCTTGTGTGACTTGTGCCGCAGTAGACCTTCAGTTTGCTGGGACCAGACGGGATAGCCTTCATTGCCCTTCGTTGAACCTTGGACACTCAACACCCTGTTGACGATTTGTGTTTGTTCCTCCTCGGACACTGTTGGTAAATTCCCACCACTGCTGACCGGGTCAACACACAAGCCTCGCCGTCTCAGAGATACTCTGACACAGTCGTCTCGCCATAACAATCTGGGCCTTGTCAAAGTCGCACAGATCTTTATTCCTGCCCATTTATCCTCCATCCAACACGGTCTTGATGACGAGAACCAATTGTTTGCTGACCATCTAATCTAACTAGACCTTAATATATGGACTTGTTAGGAGATGGTCAATGATATCCGCTTCACCTGTGATGGGTAATAATGTTTTGGCTCAATATAGCAAAATAAGTCAAAACCCATCAAACCTTTGCAATTGCAAACTCTTAAGGACTGTTTTTTGGGCTGTTAAAATATTGTATGATAGAATGTTTTCAGTATTATAAATAAATGTTTGAAAGTATAATGTATAATGTGTAGAACAACAAACAAGATGTTTTTAGTTTAAGTGAAAAATTGTCAGTAGCAAATGACTGCAATATTGAAGGTAGATGTAAAAGTTGGTGTAAATGCTGCTCTTACTTTGGTTTCTCTAGAGGCTCTGGTTCATTGCGTCCTTCACCAACAGGACTCTTCTCGGCCTCCTCACCTGTCAGCAGGTGAAGCTCTGCTTCTACTTTTCCCTTAAAGGATTAAAAAAAAACACACATTAAACTAAACATCAGAGCTGTGTAAAAAAATGCTGGTGGTTTAGGAGTGACATTTTATCATTCACAGGGTTAGATCATGCAAAAAAAGTAATTTACTCACTGTCATGTGTTTACAATTTATATGATTTTCTTTCGTTCACTGAACACAAAGCAAGATGTTCTGAAGAATGTTCAAAGCACAGTTGGAAGATGATTTTTTACTACCAAGCTCCAAAAATGTCCAAAAAGCACCATGAAAGTATCATTACAGTAGTCCATATGATTTGCATTTTTGTTCAGAATGCCGTGCATCATGCAACTGAGTTTGAATATGCAGAAGTGTAAGATTTGGAATTTGAAAGCATGGAGGGTAGAATTTTTCAGTTTTGGTTTGGAAAAAAAGGAATATTGCACATATAGTAGTCATTCTTAATGTGTATTCTACCAGCCAGCTGCCTTGTGTACAACATGGCATGAGCTGATGGTGTTACATGTTATGTGTTCTGAGTTCTGGTTTTGAGTCTGTTTCTGTGTTATCAGTTTTCTGTGATCTGTTTTCCCCTGTCTGCTGTTGGATTTTGGTTTAGTCCTCGTTTTCCCGGTCAGTTTAGTGAGTTCATTTGTATCACCTGTTCTGCCCTCGTTAGTTTCGTCAGCTGTGTCTTGTTTTCCTGATCTGTTCTCCCGTGTATTTAGCCCTGAGTTTTGCCTTGTTCAGGGTTGGTCAATGTTTATGTTTGGTTTAATCTATGCTCTGAGCACACGCTCCCTGCTTCTTGTATTTGCTATATTTGAGAATTAAAACCTTTGATTTATCATCTTCGTGTTTGCCTCCTACATCATCTACCCAGAACCTGACAGATTGACCGACCAAAAAGAAGGAAGAGATGTGCTGGGATCAGCTTGTGAAGATGGTGAGAGAAAGTTGTGATCTGCTGGAGTTTATGGAGAAGTTTTGTGACTTGGCTGCTAACAGTGATTGGGGTGATGAAACTATTATAACAAATTTTATGATCGGAGTCGGATGCATTGATCCTCGACCACTTCCCGATTTCACGGGGCTGGACTGGAGAGAAGCAGTTGCCATCAGCCGGGAGAGTTTTATTTTCACAGATTCATTTAGCCCAGCCAAACCAACTCATATGGTCAGCCCAGACAAACCCACGGTACCACTCCCCACTAAGCCCTGTATCCATTTTGGACCTCTGTTTGAGATCACATGGCCCAGAGCTCGTAAGCTGGTGTCGAACAGCGCAGACCTGGCTTTGAAGATGTTCGACCCAGCCTTCATGTCAGTCAGAAAAGCCATTGAATACGCCAGTCCAGCCAAGCCTGCACTTCACGCCGGTCCAGTCGAGCCTGCACTTCACGCCAGTCCAGCTGAGCCCGCACGTCACGTCAGAGCTGCCGAGACCAAAGCAGTATGCGCCGTGCCCACCGCCGAGCTAGAGACTGAGAACATCACGCCTGCAGAGAGGTTCTTTTTGCTGGTCCCGTCCAGCACTGAGCCTTCTCCACTGGTCCCGTCCAGCACTGAGCCTTCGCCGCTGGTTCCGTCCAGCCTAGAGCCCTCTTCGCCGCTGGTTCCGTCCAGCTCAGAGCCCTCTTCGCCGCTGGTTCCGCCCAGCTCAGAGCCCTCTTCGCCGCTGGTTCCGCCCAGCTCAGAGCCCTCTTCGCCGCTGGTTCCGCCCAGCTCAGAGCCCTCTTCGCCGCTGGTTCCGCCCAGCTCAGAGCCCTCTTCGCCGCTGGTTCCGCCCAGCTCAGAGCCCTCTTCGCCGCTGGTTCCGCCCAGCTCAGAGCCCTCTTCGCCGCTGGTTCCGCCCAGCTCAGAGCCCTCTTCGCCGTTGGTTCCGCCCAGCTCAGAGCCCTCTTCGCCGCTGGTTCCGCCCAGCTCAGAGCCCTCTTCGCCGCTGGTTCCGCCCAGCTCAGAGCCCTCTTCGCCGCTGGTTCCGTCCAGCTCAGAGTCTTCCTCATCGCTGGATCTGCCCAGCACCAAGCCCTCATCGCTGGATCTGCCCAGCACCAAGCCCTCATCGCTGGATCTGCCCAGCACCAAGCCCTCATCGCTGGATCTGCCCCGCTCCGAGCCCTCATTGCTGCCCTGCACCGAGTCCTCATCGCTGTCCAGCACCGAGCCCTTTCTGAGAACCGGGACTTTCCCCAAGTATTTTTTGGGGGGGGGCTACAGGCCTGCGTCCTGGCCACTTGAGGGGCCACGGCCACCCGAAGGGTCTTCACCGCCGTGGCCACCCGAAGGAGCTTCTCCGCCATGGCCACCCGAAGGGGTTTCTCCGCCATGGCCACCCGAAGGGGTTTCTCCGCCATGGCCACCCGAAGGGGTTTCTCCGCCATGGTCAACCGAAGGGTCTTCTCCGCCGTGGCCACGCCCACAGCCTGCTCCGCCCTGGAGGCTTCCTGCCTTGTCTCCCCCGTCAGCCTCCAGGGCGCCCACCCTCCCACCCCTTTGGTCTTTCTACGGCGCGAGGACGCGCCTACCGGGAGGGGGGAGTAATGTTACATGTTATGTGTTCTGAGTTCTGGTTTTGAGTCTGTTTCTGTGTTATCAGTTTTCTGTGATCTGTTTTCCCCTATCTGCTGTTGGATTTTGGTTTAGTCCTCGTTTTCCCGGTCAGTTTAGTGAGTTCATTTGTATCACCTGTTCTGCCCTCGTTAGTTTCGTCAGCTGTGTCTTGTTTTCCTGATCTGTTCTCCCGTGTATTTAGCCCTGAGTTTTGCCTTGTTCAGGGTCGGTCAATGTTTATGTTTGGTTTAATCTATGCTCTGAGCACACGCTCCCTGCTTCTTGTATTTGCTATATTTGAGAATTAAAACCTTTGATTTATCATCTTCGTGTTCGCCTCCTACATCATCTACCCAGAACCTGACAGATGGGTCCTGGGTCGGGTTGCACCAGCCGTTCGTAAGTTCTTTCTTAAATTGGAGCGTTAAGTCCACACTAGAGGTTTAGTAACTACTAGCTAGTTTGTAACTAACTCTGAACTTTATTCCGTTGCACCATTTGTTCGTAAGGCAGAATGTAGCAGTAGGTCGTAAGCTCTCCGTAAAGTAATGCGTAGTCGCATAATATGACGTTTAGCCTCGATGATCCAATAGCAGCCTTCAAATACGTGAGCAGATGCTGTGTTGAAATGCTGTGAATTTCAGTTTATGCTTCATTCTTTTGCCTCACGTTACTAACGGTAAAAATAAGTTTCCTTTAAATATGATACTTGATCATGAATAGCATAAGTGTTTTTATATGTAAATCACATTCAGAAACTGTATTTTTAAATGAAATGAATAAGGACCAATAAATAAATATTGATACAAAAAACATAAGAAATTACGTTTATTGATTATGACTGATATTTGACATGCACAACATGGACCGATGCACACAGCGTCGCGCTGTTTAGGACGGGTTCGTGTTAAAGACAGCCGCTTACAAAGTAATCTTTTCACATAATGTTCTCTCTCTTAAAATGTAAGCGAGTGTAAATGTCAGCATTATCATATATGTCTAAAGAATTGAAGTCTGTCGGGTAAAAGAAGAGCTTATTGATGCAGTTCAGTCTGTCTGATATTTAATTCCATCCGTTACTCCTGATCGGAGGCTGCCGTAAATATTTAGTTTATACGTAGAGTTACGCTTCAACTAAGTTTAATGGTGCAACGCAAAAATATTTAGAAGTGTGTAAGTCGTAATTTAGTGTCCATTTACGTCAAAACTAGGCTAAGTTATAACTTACGCACAGCTGGTGCAACCGGCCCCTGATGTGTAATCCTTCAGCCAATGAACCTGCATGCATTTAAATAGTCTAGTGCTAGTGAGTGTCACTGTAAGTTCACTGTGTTCACATCACTTTGACCCTCCTCCTCCCCAGCACCACCTGTCTATATCAGTTTACGGGGATTCATGCATGTCCGTTTGTGCAGCTGCATCTTAAGCCCTATTCGGATGGAATTGACTTTACAGGGGTAGATGGAGTAATGTAATTTTTCCACAGGATGTCTGTAATATTAATGGCCAATTCGCACGGGATAAGATATCTCAGTAAAACTAGCAGAAGTGGGAGGAGTAACTCGATTTGCGCATCGCCGTCACGCTCCTGTCGTCATGTGCGTATTACGTTGCTTCCTGATATCACGTGCGCAAACACATATAACCTATATTTATATATATAAAACAGTTGTCAGGTCGAACGATGTATTACTTAACTTCAGATTGGATTGTGTTGGTAATAGGCACATATCTAATGCTAAAAGATGTTTTGTGCCTCTAATAAGTGCTTTCGATCTTCTTTCTGGTCTGAATGGTATGTGGAAAACACTTGAGTTTTGCCACAGACTTGTCCCAGCGTCTAGAATGCATCTGAATGCTTTTTCAAGCGTCTCCATACTTGAAAAAACGCGTAAAACTGCTTTTAAAAAGGAATATTACCTGAGGTCATTTTTCCAGACCTTTTTACTGAAGGTAAAAGTCGCCGTAATCTTTACTGACATCGTCCACTGTCATGTTTGTGTATGTCTTGGTGTAACAGACGTAGGCCAGTAAGAGGTGTGTGAGTAAACCACTCCCCTGGCTTCAAGAGGCACGCTGGCGACTGACACTAGAGGCTACGGTCTTTAGCGTCCTTGTTAGCCTCCCACGCTGGAAACCCCGGGTCGAGTAGGACCAGTTACATTGGCATTCACACTGAATTTTCAGCATCATTATTCCAGTCTTCAGTTTAACTTGATCCTTTAGAAATCATTCTAATATGCTATAATATTTGACGCTCAATTGATTTACACAGTTTAAACCAGCAGGCGTTGCAAGCGTGTTCCCGGGTGTGGCGTTGCAAGCGCTTCGGAAAAGTGAATCATTTTGCGAAGCAATTGGTTCAATCGACTCAAAAGTTTAGAAAAGCTTTGTTTCTCTTATCACATTATTTGCAGGTCACTTACTGTAATTTCCATCTCATCATTTTCATCACGGGCCACAAACGGCCACCAGCCTTTAATTCTCTTCTGTTTGAAGAGGTTGACCATGGGCATATCTTGCTCATTTATGACCATGTCAATGGAGCACTGCTTCGCTGTCTTTGCACCTCGAGGAAATCGATTCAGGTCAAGTTCGATTGCACCTGAAACAAAAAGCAAACACACATGTGACTGTGTGAATGAAGGCCATTAAGACAGAGCCTGAATCTAAAATGACTTTACAAAGTAAAACACAACATCACACCCAGGAAGTCGTCTGCAGAGAAATGATCCGCGTCCCACACTTGCAAATTCAGTCGGGCAGGAATTTTATACTCAGTCTCATCCCAAGAAAACATGGACTCTTTCTTTGAGATGACGATCTTCTCTTCGGCCTGTAGGTAGTCGAAGGGATAAACAAAGCGCCAGTTGAAATTGCCCTCTCCGGTCAGCGAGTGATAGTGGACGTCTGTGTCCTGCTTATCTTCTTGTTGGCCTTTCAGCCATCTGTTGGTTACATGTTTCATAGTGATGGAACAGTTGGTTGGTACCCTTGTGATCACTTAAGAGATATGATCCTTCAGATATATACATACATAAAGGCACATATCTGATATATACATAAATTTTTTCTTGCAATTCCGAGATTATATCTTACAATGCTGAGAATGAAATGTGGAATTGCGAGAAATAAAGTCAGAATTGCAGGATATAAATGTGCAATTACGAGAAAAATGTTAGAATTGTGACATATAAACTAGGAACTGCAAGAAAAAAAGTCTGAATTGTTAGGTATAACAATTGTATAACAAGGTTTTAATCCTTTTTTTCATTGCGAGTTTTTACATTGCAATTTAGAATTTTTTTCTTAAAATAGAAAAATAAATTGTTTGGGAAAAGTGTATATCTCGAAATTCTGAGGGAAATTTTTTTGAATAGCATGAAATACAGTCAGAATAGCTAGATATAAACTCTCCATTACAAGAAAAAAGTTAGAATTGTGAGATAAAAACGTCTCTGTTACGTAGAGCTGGGTATCGTTCAGAAAATTTCGATACCGATACCTTGATTTCGATACCGGATCCTGAACGATACTTTTTTCGATACCAATTTTATGAAATCCATTTTAACAAGATTACATAACACATTACCTCAGAAAAACTTTGCTTTTATTTTTTCAGTTTGACTCATGCTCCTTAGCCAGTGCACAAAGGAAAAAAAAAACGCTCATGCTCACCAAAGCTGAATTTGTTTGATCAAAAATACAGTTGTAAAACAGTATTACAATTTAAAAATCTGTTATTTTATTTGAATATATTTCAAAATGTAATTTATTCCTGTGATGTCAAAGCTGAATTTTCAAAATCATTACTTCAGTGTCACATGATCCTTCAGAAGTATGAAAACAGTTCAATGCAGCAATTATTTTACCGCAAATACTGCATCGCGTGCTGTTGGCATCGAGCCTGGAGAAATGTAGCCACACTTTTGATCGACTTTTCCTCATCTTTAGGGTATTATGTGTGTGTGCTCGCGTCTCATATGAGTATGAGCGCAGAGAGTTTGTGTGTGTGTGTGTGCTCGCGTCTCATATGAGTATGAGCGCAGAGAGTTTGTGTGTGTGTGTGTGTGCTCGCGTCTCATTGAGTATGTGCGCGAGTTTGTGTGTGACTGCTCCACTGGGGGAGCTTCACGTACTCTTAAGCAACTCCGCCATCGAGGATAGTGAGGGAGGGAAAGGCACCAGACCGGTTTCTGGCAGAAAAAGGTGCCGTCCACGATCTAGTGACCTCATCATGCTCTTCCGGAAAGAAAGGCACTGGGGCACGGGCCGCCCCGAGATACCAATTGTCCAGCCGTGAAGGTTCGGAACACGGTGGAGGGTTCCACTCGAGCCGGACACTTGCGGCGGCCCGGGAAAGCATAGCCATGAGCTCTGGGTCTGACTCGGCAACGCTGCCACACCCGAAGGGGGATCTTCATCCCCAGAGGACATTAGCTTAACCTCCAATGCAGCGACTGACATTTGATCATCTGGTGGAGCCCCAAAAGAAACGAATGGCAAGGGCCAGCATGCTCTCTTGGAACACGCTTTGCGGCGTTAAAGAGGAGTGAGGGGCCTGAGGAGGTTGACTCTGCGGGGAAGTCCTCACTGTGATCCTCAGGTCACCAATGCTATTAACTAAAGTAGGCTTCTTCTGGCCAGAAGAAAAACTAGATCTGGGAATATGCGAAGGGGCTCCACCTCTTTCGAGGTATTGGAGTCTCGATCGTAACGCCACAATGGTCATGTTCCCACAGTGAGAACATGAGTCATCCATGAACGCTACCTCAGCGGGCCACACAACAGGCGATAGTGCAAGCCTGTGTGGGCACTCAATCTCATTGAAGATGCAACTCTGTACCTGCTGAATGAACAGCAACTCGGTGAAGGCGCCCACTCTGACGAGCTGTGAAAACAGATGTTTTATACTGCAGCTCTTTAGAGAGATCGCGATCACCACTGCTCACGCTGTCACACCAAGACCAACTGGTAGAGGCTTCTTCCACAAAGAGATTCGTCCAGCAGACACTCAGAAACAGATCCTTTGCAGAGCAGGAACAGCATTCACCGTCTGGCTCCGAAGCGAAAGATGTGACGCTCCTGCTGCTCATTATATGCTCGCACTGCGAGGCAGAGCAGCTGATGCAATTATCTCATTTAGCTCGTTTAATTTCAACCATGATCAGATACTGCTGATGATGATTATACATTTTTTGGGTTGTTTTGTTTTTTTTGCTGTGGTTTTGTTGCTTTTTGCACTATGTTCTTTTGTACTATTGTGAAATGAGAATTTTTATTGTATTAATTTTTGGGGGTGGGCGCTTATAAGCTCTTTTGCTTCGGCCCACTACTTTTGAGCAGAATGGTTACTGCTCAAATAAACAAATAAACTAAACTAAACTAAACTAATTTACACTCCCCATTCGTCGGATCACCTCTGGCGTACGTCGAAAGTGACCGACTATAGGGGAACTTGGAACTGCGTTAAAAATGTCTGAATTGTTACGTATAAACTCACAATTGGCTTTTTTAATTCGTGAGTTTATATCTCACAATTCTGACTTTAAAAACAATTAACTTTTTTCTCATTGACTTTATTTCTCGCAATTTACACATTTTCTCACAATTCTGACTTTATTTCTCGCAATTAAATTTTTCTCACATTTCTGACTTTATTTTTCACAATTAACTTTTTTCTCACAATTCTGACTTTATTTTTCGCAATCAACTTTTTTCGCACTGACTTTATTTCTTCCAAATTACTTATCTCACAATTCTGACTTTATTTCTCACAACAACAAAAAAAAGGCTGAATAGCAAGAAATAATGTCAGAATTGAGCTAAAAAGTCACAGTTAGCTCTTTTTTTATTCCATGGTGGAAACAAGCGTTCATAATATACACGTACTGTACACAGGAACAAGTGATTTCAGTGAAAAAGTTCCCATACCCTCTAACAAATATGTCACTTGATTTTTCTCCAGTGAAAATGTCATCGTCCTCCAGAACGACTTCATCTGTGTTCCACACGATCACCCTGAGCTCAAATCTGTCAATGACAAAAAGGTATTTTGAGTATGCAATGTTCATCTGTATTTGGCCAAAAGATTTCATCAAGTGGTTCCTACTTTTTTGGCTTCCTAGGTGAAATATCAATAGCGGGTCCAGGTGCAGGCATATCCTTCGGGAACATGTCCACCCACATCTCAATTCTCCCCTACATCACAAGCACTCATATTCACTAACGGCTCATTATCGCCATTTCGTTATCTGACAGTGGTGCTTTTGGGACATTATTCCTGACCTGCTCAATCCCAGGTTTATCAGGATTCAGGAGAGGCCTCGTCTCCACATGCTCTGGAACCAGCTTGCAGCCTATTCGTGGAATATCTTCCCAGTGTTTTAGTACAGCAAGAGCCAGGTGCTCATCCGTCTGTTTCTTCAGTCCTGCCGTAGAAAAGTGCATTTGTTCTGATGTTCTATTCTCCGATGGGAACTCAGCAATTCAGAAGACCACCCTTATACTTGTTCCCTTTCGAAATGCTTTGTGAAAATGTACATACCATTTTCATCCTCAATTTCAGTTGGTCCCGTGTAAACTCTGTTTGCCACTTTCACTCTTCCTCCCGGGCCGAACTGGGGAGGATCCATTTTCCCATCTTTGCAGAGTTTGCCAAGGATTTGCGTTGGCTTCAGTGGGTCCCTCCACACATTATAGCCATGACTAAAAGAAACAGTTGGAAAAATTTTGTCCATCCATCCTTTTTTGAAGCATTATATAGGGCCTATTTATACATTTTATTTTAGTAAATTTAGAATATTAATTTAAACTAAATGAAAATGATGAAAAAAAGTTTTAATATTTAATTTCAAGTAATAAAATGTTATATGCAGTTACACACTTCATTTATACACTGAACATAAGGGTTATTATCGTTCACTAAAACAATTAAAAAAAATCATTACTTGAAATAAACGTTATCTGAAATGGGAGAAAATATAAAAAAGTAACTTATTTGATTTCAGCTGATTGCAACATTTCTCATTTTCATTTAGTTTAACGTAAAGTACTAAAATAACTAAAACTGAAATAAAAGTTAGGAATGCACCGAAATGAAAACTGAAAAACCAAAATGTAGGATGCACTTGCCTGAAAACCAAAAATAAGTAATAAATTAATAATTAATCAATATTTAGATCTGGTGACTTTGTTCAGCTCGTGGAAAGCATGTAAAAACAACATGACCACTTGTAGTGGGAAATCTACTCACCTTCAGTAAATATATTATTAAATCAGTTTATATATTTACAATATTTGGAGGGGACTTACATGTTTAAAAAGTTGTGTTAAGCATTAACTTATTATGTTAATGTTGGAATTGTATTAATGTAATTTAATATTTTTCATAATTGGTCTGTTTTTATCCCCCAGGATACGTCGCCACTTTAGGGGTATAAAAATTGACTCTGTGGTCTATAGACTTTATACTTTGTGGCTTGTTTTAGAAAATCAGTTCAATACCTAAAGGCGGGGTAAGTGATATTTGAAAAACGCTGTCTGAAAGTTGGTTGGACCGACACAACCAGACACAACAACAAGCGTGTAGCCAATCAGCATTAGGGGGCGTATGACGGTGGAGGAGAGAGAACGAGTAAGAGGGAGATTTGAAGAAAGACTGTAGAAAGAGAAATGGCTGAAAGACATTACAATATCACTGGAAAATGAAGGGTTATGATCAGGAAAGAGCTTTAGGACCTATATGTTAATATTAGAAAAGCTTTCCAGCGCTGGAGATAGCGAAGCGGGAAGGCCTGAAAACGATTGCTTTGATTCTGCTCCACACGTAAGTAACACTGGTTTTAAGTGTCATTGTTTGTCTAGAGCTGCTGTGCTGTTGGCAACTAACAACCAACTCTTGTTTATATTTACTCTTGTGTATGTTTTTTGTACTTCCTTGTCGTTCGTTCATCATCATTCTTCGCTTTATTTTTTGAGAAGCTTTATTTTTTTTAATGCGTTTCTGCTACAATAAATACTCTTTCAAAGACTTTGAGAAATAACATACTGCACCTTTAATTTTCTCTCTCTCTCTCTCTCTCTCTCTCTCTCTCTCTATATATATATATACACACACACACACACACACACACACACACACACACACACACACACACACACACACACACACACACACATATATATATATATATATATATATATATATATATATATATATATATATATACACACACCAGGCTTTTATGGCTCATATATGCAATTAATTGAGGGATGGACAAATAAATGTCCCCAAGTTATGTTATGTCATATTTGACATTTACAGTTGTAATTTAAATGATTCAACCTCCATTGCAAATCAGGTTTATTGGCAACATTTACAGACTTTCAGCTGTTTGCAATGAACAGATCAAACAAAAGTAATTGAAATAGCTCAACACAACAAGAGTTTTTAAGTGGTTTCCCTAAATTCAATTGAAAACGCAACTTTTAATAACTTTTGCAATCTCAAAATTATTCAACCCCTTCATGGCAAGCATTTTTAGTACTAAGTAGAACAACTTTTGCTGTTATGACCTGCTGCAAACGAGTTGTATAACCAGACAGCAGCTTCTGGGGAATCTTAGCCCGTTCCTCATGAGCAATGGCCTCCAGTTCAGTAATTTTCTTGGGTTGGTGTTGCAACCGCCGCCTTCAAATTTCAGATTGTCTATGGGGTTCAAATCAGGGGACTGTGATGGTCACTGCAGTGTCTTCCAGGACTTCTTCTGCAACCAAGCCTTGCTGGAATTTGAGGTATGCTAGGGATCATTGTCCTGTTGGAAGGTTCAATGACACCCAAGCTTCAGCTTTCTCACTGACGGCATGACGTTTTCTCATAGGATTTCCTGACAATTCAATGAATCCATCTTGTCTTCCACAGACTGCAGGTTTCCAGTGCCAGAGGATATAAATATCTGCAGCCGCAGAGCATCGCCGATCCACCATGCTGAACTTTAGACAGTGTTCTTTTCAGCATTTGCTTCATTCTTCTTCCTCCACACATACCGCTGATCCATAGGGCCGAAAAGTTCCAGTTTTGTTTCATCACTCTATAGAACAGAATCCCAAAACTTCTGTGGCTTATTTATATGATTTTGAGCAGTTTTCTTGTGCTTTTGGTTCAGTAGTGGTGTAGTCTTAAGAGTTCTGGCATGGAAGTCGCATGCCTTTAGTGCGCGCCTTATTGTGCAGCTGAAACCTCAGTGACCGTTGCCACCATGTCTTGCTGCAGGTCTTTTGCAGTCACTTGAGGGTTTTTCTGAACCTGCCTTCTCAGAAATCTGCTTGCAGCCGTTGATATTTTCCCTTTTCTGCCCCGTCCAGGCAGTGTTAAAGTTCCTTTAACTTTGAACATGCACACTATGCTTCCAACGGTGTCTTCAGGAACATTTAGTGCCTTCGCTATCTTTTTGTATCCTGTTCCTTGTTTGTGAAGGGCGATGATATCTTCTCGTAACTTTTTGGACCATTCTTTTGACTTGGCCATATTTCTAACATGCAGTCAAACGTGACACTCAACAAACTTACCCAGTTCAGTTATATCATGTGTTCTAGCTCAAGCTACCTGGTTCAACTAATGAAGCCCTTGATTAGTTACATCAGGTGTGCTTGAGACAACACCTGTTTTGCAGATTTGTGCTGTTGTGAGGGATTCTATTCAGGGGGTTGAATAATTTAGAGACTGCAGAAGTCATTAAAAGTTGCCTTTTCAGTTGAATAGAACCACTTGAAACATTTGTTATGTTGAGCTATTTCAATTACTTTTGCTTGAAGTCTGTATATTTTGCCAATAAACCTGATTAGCAATGGGGGTTGAATAGTTTTGATTACAACTGTACATTAACATAAAAAAAAAAAAAAAAATTATATATGAATAATCAAGGAAACCTAAGTCCAGTGCAGTCCAGTAAATGTTTATCTAACATTTACTTTATACAAATCATTAACGATTTCTAAGCAAAAAAAAAAAAATACTTTACTTGATAAAAACAAAGTCTGAACTATCAATCAGAGGACAGAAGGTATGAAGTAAATCATGTACAACAGGCTTTTCAGCAAAGTTTTGCTTATATTGATCATTTACAGGCCCTATTAAAATGTGCATATTAAATATGATACAGAAAGCTAATACATTCATAAATAGGCATTATGCTTATTGTTAAACATCATTTTACAAAGAATGTTTAGTTTAAGTTATGAGAGAATAAATGTTTTAAAAATTTGGCCAAACAAGCATTGTTTTTTCCATTTAATTTATAGGGCCCTATTTTAACGATCTGAAACGCAAGTAACTTTGTGGGCGGGTCTTGGGCGCTGTTGCTATTTTCCCGGCGGGATAAATGCCTCTTGCGCCAGGCGCAAATCTAAAACGTCTATCTATCTAATCTCTTTCTATCTATCTATCGTAATAATGTATGATTTGCAAAAATGAAAACTGCTGCTTCTGTGTAGATGAGAGAATCAAAGTGTATGCGCGTTGTGCACACGCTTCATTGATTATGGCCAAGCATGGGCCCTTAAAAAAAAAAAAAAAGAATAACATGCGCCACTGACTTTAAACAATTTTTTCCTGGTTAGTGGCGCAATTGTTCTCTAAACCTGCAAAATAGCATGAGGGAACGTTTGCGCCGGAACACGCCTCCTCTTTGCGCTGAACCGCCCCCGGGAGCGCAAGTGTATTTCCTAACTTACCGACGTGCTTCTGTGGAGGGAAAAGTCCGCTTTGCGCAGGTGCAAAATAGGAATGATACATGCGTCAGTGTACAAAGTCAATTGCGCTGGGTGCAAGATAGGGCCCATAGCCCCAAAGGGGCGACATATCCTGGGGATACAAACATTAAAAATAAAAGTAACGTTACAAACATTTAAATTGCACATAAGGCATTTTTTTTTTATATAAAAATTAATTCTTGCTGATTAATGAGGTTATGGACATTGAATAGCTTTGAATTTTAAAGTTCAGACATTGCTTTATATTAAAAGTAACAAACCATAAAGCTTATTACGTTTATTGGATGATAGGGGTGCTGAAAATGTTTACTGAAGTTTTGTTCACGCTGCACATCAACAGAAAACAGCACAGAATAAAAGATTTCAGATTTAAGAAACGATATCATTACCGATTAAAATCGAGAAATTAATATGATCAATCCAGAGCTAGTGTCCAAACAGCTGACATGTAACTGTTGCAGCTTATCCATGTTGTTTGCATGAAATAGATAGTCAAAACATGGCATCGGAGTAGTGCCAATTAAAAGTGTTTCGGTCCTCCAAAACCATTTCAGCCCGAAAACGAAAAGAGGTGTTTCGCACGATAAGTTTCGATACCCGAAATTTCGATGCATTCCTAAAAATTATAATTAAAATGACAAAAAGACAAAACAAAATTACTAAAACTTTAAAATTAAAACCAAAATTATAAAACAATAATAGTATATCAATGATACTAAAATAACACCACCAAACACAAACCCTATCAGGAAGTCACAAAGTGTTGATGTGTTTAAAAGAAGAATTGCATACATTGCATATTTGGAGCTGATACCACATGTTGCTCTGTGCTTGCTGTAGTAACGGTTCTCCAGGTCAATCTTGGTCTCCCCAATCAGGTCATCGGTTCCCACCAAATCCCAGTCATAGATGGACACAGTGAGGGTAGAATCCATTGGGAATGTCGCTTCAATATCAAAAAACCTGGGAGTTTGAAGACAGTTGATGTTAACATTAATATTATCTAATAATGAATGAGAAGTCTTTAATCAACAGGACTAACTTTCCAAACACAGGGTTGAGTTGCTTGGAGATATAGTTCTCTTTGTCCTTGATGTCTGAATTTCCGAGCTTGATGGCGATATATGGGTCGGCCTTCCCATTGATGTCTGCTGGATGCAGATCTGTTGCCTGAGACAAAGACATAACAATTGTACAAATGGCCAAACACTGCTCTAAGGTCTGTGGTACTACTACATACCCTGATGACATAGACCCGGACGAGGATGTTAATCGGATCGTTGTGTGGGATGTTCTGGAACATGCCCATGTTGGAATCAAATCCCGTTTCTCTGTACGCCTCATCCGATACAGGGACTTTGTAGATACACAAGGAACCCTACAGTACAAACACAGCAAACAAACTCAGAGATGAGCTTCAGAATGTTGAATGTGTTTAATACATTTGCGGATCACTCTTTGGTTCACATTATTTGATTGGTAGAATGCTTACGAAGTACAAATCGCACACAAATTTGACTTTGACATTTACTGTATCAAACTGTTAAAGACACCTGCTTCATAGATCGATGATATACAGTTTCATGTTGTTGATATAAACAACTCCACAAAATTGAAATCATCTGGGGCCAGATTGACATCCTCTTAAGAAAGAAGTTTAGAAAATTTTGACTTATTTTTGTAGTTTCATCACATTGTCTCATCACATTTTTTTTGGTAACATTAGTTAACTACATCGGTTAAAATGAACTAACAATTAACAGCATTTATTAATCTTAGTTAATGTTAATCTCAACATTTACTAATACATTTTTAAGAGCAAAAGTTGTATCTATTAACATTTGTTCATGCACTGTGAACTAACTTAATAAATGCTGGTTAATAAATGCTGTAAGAACTGCTTATTGTTGGTTCATATTAGTTATGTTAGTAATGTGAACAAATGAGACCTTATTTTAAAGTGTTACAACTAAATATTTTGTTGTTTATGAAAGTCGGTGTGAGAACTGCAATCTATTCTAGAGCAGCTACTTCGATGAAGCTCAAATAAAACATTTCTTCTCATTTGGTCTCTACATAAATTCCATTTTGTGTTATTTAATAGTTTTGATGACATTACTATTAATCTAACATGAAGAAAACTTAAAGTGCCCCTATTATGGTTTTTCGAATATTCCCTTTCATGCAGTGTGTAATGTAGCTGTTTGTGAATGTAAACGTTCTGCAAAGTTGTAAATTCGAAAGTGCACGATAAATAAACGTATTGTCTCCAAAAAGAGAGAATCGTCTCTGAACGCCTATACGAGTCGTCTGTAATTAGTATCTCGCTGCGTGACAGTTCTACGTCACTAGAAAATACATTTGCATAATGCCTGCCTATGTTGTACGATGTCCGCCCGCGAACAACTTGTCCCGCCTTCAAACACATAATTTTACTGACAACTGCTTCTCAAATCTCAGAGTTCAATGCGGGATTTGCAAAACACTTGTTAGTATTGGAGAGAAATATGGGTCAGTACTCAGTTTATTTGGACCAACTTGCTCCTCAGAATCACAACTTGTAAGTATGATTAATTAATGATGTATATATTTTCTACCGGATGTTCAAAATATGTTTTATATTGCGTAAGTGTCCGGCTAATCGCCTAACTCACATTATTACTGTCTCACTGAAATAGTTCTACAAATCAGCTGTGGGCCACTATTACCTAAAACAGTGTCCATAAATGCAGATTGTCTGTCATTCTTACTACTTTGAGTAAAAATAAAGGATGGACTAGAGTTTGCCAAACAAATCTTGATGTTACATCAGTCATTCACGTTAGTGCTCGGCTTATCGATACAGTTCCTGCTTGTGCACCGCAATAAATTAGAAATATAGCTACACATCGGTTTGTTGATAGACATACACTTGTTAATGCTGATGGTGAGGGATTACAGTTGAAACATCTCATAGTGTGCCTCAAACTAAGTAGCGTATCACTTAGAAACGTCCTGCTCAAGCTGTCCTTGCGATGGATGATTGGATGATGGAGACTGATTCATCTGAAGAGTCATTTGAGAATCATTGAACAATGTGGTGATGCACAATGTATATTATGAGAAAATGAAAGTGTTTTTGACCTTTGATGCATGTAAACCTGTAGTAGGAGACCTCCAAAACAAAATCAGGAGCCTTTAACATAGCATAATAGGGGCACTTTAATAATAATAATAGTAATAGTAATAATTATAAAGCATGAGTAGATGTGTCCAAATGTACATGGAGAATTAGCAAGTCAGAAGCAAGAGAAAAGATGGCAATTTGGTAATGATTGACGACAAACCTTGAATTTGCCAATAAGTCTGTCTTCATCTGCTGCATTCTGCTCAACATCAGCATCATCCGAACACTTCCCTCGATACAGGTTAAAGGTGTGAAGCCAATCTTCAAAGGTGCCGAACTCGTGTTCAAGCTCTCTGTTGTACACCTGTAGAGGAAACAAAAATTCCCACACTCTTTTACACCCACAAGGTGTCCCATATGTAGGGCTGGCCTGGGAGTCGATTTCCAAAATGAATCAATTCCAAGGTGTAGGGAATCAAGAGTTGATTCCAAAAGTTGGAATCCATTCAATCAAAGGAAATTGACTCCTCTTTAAGAGGAGCTAATCATTATTCTGCCTCTCACTTGCTAATAATGATTGGAAGTGCAATTCATTTCTGTGAACAGGTTCTTTTGGACGATCTGTTTCAATGAACTGGTTCAAAAAAACTAATCTTATAAACTCAAAGATTTAGTGTTACATGGTAAGATTGGTTTATGCCGTCCACAATTGAAGGTTTTGAACCTCATTGCTGCTGGAACCTGAGCACACATCAACGGTCTCTCTTGTCATTTGCATAGATAAGGGCACATAGTTCCACCGGTTGCATCAGCTGCATTCTACAAGAGGCAATTTCCTTTATAAAAGAGCTACGTATTATACGTACTGCGTATTGCTTCTGGGCCACAAGCGCTGTCTTGAGTGGATGGGTCGCCCTCGTGTTGAAACAGCATTCGTGGATGGGCCATGCACTCACTGCGAGAGCATGCCCATGGGAACGTTGCAGTCGTGACTATCGTACTTCTTCTCGGAGGTTCCTCAGGTGGAGCATGCGATTGCAGTGCATTTATGCCCACAAAATGTTGCCACTTGGAGGAATCGTCCAAGGCTCCCATCCAAAGCTTGTAAGTTTACCTCATCTCTGATGGTGAGGGCTTACAATGCTGAATGGCCAGGCCACCTCTGCCCTGCATGCGATGTCCATCCTGTGAGTTTATCAGGCTAAAGTACTGAAAGACCTACACAAGGGTAGTCCTGATCCAGAGCTCGGTAACTGACTAGGCCCTACAGATTCGCACTAGAACCTCCCCGCATTCTATTGTAACGGGTCTACAGAGAGAGAGGTAAGCGTGACAAGCATCGATGCGGCACAGGCTCCTCGACTGTTATCAACTGCCTCCACAGCGGGCCCCGGGAGCAAGGTAGGTGTTTTGACGACATTCACCATGAGTACCAAGTCTCCCGATGTGGCAACCCCCCTCGCTACAAGCTACACACCTCGGTTCTGAATCGGGCCCTGTACAGGCTTCCATTTAAGATGTTCACTCAGAAACACATGCTCTCATGTGTCCAACATCAAGATTTTCACGGCAATAGACCTGAAAGATGTGTACTTTAGACAATAGACCTGAAAGACGTGTACTTTAATGTGTCGACCCTTCCTATGCACAGGCCCTGCGGTTTGACTTCGAAGGACGAGCATACCAGTACAAGGTCCTCCCTTCGGGTTTTCCCTGTCTACTTGAGTCTTCACGAAAGTCACAGAGGCTGCCCTTGCCCCGCTAACTACCTGGATGACTGGCTAATCTTAGCCCACTCAAAAGAGCACCCAGCCACTCACATCCCGGATGACCTCAATCGCACAGCCGATGAGCTTTGGAGACTTCATCCCCAGGTGGTCCAAGGAATCTAGAGTCAATTTAGGGAAGCATAGGTAGACCTGTTTGCCTCACATAAATCCTACCACTGTTCACTGTGGTATTCCCTGACTAAGGCCTCCATTCAGGGACCAAGTGATAAACTTGCAAGTGATCCTTCCTGACAAGGGAGACCCAGTCCTGTCTCTGTTGAGTCTGGTGCTCACTTTGCACATATACCTGGACCGCACACAGAGCTTCAGAAGATCTGAGCAGCTCTTTGTCTACTTCAGAGGTCAGCAGAAGTGGAAGGCTGTCTCCAAACAGAGATTTCCCCACTGGATTGTGGATGCCATTCTCTGGGCTTACCAGGCCCATTGGGAGTGAGCGCTCAATCCACCAGGGGTATTGCGGCCACATCGGCTTTGGCGAGCGATGCTTCATTAGCAGACATCTGTAGAGCTGCGGGCTGGGCAACACCCAGCACCTTCGCAAGATTTTAGAATCTCCGCATGGAACCAGTTTTGTCTTTTGCCTTACACCTCTCTGACGTGGTAATGTGCACCTTTCGTCTCAAAGAGTTCCCCAGGTTTGGTGAACCAAAGACATCTTTTCTACTTCCTAGCTCTTATGGGTAGTGAGTTCGGCGGAGGAGCTCACCACCAGGCCCATTACTAATGGTATGCCCCTTTCAGGTGAGCCCTTGTAATCTGGCTAGTGCTCCATATGTAGTGGTTCCCTAATTTTGACCCCGTAAGATGTATTCTTCCACTGTTCGGTTTCCCTATCTGACCCTGTGCCTAGGGTGTACTTTCCATATTCTGACCACCCCTTTGGGTAGGATGTGGTCTCCATACATTCCTTTCTCAATAGAGGAGTACGCTTCCCAATGTTAACCAGGTGTTCTCAGCTGTAAAAAAATTAATCCTTTTTGAAAAATCAGAAGATGCCCTACAGCTGAGTGACGTCTTCCAAACTTTGTGGTGTTTAGTATAGGGACCCCTAGTGTCGGTATTTCAACACAACGTCGAAAGTAATCGACAGAAAGGGAACATCTCAGTTCCTAGTCTAACCCTCGTTCCCGAATGGAGGGAACGGAGACGTTGTGTCCCTCCTGCAACAACTCTGAACTACTGCTGAAGTGGTCGAGATGTTGTCTCAGCTCCTCAGCATGCGGTGTGTGGTGTTGGCTGCCTTTTATACCCGTATGTCCAGGGGCGTGGCAATACATACAAATTCCACAGGCCAGTTGGCCTTTTCTGAATATGTGAGAGGTGTTTGGGGCTCCCAAGGGTGACCCCTAGTGTCTGTATTTTGACACAACATCTCTGTTCCCTCCATCAGGGAACGAGGGTTACACTAGTAACCAAGAGGTTAATGTTGTGGTTATTTTAGCATACAGTTTACTTTGTACATTCTATGCAACAACATAACGTTAAAGTAAACATTATAATTTGATTGAACTGTGCACATACATTTTAGACAATATTTTTCTTGCACCATCCCTGCAATAAGTTCATGTCCTTGAATGAGCGTAACATTTATCTTCATATTTGTGAGCCTTCATATTATGAGAAGGCTACTTTCTATGATCTTTATATCTTGTCATGGCCAGACTAAGTAAAAATGTTCCTCCTATCTTTTAATTGCAAAAAAGAATAGCAAACAACAGTGAGGAATCAATTCTTGAAATCGAGTCCATCGATTTCAGAACAAAGAATCTGAAGGTCAATTCCAAAACATTTTGAAATGGAACGTTCCTACACATCTGCTATCCAAAGAGATGAACGACTTCACCTATGCCTTACCTTTTCAAATGTACTATGGTTGTTAAACACCTAACTACAAATGTACCTTCAGCTCTTCTATTTTATGCTTCTTCTTCTCTGGTACGCCCTCCCCAGTCATGGCTTTGTTCTTGTTTCCCTTTCCTCTCTTCTTCTTGGTCCCTTTCAAATCAGAGGCATTAGGAACATATTTAGTTATCAGTGCAAAGAACAGAAGAGAAGAGAACAAACAAGCATGGATTTTCAATATTGCGAATGGAGAGTATACAACAGGATAATTTGTGTAATATAAAGCCCAATTTATACTTCTGCGTCGAACTCACGCCATAGCTACGTCGTAGGCTGTGTGTAGCACGCGTACCCTTCGGTGTACCCTGATGTGCACCTCTTCAAAAATGTAACAACGCGTCATTTCTAAGCGATGTGATTGGTCTGCTAGAACCCCTCCCTCGGGTTTCACATGCTCCCTCTCCACGTCAACGCGGACAACGACGCAGAAGTATAAATGAAAACTAACGCGTAGCCTACAGCGTAGGGGCTCTGGTGAAGGTCTGACGCAGAAGTATGAATCAGCCTTAAGTGTGGATTATATGTAAATAAATATCTGTCAACTAGCTTCATCTGGGCAGTACTAAAAACAGATGTTATAAAAAAATATATATTTTTATGGAAATTGTAGATATATTGTCTTACATCATTAATTGTCTTATGCATTTATATATATTGGATTCTATCAAGGTATGTCCAATTTAATGAGGAAACTCACATTTTAACGCAAAAATAACTTTTATATTTTGAGTAATATTTTCCTGGACTGAAGCAGCTTAAGTTTACTTAATTTTCCAGACATCATTTTATAGAAGAATCATGTTCAAATGTGAGTCTCAAATGTGATCACCAGGCTTTTAAGATTATTGTTATTTGTTCATCTCTCAATCATCACTGTATCGCATTGCATTATGTTTTAAAACTACAGAGCTTTGATAATAAACCTAAGCATTTAAATATCATCTTACTAAGACATATTATTGGCAGAAATAGAGTGACGACTGATATTCATTTGCATTTTATTTTAGTAATCTGCTAAACTGTTATAAAGATCTCATTGATTAACACGCATCAGAATTTCATCTTTTTGTTCATATAAATATCAGCATTTGCACCAATTTTTGCTCAGTTTGGGCCTCTGAATAAAATTGTGCTGTTTTTCCTTCATATTCTCACTGTTATCAGACTATATTAGCCATAAACACCTGATCTATCCAATATGATACGCAACAAAAAACGTTTTTTTTTTTTTTTGCTTTCAAAAAATTATTTGCCTAATGGTTCCATTTCAAAACAATATTTCATGTCAGGCATTACAGGGTTAAATTTAACATTGATAAATTTTATTAGATTTCTACAGGTGTCTTGTATTAGAGACATAATAAATGACAACTGCCTTAGTTACCTCCACCCTCTCCAGAGTCAAAATCGTCCTTTTCCTCAGCTTCTGATTCTTGTGCTTTAAGGACCTAAATCGTTCATAAAATAGTATACAATTTTCTCAGTTAAAAACACCTAAATCATACATTTTTATGGATTTCAAAGCATCTTTTGGCAAATGTAAAATAACCTCTTTCAGTGTTTCAATTGAGGAAAAGTATTTGGACCACCAATCCAGCATGCTTTCATCCAGTTCCTCCTCTTCAGGATCTTCACCCTTCTTCCGCTTCTTTTTCCCTTTCCCACCTTTGTCCTCATCTGGCTGCCACAATGTTTAAGACACAAAATTCAAAAAGCCCATTTCACACAAAAATAATGAATTTTTTAATGTTTATTTTTCCCAGCTAACGGAACATTCTCAGAACTTTGGCTAATGTTCTCTCAAAGTTATGAACAAATGTTCTACCAGTAAGTCAAGTTAAGTCACCTTCATTTATATGGCGTTTTTAACAATATAGATTGTTTCAAAGCAGCTTAACAGTTATAATAGGAAATTAATGTAGCCCAGAGATTGTTTTGGCTTTACAGCAGCTCTAGAATAAAGTTATTGTCCAGCTAATGTTAGTTTTGATTGATTCACTTCCGACACAACGATCATTAGTTATTAACTTAGGGGCCGCTAACACGACACCGTTCTAACAGAAAACCCTTAATGCGATCCGGCCATGAAATAGAATCCAAGGTATAAGCCTTGAAAATGTTATAATACAGAATTTTTTATCGCTTCCGCGTAGCCACGTGAACCGGAATTATCCTGACAACGTTTTATCTGTACAGAGGTAAAGGGAAAGGAAGGAGGCCTTCACAGGGGAGGGACTAGTTGACATTTCAGAACTGCGTTGTCGTCGTGTCTATAATGTGATGTGTATGCTAGGTCAAAGAGATGTGTTTTTAGTCTAGATTTGAACTGACAGAGTGTGTCTGCTTCCCGGACAATGTTAGGAAGACTGTTCCAAAGTTTTGGTGCTAAATAGGAAAAGGATCTACCACCAGCAGTCGATTTTGATATTCTAGGTATTATCAACTGGCCGGAATTTTGAGATCGCAATAGACGTAATGGACTATAGACGTAAAGGACTATAATGCGTTAAGAGCTCGCTCAAGTACTGCGGGGCTAAACCATTTAGTACTTTGTAAGTAATCAGCAATATTTTAAAATGTATACGATGTTTAATAGGGAGCCAATGCAGTGTTGACAGAACAGGGCTAATATGGTCGTGTATACAGGGCTAATATACTTCCTGGTTCTGGTAAGAACTCGAGCTGCTGCGTTTTGGACCAGCTGTAGTTTGTTTATTAAGCGTGCAGGGCAACCACCCAGTAGAGCAGTACAATAATCTAGCCTTGAGGTCATGCATGCATTAACTAACTGTTCCGTATTTGTCATTGAGAGCATATGGCGTAATTTATATATTTTTCTAAGATGGAAAAATGCGGTTTTACAGATACTAGACACGTGACTTTCAAATGAAAGATTGGTATCAAAGAGTACACCCAGGTTCCTAACCGACGACGAAGACTTGACAGAGCAGCCATCAAGTGTTAGACAGTATTCTATGTTAGTACGTGAGGACGTTTTTTGTCCAATAATTAGAATCTCTGTTTTTTCAGAATTAAGTAGCAGTAAATTACTAGTCATCCAGTTTTTTATATCAGCTATGCATTCCGTTAGTTTTGTGAATTGGTAAGTTTCGTCAGGGCGTGAAGAAATAAAGAGCCGAGTATCATCAGCATAACAGTGAAAACTAATGCCATGCTTCCTAATGATATCTCCTAATGGTAGCATGTACAGAGTGAACAGCAACGGTTCTAGTACTGAGCCTTGTGGTACACCATATTGAACTTGTGATCGATGAGACATCTCTTCATTTACTGCTACAAACTGATAACGGTCAGATAAGTATGATTAAATGCTAATGCAATTCCACTAATGCCAACATAATTTTCGAGTCTATTTAAAAGAATGTTGTGGTCAATGGTATCAAATGCAGCACTAAGATTGAGTAACACTAATAGAGAGACACAACCACGATCGGATGATAAGAGCAAATAATTTGTGACTCTAACGAGAGCTGTCTCAGTACTATGGTACGGTCTAAATCCTGACTGGAAATCCTCACAGATATCATTTCTAAAAAGGAGCATAGTTGTGAAGATACTGCCTTTTCTAGTATCTTTGACAGAAAAGGTAGATTCGAGATCGGCCTGTAATTGACTAATTCTGTAGGATCAAGTTGCGTTTTTTTAACAAGCGGTTTAATCATAGCCAGCTTAAAAGGTTTTGGTACGTATCCTAGAGACAAAGATGAATTAATGATATTAAGAAGAGGATCTGTGACCTCTGGGAGCATCTCTTTCAGTAGCTTAGTCGGAATAGGGTCTAACATACATGTTGACGATTTAAATGATTTAACGTTAATGTTGTAACATTAATGTTTGTTCAAAGTTATCTGGTCTTTGATAATGTTCTCAAAGCGTTCGCACAAAAACATTTATACATTCAGGGAACTTTTTTTTCTTCCGTCTAACGTTTTAAAAATATTGTTAGTTTTGTACAATGTACATCTAGTTGTTTCAGAATGTTCAGAGAAACAAAAGTAACATTTGCATAATGTTTACAAATTGATGAAATGGAATGTTCCCTTAACGTTTGCATAACCAAGAGGAAAACAATTTAAAAAGAAAAAAATGTTTCTAAAACTTTATGGGAACATTATGGCCGGTTCAGATTACACGTTTATTTTATCTTATGCGATAGTCACTGTGTCAGATTACACGATTTTGACTCCTAAAATCGTGTCGTGTCGTGGACAAGAACCATGTCAGACTACACGTTTCTTCCAGACCAGTCATCGCGTGTCGTATTTGAAGACGCGCGTGAAGGCGAAACTAGTAGCGCCTGACTTCCGGAAACGAACGTAAACAAACAATGGATGAAGCCGCGATTTTCCGATTGGCTGTCTTGTGTTCAGAAAAAGATAAAAAAAGAAAGAAAAGCCGACAATGGACACGTTCTTGGATTGCACGAAGAGGACAGACTGTCAATCCTTCAAAGAGAACTTGAGGTAAAATATGTTTCACACACACTCTCGCTCGCTCGCTCATTCACACACACTCTCGCTCGCTCATTCACACACACTCACGCATTCTCACTCGTAACACACATACATAATCACACTCACACAAACAAGTTTCTCTATAGCGAAGTACAATTTAATGAATGATTAGTTAGCTTAATGCTAATTCCAGTCAGTTACTCACCGGGTTGCTGAAGTACTTCTGCTATTTTTTGCCAGCATTTTTCTTTTTTAATTCTGTCATGGTACTCTCTCGATGAAACATCATACTGTTGCCACAGCTCCATGAACCTTTCCTCCATTTCATAATTCCACTTAGCAACACCATCGTCTCTATTTCGTTTCGGCATTTTTGAAAGCTGTGTATGAAAATGCGTCTGTGCTCCAATTGGTCAATGTCACACGTGATAGAACCCGTCGTGGAGGACCGGAAAAAAAATTAAACATGCTAGTCTTTTTGTCGTGGTGTCGTGAAGCATCGCAGACGCAACGTAGGCTGTCGCCCGCTATGACACACTATACGAGATGAAACGATCGAATCTTGCGTCCCGACGCCCATTGTCGTATACGAATTCCCACGACACTCTAAGTCAAACGGATCGTGGCAAAATCGGGCTAAAAACGTGTAATCTGAACCGGCCATTAGCAAAACATTCTTAGAACATATTTTTGTTAGCTGGGATGAATGTTACAGGCACTGAACATAATTAGAAAGAAACATCTGATATCTGTATACTTACCATATCAACTTTAACCACAGCATCAGATGCCTGAAAACAGATTCAATAAAATTAACAAGTTCAAAAGTCAGCTTAAAGCATAATCTCTTATTTAAATATATATATTTTTTATGAAATCGCTATTGCGTTAGAATATGATTTACCGTACCAGCCAAAAGTTTGGACACAACTACTTATTGTTTATACTATAATCTAATAGTTCCGTCACAAAAACTGTGTAATAACACACATACGCAATAACACGCATGATGTAGTGATGAAAACATGTGACACAAATGAAAACTCTTTTATAGTTGATGGTATGAACAATAGTGAAGGAGAAACATGCATCACTGCAAACTTTTCCTGCTTTTGTTTCACTATTCAATTCAACACCTTAAAAAATGTAAATTATATGTGACTCCAAATGTTTGACGGATAAAGTTAATAGACATATTTAAATTTTAATTTTGTAAAGTCTCCTACTGAGTCAAGTTTGACCACTGTCTCAGTCTTCTTTACGGTTGGTTCTGGCTCTGTGTGGATCACAACCTCCTCTGTAGAGGAAAAATGACGTTACTTACTAGCTGAGAAATAAGGGATATAAAAGTATACACTACCAGTCAAAAGTTACTAAATCTAAAGTCAAAAAATGTCCCATTTCCATTATTTAACAAACATGACAAATGTTTAATTATTTAAATGCTTTTAGATGAAGGCTCACATCTATGCCATGGATGCTATAAGACTTATCAACTAAAGATACATATTGAACAGTATCATCTCAGCCCTGCATACACACCCATAGCAGACCAGCTATTGACACTCTTGTCCGACGGCCTGTAAATGAATTTGCGTAGAGTTGTGACGGCATGAGAGCCGACTAGCGTGTAACGCCCAAACGCCCGGCAGTCCACCACCCGAATGTTCAGAGGGGGATGGAGAAGCTCGTTCTCAGGAAGGTCCTGGGGAAAAATCCTCAGCATTATCAAATCTTCGTAGTGCGATCAACATAATTTTGAAAATCCTGAGATATAAAAGTGCAAAAACTCACCACTTCAAACCATTTGACCAGAGTGCTGAAGTTGGGATTTTTCTTGTAGTTCTGAATTAGCGCTGACTGAATGCCTTTCCCCGCACATTCGATGTCCACACGGGGACGGTCAACTTGGGCCAGGTTCACCCGCTTCAAGTCCCTTAGGCCCCAGAAGAGAACCTGCACACATATTTTGTTCATTACATTTTTCTACATTCAGACATTTTTATTTGTCCAAAGTTTTTCAAAGCTGTATAAGTGCAACTAGCTTTTTTTTTGAAGGGGCACCAGTGACCGTTCTGGCACTTCTGTGGTGTAATTTTGTAGAATGCATTTGGGACAGGCTCAAATCCTGATACAGTATACACATTGTATACAAAAATTGCAACTTATTGCGCTACACTTTCATGCATGGAAAACAGTGGACTTGACTTTTTGATCATATTTGATCAAATCACCATTATTATTTTTTAAAGATAAGTTTTCACTGTAATAATGACTGAAATGTATTGAGTCAATTGCATTCTTTTGAATTATAGCCAGAAGTGAGAATACAGATTATGAATGCCTTTTGTGCCACTATGCCAGCATATTACAAATATTACCCTACAAGTCCTTTAACATTTTCGACGTATTATGTATAAATAAATAAATAAATTTAAACCATCAGCATTGTAAACTGCACAGTTTGGAAGCACATTTTGTGAATAAGAGGCTGTTCTCTGTAGTCTAACATGGGACGCATATTCCTTGGCGTTCGACCAATTGGCAAAAGTCATTTTCACAACAAGCTGACATTTAAATGGATATACAGGTGAAACTCGAAAAATTTGAATATCGTACAAAAGTTCATTTATTTCAGTAATTCAACTTAAAAGGTGAAACTAATATATTAAATAGACTCATTACATGCAAAGTGAGATATTTCAAGCCTTTATTTGTTATAATTTTGATGATTATGGCTTACAGCTTATGAAAACCCCAAATTCAAAATCTCAGAAATGTTTTAAATGTTCATAAACTGTAAGCCATAATCATCAAAATTATAACAAATAAAGGCTAATTAAACTCTTTGACTTTATTGTGTTCCCAAATTAATATTTTGTAAAAAAAAATCACAAAATGTAACTATATTACATTTGTTCTTGTTCCACAAGCGTTTCACTTATACGTCACAATAGAGAAGAAAAGACGAGCACAACTTCTCTTTCATGCCGACTTCAACATCATGATTTTGTATAAAGCTACTTTAAAGCAATATGTTTTATTTCACTTTAGGGCCGTGAAACGATTAATCGTGATTAATCGCATCCAAAATAAAAGTTTGTGTTTATATAATATATGTGTGTGTACTGTGTATAATTATGTATATACAAATACACACACATGCATGTATATATTTAAGATTTTTTTTTTAATTTATATATAAAATATTTATATTTATATATAATACAAATTTTAAATTTTAAATTTTAAGTCCGCTGTCATAATTCCTGTGCCCAAAAAACCCATCATAAGTTGCCTGAATGACTACCGACCTGTAGCACTAACATCTGTTATAATGAAAATCTTTGAGAGAATAGTATGTAAACATCTGTCCAGTGTGGTCAGGCTCGACCCCTTCCAATTTGCCTACAGGGCAAACAGGTCTATTGAGGACGCTGTATCCTTATGTCTCAACTATGCAAAGATCCTTTTTATAGATTATAGCTCGGCTTTAATACAATCCTACCCAGCAAACTTTTTCTGAAACTTCAACAAATGGGGGTCCATAATTCCTTATGTCACTGGATCTTGGATTTTCTGGTGCAGAGAACACAAGTGGTCAAAATAGGTAATAACATCTCCAATGTTAAGTACATTAACACTGGAGCCCCCCAGGGGTGTGTCTTGTCACCTCTTTTATATTCGCTATACACAAATGACAGCACATCACACACTGATTCTGTTAAAATGTTTAAATTTGCAGATGATACAACAGTAGTGGGGCTCATTTCTGGGGATGATGTTGTTGCCTATAGAAAAGAGGTCCTCTCATTGATTGAATGGTGTTCCAACCACAACTTAGAGTTAAATGTCTCCAAAACTAAGGAGCTAGTGGTTGACTTTCCGCAGAAGGGGGAAGTCGTCCCAGCCCTTGCACATCAATGGAGAGGTGGTGGAGCGGGTGGACAGTTTTAGGTTTTTAGGTACAACGATATCATCTTCTTTAAAATGGGATGATAATATAACCAACATTACCAAAAAAGCCCATCAGAGGCTTTTTTTCCTTCGCCAGTTGAGGAAATTTGGGGTAGCCTGTAAGGGTATGTTGCAGTTCTACCGAGCTGCCATCGAGAGTGTCCTTACTTTTTCTATTACTGTCTGGTATGGCAACTCTACTGTCCAGCAGAGGTTGCAGCTAGACAGGATAGTTAATACAGCCTCAAAAATCATTGGCTGCAAACTCTCCCCCATCAGTGAGATCTACGAGGCCCGTATTCACCGGAAAGGCCTAAAGATCCTACAAGATGAGACTCACCCTGCCAATTCCCTTTTCTCCATACTTCCATCAGGGAGAAGGATGAGAACTATTAAGACAAATACCTCTCGCTTCCTCAACAGCACATACTGCAGAGCCATTAAATCTCTAAACAGCTCTCAACCCCTGAACCAGTCCTTTATGGAAAAAGGTTCTCTTAATGAGTCTGCATAATTTGCAAAAAATGTTATAATGATTTTATTATACCTTTTTATTTGTTTTATGCTAACCATTCTAGTGTAATTTGATCTATTTATTGTAAAGTTGTGGATTCGCGCTCTGTATCCTTATGCAAATTGTCACTTCTACTTGACATCAGCCACTATAGCCTCCTGGACTGTCATCCAGGTATGTGGTGAGCGGTGTGTTTCCTTTATTTTTATCTGCCTTTGTCAAGTGTCATCCCTTGTGGGATACCGTTTGTGTATATATTTGCTCTATGTTTTTGGTTGTATTTTGTTGATGTCCTGTTATGAGCACACTGAAGCAAATCCCTAACAACTTGCACCGAGTTGTATGGCAATAAAGTATTGAATTCTTGAATCCTTGAATCCATGCATGTGTGTGTATTTATATAAAATAATTATGCACAATACACACACATATATTATGTAAACACAAACTTTTATTTTGGATGCGATTAATAGTTTCACAGCCCTACTTCACTTGACTTGACACATTTTGGCTTCAAACCAACAAAATTCACCAAAAGGCAATGAAATTTGTACCTGAATACAATAAATGTGTAACGTAATTACCAAAGGTAAAAAATATTGAGGTTGCCTAGGCCTCAAAATGACACAAGATAATGATCAACTCACCTCAATTCGGTATTTACTCAAGACGGGTCTTATGCCAATAGGAACGGGCAGGATTGGACCACGATCGATATCTGTAGGTCCATCTATTGGAGGCAGGTCGGCCTTTCCAGCTGGTCCAATCTGAAAGATTTACACAGTACATGAATATACTGTATATATACACACTCACACACGTTTACATAAAATGGGACATTCCATAGACGTAATGGTGTTTATACTGTACAAACGGTATATTCTCTCCCCTTACACTAACCCGACCCCTAAACCTACACACACACACACACACACACACACACACACACACACACACACACACACACACACACACACACACACACACACACACACACACACACACACACACACACACACACACACACACACTAACCCGACCCCTAAACCTACACATCACACACACACTAACCCGACCCCTAAACCTACACATCACACACACACACACACACACACACACACACACACACACACACACACACACACACACACACACACACACACACACACACACACACACACACACACACACACACACACTAACCCGACCCCTAAACCTACACATCACACACACACTAACCCGACCCCTAAACCTACTCATCACACACACACACACACACACACACACACACACACACACACACACACACACACACACACACACACACACACACACACTAACCCGACCCCTAAACCTACCCATCACACACACACACACACACACACACACACACACACTAACTCGACCCCTAAACCTACCCATCACACTCACACACACTTCTTACTCACTCCCACACACACACACACACACACACTTCTTACTCACTCCCCCACACACACACACACATACACACACAGTGTCAGGTGCACCTGTAGCAGTTCGAAGGCGGCGAGCATCTCTCCCGCAGTGCAGTTTCCCCGGTAGATCTGGTAATACTCTAGTTGAGGAGGGAAGCGTGGCGGCCCGTAATGCTCATCTGACATCTTGGTTATAGGTTTAGCGAATGTCCTACCCATGAAATCGGCTTTTCCCTTGAGAAGCAGAATGAGATCGGAGCACATTTATGATTGTGAAAGCATGAAAAGCAGAAGAAAATGAACAATTCTGAGGATGTCGACACTCACGACAGTGTCCTGGTCATAGATCTCGATGACGATTATAGGAGGATCGTCTCTCAGTTCGCCAGCCTCACCGTAGAGCTCCACATTATCAAACACCAGCAGCTGATCCCATGTAGGACACAACGTCTCATTCAGGACCTGAGAGAAATCATCAACTTATTACATCTTCCTTTGAACTTCTTTAAACTTGGTGTGGTGATGCACTCAAACATTGCTCATCTGCTCAAGCAGTAAAGCAGCGCCAAGCTACATTTGTTTCTGTAAATATTTTCAGTTCAAGCCCGTCAAGCTCTATATGCTCAATATTAAATTTTTCCTCATATGTGACCCTGGATCACAAAACCAGTCACAAGTCGCACAGGTATATTTGTGGCAATAGCCATTGTATGGGTCAAAATATTTTTCTTTTATGCCAAAATCCATTCGAATACTAAGTAAAGATCATGTTCCATGAAGATATTTTGTACATTTCCTACCGTAAATATAGAAAACAGTTATTTTTGTGAGTGAATGCAGCACAATCGCCAACATAAATGGACAATTTTAAAGGAGATTTTCTCAATGTTTAGATTTTACCAGTTTCCAGATTTTAAAATAGTATCTCGGCCAAATATTGTCCTATCCTAACAAACCATACATCAATAAAATGCTTATGTATTCAGCTTTCAGATGATGTATAAATCTCAATTTTAAAAAAATGTACCCATGTGACTGGTTTTGTGTCCAGGGTCACATTTGGCCTGATGGGGTTGACAAAAAGTTTTTTGAGTTTGACACCATTAGGAACGTAATTTACCATCTATTATTTGATGTAGCAAGCAGGATGTGGAATTGTTATTTAATTCACCTGTTTTAAGTGTGGTACGTAACATTCAATCATATTAAAATTAAAAATATTAAATTATACTTTAATTTTCGATTGAATTACCTATCAACATGTCATCATACACAGGGGGTATTAATAATATCATATATATTAATAATAATAAGGTAAAACTTTATTTCGATAGTAGATATTTTACTAACTATAAGTAACTTTGCAACTACATGTCAACTAACTCTCATTAGAGCATTAGTAGACTCTCTGCTTAATATCTGCAAAATCTTTATTTTGATGGTCCTCCAACAGACACTCTACTGACTACAAGTAACTTTACAACTACATGTCAACTTATTCTACTAACCCGAACAGTCTACTAACAGTCTACTAATACTCTGAGAGTTAGTTGACATGTAGTTAATTATAGTTAGTAGAATGTAGCTAATAATAATGATCATGTTTGAAATGTCACCTAAATTAATTGAAATGTTATGGATGATACTGGAAGAACACTTGAACTACTTTTATCTCACCTCTGTGACATGACTGTGAGTAGAAAAGAAAACCCTGGCAAACGGGTCTGATAGGCCTGAGCTGTCGGCCGCAAACAGACTTCTAGCCTGATACATGTGAATCCTCAGCTGGAAGATCTGCTTCACTGTTGGTGTGAAGTAGGAGTTATCACCGACTATTGAATAGACAATCTGTAGCTAATGATATAAACGCATGGGTCTCTTACTGGTGTACATCAGGCTGGTGGGTGGCGCGGACTGTACGCCAGGCCCTTTCACTGCCATGTTCTCCTCGAAGCCGTTCGGCAGTCCGCTCAGGTAGTCCTTCCGCTGCCTGCTCAGGCCGAGCCACAGGTACAGCTCGGTCTTCGCCTGAACCGTCCAGCCTGCAGGTCCAAAACTTTTCTTACCAGGAAGCTAGAAACACAGGCAAGCAGAGTGGAAGTAAATTAGTACTTCTATCTATGGAAGCCTGTTTTCGCCACAGAATGAAAAAGGTAATTGCGACTTTTAATCTCACAATTCTGACTTTTTTTCTCACAATTGTGAGTTTACATCTCGCAATTCTGACATTTTACCTCACAATTGCGTGATATGAACTTGCAATTCTGACTTTTTGTCTCGCAATTGCGTGATATAAACTTGCAATTCTGACTTTTTACCTCACAATTGCGTGATATAAACTTGCAATTCTGACTTTTTATCTCACAATTGCGTGATATAAACTTGCAATTCTGACTTTTTACCTCACAATTGCGTGATATAAACTTGCAATTCTGACTTTTTATCTCACAATTGCGTGATATAAACTTGCAATTTTGACTTTTTTCCTCAGAATTGCATGTATCTCACAATTCTGACATTATAACATGCAATTGGGAGATATAAAGTCAGAATTGCGATATGTAAACTCGCAATTGTGAGAAAAAAAGTCGCAATTATCTTTTAAAATGTTTTATTCTGTGGCGGAAACAAGCTTCCATACATATCAAGTAAAAGTTCAGAACAAGCCAATTAAAAGTATCATATCATATTTTTTTATTATTCCTTTTTAAAAGGTTGTTTCCACCATGGAATGAAAAAGGTAATTGCAACTTTTTATTGCACAATTGCAAGTTTATCTTACAATTCTGAGAAAAAAAACCCCTCAAAATTGTGAGTTTATGTGCAATATGTAATGGCGATCTGAGCCATTTTTCCGTCCTTCACCATTTCCACAAGGATGTTGCACAAAGGATTTGACGTGTAAATCCATAACTTGTCTTGTAAAGCTTTACTTTTTCTTTGTCTTGATACATTACTTTACACTTATTCACGTTCCAAAAACATGAATTCTTTTCCACGTTCAAAAAACTGTCTTGCACAAACCCTTCCTCCTTCTTTCTTCTTCTTCAAAATTGTTAAGCGTATGCAACACGTATACGACTAGTCAAAGTCACGTGATACAATACAAATAACACAAAATCTACATCTATCAAAAAACATACTCACTTTTTATTAAAGGGAATATATTACAAAATGATGAATGTCGTTATGGCTCTAACACAATACATTACAATTCTGAATTATTTCTCTCTGAATTGTGAACTATAAACTCGCAACTGAGAGTCAGAATCCCAGTTCTATATAAAAAAAGTCTGAATAGCGAGAAATAAAGTCGCAATTCTGACTTTTAATCCTGCAATTGCAAGTTTATATCAAGCAATTATGACACTTTTCCATTTTGTCATAAAGTCAGAATCCCAATTCTGAGAAAAAAAGTCAGAATTTCGCTAAACAATGTCACAATTGCGAGTTATAAAGTCTGAATTGTGAGATATAAACTCACAACTGCAGGAAAAAAGTCAGAACTGTGGGATAAAAAGATATATTTAAAACATTTTTTTACAGGGCTTCTATATTCTCGCCTTCACAAGTGAAATTAGCCAAATAAATTTTTCCCATTTATACAGTATATATATATATATATATATATATATATATATATATATATATATATATATATATATATATGGTACATGCTGTTTTTGAGATATGTTCAGAGTGCATTCATCCCAACCTTAAAAAATAACGTCTGGACCTTCCCACAGTCTTTCCCGTTTTCTTCCTCGACAGAAGAGAAGAGGATGTCTTTGGAGGGAACGCGGGCATATGCAATGCGTTTGTTGTTGCTTATCATCCATATGTAAATATCTGGAACGCTGTGTTGTGGCTATGATGAAAAACCATAAGGAATTACATGAATATTTTTACAGTTCTTTGAATTCATCAATATGGCCATATAACCCACGCATGTTGTGCACTACCTCATCAGACAGGAATCTCAGCTTGTGGAGGAAGTTTTGTGCCAGTTTTATTTTGTCTTTCACGTTGCTTTTCTTAACTTGTGACCGCATGGCCTTTGCTTGCTGGCTCATGTTTTCCTGTCAGAAACAGAATCATTTTTTTAAAACATTATAATAGTATATAATAGTTATTAATAGCATTTATTTGTAACAGATGCTTTTAATTGAAGTCTGAGTGTTTTACCAGTTCCTGCATGCATAATTTCACCCTCTCCCGGTCCAGTTTAGTCTTCCCGGCCTGATTCTGGTCATTATTTGCCAAAGTTACAAAGGTACTGAAAGAGATATGAAACTTGCTATTATTATATCCTCCCTCTAGACTATAGATATAAAAAATGGTTCAATGATAAAGTTTAACAGTGTCATTTGTGGCTCAAATTGTCAGGCATTTTTTTTTCTTTACATTGTTTTTCAAAATGTTACTGCTGAACTATCAATAAATCATGCTTTATCACCTTACAAAGTAACCACTACTGTATGTAAAAATATAGGGAGGTAAATCCCCCAATATAGCTGACCCAAGATTAGTGGTCAACGACAGATTAGTGTGTTTTTTAATGGCCGATCATAAATATGTGGTTAAAGCCTTGCAAAGTACTATTAGTTATTTATTTGTAACTAACTCTAGACTTAAACCTGTCAATTGCATCAGTATAAAAGAGGACCTATTGTGCTTTTTCTCATGTTCATCTTTCTTTCAAGTGTGTAATGTTGCTGTTTGAGCATGAAAAAGCTCTGCAAAGTCCCTCCAGCGGGAGTTCTTCTCTATATCAGTGTCACTGTTTATGAACTCCCAGAAACGGAACTTCTTCCAGGAACGAAAACGTCTCAATATTCCTCATTTCAATAATTCATATGCAGAATAAAGGGGCGGGGCCTGGTTGAGTTAGTTAGTAGTGTGTTAAACTGCCGGTTATGGTAAGGGGCGGGACATTTCCCAAACACACTCAAAGCGCTCGACCAATCACAACACACTGATCCAGCCGACCAATCAGAGGACAGTGTGCTTTTCAGAAGGAGGGGCTTCATAGAGACAGGAACTAAACAGGGGTGTGTTTCCAGTACAACGATGTAACTCGCTGCTTAATCCATAGTGTGATGAATCGTTGAAGAAATCAACTAGCTAGTCACGACTGTTTCCCAAAACCACAGTGTCGCAAATGTGTCATTCAACGTTGTTGGTTAATGATGTCACACAGGTGGTGGAGTAATAACTTCTTTTAATGAAACTGTTTGAGATCGAATTATTGCCAGCTTTTTGCTATAAATAACGGACATTGAATCTGAGTGTGACGTGTATATTCTGGTTTTGGTTTGGTTCTGTTCTGTGTGCCAGTTAATTAAGTTCACCTGTTGTTCATTTTGTTCCCTCGTTTGCCTCTGTGGATTTATAGTCCTCAGTTTGTTTGTTTGCTTTGTCTTGAGTTGTTTATGCTGCCATGTGTTTCCTGTTTTCTTCTTCATTGTGTATTAGATTATCTTCTTTGTTTTTGTTTAATAAAAGTGCTGCCATTAGATCCTTCTCCTTTTACCTGACCACACTGTGACACAGGGAATAATTATCCTTTTTCTCAGTTATTTTGCTTTGTTTTCAGATTCAATCATAGGCTCATTCTTACGTACTAGAGCACGTTCACACATGCGCACTCTTCAAAAACAACGCTTTAAATCTCTTAACAAACTAAAAGACGTTAATGACATTTGTAGGTGTTCTTAATTAAAGATATAGATTATACTGAATGTCAGCTTGCTTATTTAGCTCAAGATCACGATTTATTAAGTCCACATGTCATGCAAACCAGAAACTCTTCTTCTAACCACAGGTTGAGAGCTGTCGCTCTAAACACACCTCTTTGCGATGCTGTTTGCGAATGTTCGTTGGGACTATGGTTTCAGGAAACACCGACTCGTTGAACTTGCGAACAATTAGTTGAAACACACCCCTGAGCGTTACTGACAGACTGGGAAGAGAGAAGGAGCTGCAACAATATCAAATATGGGGAAAATAATGTGTTTTTTGACATTCCAGCGTGAAAACCTGTTCTAGTAGAGCCCAAAAACTATAAATCAAGACTTAATAAGGACATAATATGGCCTCTTTAAATCACTGGAACACAAATGAAGCACAACTTGCACAGTTTCCAGAGAATGACTCATAACTGGCTCATGATCTGCAGAATAATATGTTTGCAAACCTGCAGCTAATGCTGAGTTCCTCCAGGACTCCTCTGAGTCTGCGCTCAGGATAGGCCTTCTCGGTCTTTATGATCTCCTGCACATCGTTCAACCCTTCTTCCTATAAAATGATACAGAGCATAGGCTGCAATGAAAACGTATGGATGTATTTTCACAGAGGGGTTTGTTCATATATCACTTGATTTAACATTGTATTCCAAAAAATATGGTGAAAATTGACATATTTTCTGATTTATGGAGTGATAAAAATAGACATCCAAATCGGTGAAAACCTTTAACTCTAACATGTCAAAACGAAACAAGAATGTCAAACTTGGCTTTAGTATTCAGATTTCTGTTCTCCATATTTATGCAATATATTGCATATTTAATTAGATTATGCCTCATTTGCATTTTAAACATTTACCCCCAGTTTCACAGACAAGGCTTAAGCCTAGTCCCAGACTAAAATGCAAGTTTGAGCTGTTTTAACTGAAAGTAACTTGCACTGACAGATCTTAAAATACATCAGTGCCATTGTCTTGTCTCAAGATGCACACCAGTAATTTTATTTTCTAAGGCACGGTTATAAAAGCTACTTAAATACCCTAATTAAACTAAGCCCTAATTCTGGCTTAATCTAAGGCCTGTCTGTGAAACCGGGCCATAATTTCAGAAAACTTGTAATACTAAACAATTTTCTTAATGTACTGTGATTAATATACTGGGAAAAGTATAATGATACTGATTAGTGTTTTAGTGTTTTGCCTTAAGATTTTAAACATTTTAGTGAAAAATTAAATAACAAATTATGTCAAAAATGAAAATGTGTACAGAACCGTATATTTCAGGAACTAAACCAATATTTCAGGACCTGATATAACCCATATTCATTGATTTATTACCAGTTTGTCTGCAATGTTGTCCATGATGTTGGCATTATAAAGTCGTCTTCTTTGGTCCTGCCACCAGCTCTTGATATAGATGCAGGGCTTCCTCTCAAAGTACGGGAGGTGGAAATAGTTTCTGCAGAACAAATAAACAAGATATTTCACATGAATTTGCACCAAAAGTCAAAATAAAGTTTTGGTTCAGCAGTGTTGAGTGACTGAACCTGTCAGTGATGACTGGCTTCATTGGAGGGGTGGAGGAAACTGAAGACATATCTCCACCATCATCATCCTCCTCGTCACTGGAGCCGTGAATGAGCTCAGACTCTTCATCCCCATCTCCACCCTTCTTCTTCTTTGTTTTTGGCTTGGTTGGAGTATCAAGGTCACTGCCGTAGTTTCCTGGTATCGAGAGGATAGTTTAATGAGGCAGGTCTCTGACACACTTCCCAGATTCATTTCATTACTTGCATAAAGCTCAAGTGTTAAATTTCTGGGCCACTAAAAATGATTGTTTTCAAGCAGGGAATCAATCTAAAATTGTACATTATACTTATAGTTGACTTGTATATTAAACTAGGATTTGACATGCAAATTTTTTTTGTAATACATTATACTAAATATAACTATTCAATTTAACTAAGTTTAGATATCAGGACTGTTATGGCAATTAATTTCACTTCATGTAATGTATGTGCTTGCATGACAACAGACTTTAGTTTAGTGGAAAATGACTGTGAACTGTGTCCAAATGTCAGCTACGAGCTGAAGATGTCTTTGCAACAGAAGGTGTTGCATGTCTACTCGACATCCTGCCATTTCTTAGAAACTTGCTGTTCTTAGTTTCTCCCTTTTAACATGGCCAATATTTCTCACCAGTAAATGATTTGCATACACCGCCCTAATTTATAGAAGCTTGATTAGTGACTAGATATTATAATTTTGGCTGATGTTTGGTGACATTTCCGTTGATATTCCGTCCAAATTTGTTTATTTGCTGGATGCACAACAATGCATATATTTAGTTTGTGTAAGTTAATGCCAATTAAGTCCCTTTCAATGAAAGCCTGTTCACTCGACGGCCATGTTTGCAACGCCTCCGGGCAGCAGTTTCGAACATTGTATTTGAATAGGGGAAATCCTGAAATCTCAAAAACTGCTTGCCGAACTCACAATTAAATAACATATTTCAAATCAGCAGCAAAATCTGACATGAACTGTCCCATAACTGTTGTTTCTTGTGCTCAAATAGCATTAAAAAAGCGTATTTTTCAGGCTAGACAAGCCAATGCGCACATGCAGTCCTAAGTGCGAGTCTCAGGTCTATAGGAATCAGAGCTTCTAACGGCAGATACAGTGACGCAATGACTTTACTAATCAATGATTGGCTCTATTATTTAGAAGTAATTATTTAGTGTTTGAATTTGTTTTGAATCAACCAAAACATAAAGATCGTTTCATTCAAATTGACCATAAACTATTTATTTTAAAATAATTAAAACCTTTTTAATCCTACTTTGTTTAATTCTGCATCCTGTTTACTATCTCAATTCAGTAACATTCTGAATGGTAGACGACTCTGACTGCAATAGCTTTTCCTGAAGCTCAAACAGTAGACCATGGCGCTGGCAACGTCAAGGTCATGGGTTAAATCCCTGCGAATGCATGAACTGATATAGTGTAGACCTTCAATGCAGTGTAATTCACTTTAGAAAAACGTGTCTGCCAAATTCACATCTATAACTTGAAAGACTGATAACTAGTCTACCATAGACTTTACCTATTGTAACCTCAAAGTGGATGGGTTTGTCTCCAATCTTCCTGTCAATCATGGTGGCCTCAAGGAAACATCCGAAGAGAAAGAATTCCTCAACTTTTCCTGTGGCATTCTAAACAACAATCAATCGATTAAATATTGTTCTGTGCATAAAGAGGGTCTTCCTAAGATTAGACATAAAAGAAAAAAAAAGTCAGTGTTTTCATAAATAATTCTGACGGAGTTGTGTAAGTTTTCCCGAATGATTAATTTAAAGTCACATGAAGCCTAACTTTGGCTCTGACTGTGCAGATCATTGTGTTGCACACAAAGAACAACTATAAGTATTACTGCTAAATGAATAATGTAGGGAGAAAAATAAAGGATGAATGAATTATTCACTGTAATTTGCCTGTCGAACCCCCCCGTCGGTGGATCACTTACATCTGAGATGTTGGGTATCCCCTCCACCTGCACCTCGGTGGAGCTCATTACTTCAGGAGACGAGGTGTCCAGTATCTCCACGGCCAGACTGATCAACAGACGAGCCCGGAACGAAACCCCTTCCCCCTGTCCTTCATTCAGGTCCTGGTACTCATCCATGATCGTGTAACTGCGTGTGGAACCATACATGTTGACCCAAGCCGGGCCCAGAGTCGGAAGAAAGCCTACGAATGGAAACAGGATAAATATTTATTTTTGTATCTTTGAACTTTTATATAATCAGTTCAATAACCATGTAAACTAGAGTTTATCAATTATGAAATTAGTTCAATTCAGTTATAAGCAGCGCTGCAGAAGACAATAGTAAACAAAAAAAATTATAAAACTAATTTGATTCAGCTACATTGCAAAAGGTGTAACCTGAAATTATCTTATCTTTTTTTTTATCATTTAATCCATAAAAATGTATTTTGTTGGTTTAAATTAATGTATTTAAAGTCCCCCTGTGGTGAAAATCAAGTTTTTAATGTTGTTTATATGTCTATGTGGTGTTTTTAATATGCTTTAAGACAAACCATGTGTAAATTCATAAGTCGACACCATTGCTGAGTATTTTCTCCTTAAAACTGCAGTGAACCAAAGACAGTCTCAAACACACGCTTTGAAATCGCTGGTGTTTCTGACGTCACAAACTACCTTGTAACCAATCAGATCAACGTGTGATCGTCAACCAGTGGATCTCTGAGCTGAGTGAGTGAGTGGAGGCGGAGCTTATTTGCATATTCATAGAACCACTCATACTAAATGAGGCAAGGGTGTCGAGTTACAGTCAAGCTATTTTAAGGCATGAAGACATTTTTTTTCAAGAAAAAAATGTTTAAATATGTCATTTTGGTGATCAAAGATGAGTTTTATGGGATATCATTTTTGATCACAGGGTGTAAGTTGATTCAGCAATATTAAACACTATTTTGGCTTGAATAAAACCAGTTAATTTAGATGTTTGTTTCAGAGTAAAGCAGCCGTACAGAAAACAATAGTATCATTATTCAGCTCAGTTCAAGTTTTGTTCTCATCCAATAGTGTTACTGTATTAAAAATAATTGTATAATGATCTTGAACGGCAATGTTAGTGATGGCTTCTGTGGTCGGGCATCCAAAGCTAAATGCAATAAACAACAAGAAAGACAAAGGAAATATTATCTTGCAGACTTTGCCAACTTAGCCCTGTTACCTTTGTCTCCATCATTAGCAATCTTCCGGAGGTCAATGAAGTGCGTTCCGATCGCCACATCGTTCACTTTATCTGAGTCACGGACCTGGACTTTCATTCTCCCGCACAGAGGTGGAAACTGCTCAGTGAACACGATCTGCTCGTTCCAGATCGGCTCGTAGCTGCTCTTCTGAATTGAGGTTTTTCCCTGCATTGTGGACAGATAAAAACATCAGTTCTCGTATCTGCATCACCTGTGTCCACTTGGCCCAATAAAGAAATACAACTGTGTAACTTTTAGTTCATGTCTGTTAGATTTGAGGTTAAAGTACTCTTTAGCATAATTTTAAAAGAAGTATTTTGTAATGAAATAATATAATTTAAAAGAATATAGTTAAGTACAAACTGAATGTAATGTTTTTAGACACTTAATTGGATGTTGCAAGTGTACTGTCAAATGTACTGTTAAGTATTTATGGCAAACTAAAATATACTTTGATGTAAATTCTCTTTGAAACTTGCATGTCATGTAGCCTATTTAACTACATTTGCAAATTACACATTTATAATGATAAAGTTGCAATTTAGTACATTTAAAATATATTAACTTTGGTAAAACTTCATTTTACAGTGTCCTTGTTCCACGTTACATGTAGTAACAGGCATAAATGATGCATAATTACATGCAACTAACTCTAAACTAATGCCTAACCCCTATAACCCTATAGTTAGTACATGCAATTAATTATTATTACTCAGTACCTAAATGTATGATCACACTGTAACACGGACGCCTTAAAATAAAGTTTAACCTTAACTTTAAATGTAATGTCAAAAAACACTCTATACAGTTAAAATTATAATTAAGTCCTTTACATGTGCTTTAGTATGTTAGTCAACACATCCAAATAAGTAAGTTCCAAATAAGCGTGACAAAAGATTATTAAAACATAATGATTTAAAATATTATTTAAAGTAAAACTTTTGACATTATTACAAAGTGCACTTAAGTGTGCTGGGAAACAGTTATGAAAGTGTACTCTCTTTAAGTACAATTAAATGGCCTTCTTTTTCATTAACATTATATTATCTGCTAGTACCGTTTTTAAAAATATATTTTTAAGATTTGAAGTACACTAAAAGTGCAGATTCAATACAATTAAGCATACTTCTTTTTCACAAGGGTCATCTTGAACTACACAAGTTGTTGTTCAGTCAAATGTGAATGTGAATGAGAATGACCCTCCCTCTAATACCACTTGCTACGGACTAACAAGTAGGAAATAGTGATTCAGCTGTGATGGAAACAATACAAATTTTTATCAATATATTAATAAGAATTCTGCCCACCTTCTGTCCTGCAAATAGCACCTGGACATAAGGATCAACCAAGTCCTTATTTTCTCCAATGAAAGCTTTTTTGACATTTGCCATGATGCTGGTGTTCATTTTGGGTAACCCCTCGGCTCTGTATACTTTGACATAAAATCTTGCCCACTGCCGCTCAGCTGGGACATCTGCCGGCAACAGAAGGTTACTGGAACAAGAAGAGAACTTAATAAAAGAAGTGATATGTGTTTCTGCAAATAGAATTGCCTTTATATTGGCTTTAAATATATTGTTATATGAAATTATCTGGGAGATCTCTGCATTTTTATTGTTGTGTGACAGGTGAAATACTACACTAAACTCATATTTCACATGTCCTGCAGAAACTGTGTATGTTGAAATAGTCCCTGCCACGATTGCCAATGCATTGCTAAGGTGTTCTGAACGTTTCTCGCCAATGATGGCCAAAGATTAATCAAATTAATCAAAGATTAATCAGATTTCAAATCAAGTTTAAAAATATATATAAATAAAATAGCATTGCAAGTAAATATTTAGTTCATAGCACTGTCCAAACAAGTTGGGAACACTGGAGTTTAGAGTTTGTTCAGTGTAAGAATCAGAAACAGTGATGCTTACCTTAGAAAACAACACTAATAATAACATTAACAATCTAGGATAGGTTTTTATTACCCCTCAATGTCATCCTCATCGCTTTCATTTGCTTTGTGTGGAGTTTTGATTGTGTCGCCCTTTGCAACAACTGCAATGTCACACTTGACGTATCCTTTGCATCCTGCAGTGATGTCATCGGGATCACATAAAGTGGCCCATTTGTGGAAGAATTGATGTTCTGTAAAGAAAAGAAAAAAACTTTTTAATGAAAAAATGTTAGTGAAATTGTGAGCTTCATATAGAAACATGTAAAACCAGTTACCAGGTTGTGTATATATTGTGCCCACGTCCAGCTTGAAGCTCCCAACCAGTGTGCCACTTCGCAAAAGATTCTTAGAGTGAATAACCTGAATGGACACATTATTTTAAAACAGTTTAAAACGAAGCTTAATGCTACATGAAAAACATATAATTTTATGAATAAGCTCACCCTTGTGAAAAAAAGTGTGCTTAATTTTATTCAATGTGCACTTGTAGTGTACTTCAGATCTTAGAAGAAGATGTACTAGCTGTACTAGCAGATAATATAATATTAATGAAATAAAAGGCCACTTAGGTGTACTTAAAGAGAGAACACTTTCATGACTGTTTCTTAACACACTTTTAAAAAGTGCACTTAGAAATGTCACAATTTTTACTTTAAAGTACATTTTAAATAATTATGTTGTAATAATATTTTGTCATGCTCTGAAGTAGACTTATTTGGATGTTTACTAAAAGCACATGTAAAATGCTTGTGTATTATTCAATATTATATTTAAAGTTAATATATTTTAAATGTACTAAAATACATTTTCATCATTACAAATGTGTATTTTTTAAATACAAAACATACATGTTTAATTGAAATTAAATTACTTCAAATTATATTTTGGTTTACCATAATCAGTCAGAGCCATGTTTAGTTTGTTTAGTCTTTTACATTTTTTCTGGGCTGAATTAGAAATCCCCCTACAACCTCAAATAGGGCGTTATTTGAGGGGACAGCTATTTTTAGTGTTGTCCGAATACATAGTGGACGTTATTGAGTGCACTTATTCAATCCCACACTGCACTGCAATAACGAGTGTACAACCGATGTACACTCACCGGCTGTCCGAATTCGTTCACTCGTTTTCATTCACTCCATCAAATGAACAGTATTAGTGGACTAATGAAGGGAATAGTGATGAGAGTTTAGGGGGCGATTTCGGATTCAGCCCTAGTCTTTCATTCGTTTTCATGGTTTCTAATTAGTCTACACCTGTCCCTGTTCTGTTGATTACCTTCCCCTGTGTATTTAAGCCTTCAGTCGTCCTCCGGTCTTGCATTTAACGTAAATTTTAATTATATTTAAATCCAATTTATATGCAATTAAGTGTCTCAAAACATTACATTCAGTTCTCACTTAAGTATATTCTTTTAAAGTATAATTACTCTTTTAAAAAGTATGCTAAATTGTACATCTTTTTCTCAAGGGGAGGCTTTATTCTATAACTGTTATTTCATGATACTTACTGACACTTTCAGGATCTTGTCAAACATGACATCAGGAGGAACGTGGAAGTCAAAAACGAAATACTACAAAAAAAAAGTATGCATATAATAATAAGCTTTAGGAAGAATCTTCTCAAAACATTTCATTTACAATGCTTAGATAACCATTACAGATCAGTAGACAACATACAAACCAATTTATGCTTTGGTCATTCATTTTCCATAGGACAATATTACAATCCCATACCTCATTGTAGTAAGGGCAGTTGGTCGACTCCTTCATTGAAGTGTATTTTTTATCATCGCCAATTTCCACACACACCACTGGATCCATGTTCAATCCCACCAGCTGTCTAGCCTCGATGACAGTGACACTAACCTGGAGAGTGGGGCATAACACAAATTTACGAAATAATGTATGTGGTATGTATATTGTATCTAAATATACAGTGGCCCCAAACCATCACAATTAGAAACATACAAAATAGTAAAGCAAGTGTCTGTATCTGTGGGTGTAGTATATCACAGGTTTGTTTATCACATTTACAATGAACATGTTCCACTAATGCTTCACCAATGCAAAAATCACACAATAATGACAGCCTTCATTTGCAGCACTTCATCTTTTTTTTTTTTTTTTTACATTTCAAACCGAACAAACTTTTTGTAAAATGGCTTCTTCTGTCTTTCTTTACAATAAATGTCCCTGCTTTGATATGCTTTGATATTTTGTTATCTAATTAAATTACATTCAGTTCCCTTTGGAGGGAACTCACGCTGCGACGGAGTACGTCTTGGTTTCGTTACGTCTTGAAGCATGTGTGGCGGGACGTCACCCCGTAGCGTGTCAAGTCATGACCAGCAAGCTCTATAAATAGCACCTGGACCAAACAATGTCAGATTATGTGCCTTCAGCAAGTATTCTAAGTGAACTGTTGTCTTATTTAGTGTTTGTTTGGCATTCATATAATGTACAAAAGCATTATAATGGCAAGCACACAACAGTTCAAATCGTGTGTTCCTCCCTGGAGCTCTGAGGGGGCTGATTGTGCTCACTGTGTGTGTTTACTGTTAAGCACGCACCGCTCCCACCTGGCGCTCTTTGAGGAGGGCACCCAGGCACTCATTCCTCGCGGTTGAGGTCCCGATTCTGCCGAGGCTTAGCAGCAGCTGAGATCGTGAGGATCGCAAATGGACCTAGTGGAGGGGTTGGAGATGGGCTCTCCAGGAGAGATTGAGGGATTGAGAGATTGAGGACTTGCCATCTCACTCTCCTGTTTATGAGGAGCTGGTGGAGGTTGTCACAAACTGGACAAGCATTTCCTGTCAAGTAAAGTGCAACCTCCATATCGGGGCCAGCCATTTTTTCGAGGTGCTGAGATTGCAGAAGAAACCATTTTCCGCCCGTGTTTTCAGCGCCCAAGTCACGAATTATACAAACATAACACCGGTATGGGGCGATGCCTAAGGTGGAGCAGACGCTTGTGAGCTATCGCTTTCTTGAAATGGCATCGTCTTTTAAGGCCCAAAACTTTCCTCACCAGGCCATGCACAACAACATCGACCTTGGTGGGTAAAGTTTATACGGTGGCAGGTCAGGCTGGTGCATGTCTGCATACAACGGCAATCATGCAGGCGTACCAGGCTGACCTGTTAAGATACCTTGACAAAGGTAAGGGGGTGGGATCCGGTAAGAGTTTCACCGGGCCACAGATTTGGATTCCTGACGACTAAAGAGATGGCCCTAGCCATCTGCCGTTCTATGGCAGCCCTGGTGGCCATTGAGAGGCATATTTAGTTAAATTTTGCGGGAATAAAAAAGAAAGATAAAGCCTTTCTGTTGGACACCCTGCTTTCCTCTCATTCCAATTTTACCTCTCTCACCAAGCTCAGGTCTCAGAGCTGCTGGGCGGGAGTAGCCCCAGCAGTCAACCAGCTCCCCATACAAGATGCAGCAGAAGCAAAGCCTCACTTCCTGGGCCTCCCCACAAAAAGAATCTGAGGACCTTCATTATCTCAAGAAGGCTTCGGCTCTGAGGGCAGCCTCCTCCGGGGGGAGAAGTGGCTTACACCTCATCATACGGTGCCCACTTCTCCTCTGTGCCCTCAAGGGACCATTCTGCCATCCCCACCACTCTTGGTGCTTTGGGGCGCACCAAGCGAGTTCATTTCTTAGTGTCCGCCGGAAGACGTTGTGCCACTGAGACGTCGGTTGGTTGCCTGCCGGTCATCCAAGTCCCTCAGGTTAATTTCTGGGGGTAAAGCGTACCAGTATCTGGTTCTTCTTTTCGGCCTAGCCTTGTCACCCCGCACCTTCACAAAATGTGTGGATCCAACGCTGGCTCCTGTGCGACTCCAGGGCATTTGCGTATTGAATTATATCAACAAATGGTTGATTTTGGCTCAACCGGATCATATGGTGGTTTGGCATTAAGGTGTCATCCTTGCCCATATTAGGGAGCTGGAGCTAAGCCTGAACGCCAACAAAATTGTGCTTTCTCCATTATAGAGGACTACTTTTCTGGGAGTGGTATGGAACTCGACAACAATGCAGGCACGTCTGTCTGCATCCAACGTGATACCTTTTGGCCTGTTGTACATGAGACCTTTGCAGTGGTGGCTCAAGACCAAGAGGTTTTCCCCAAGGGGCAACCTGTTCTGCATGAAGTGCCTTCATACCTTGATGATGTGAAAGAAAGATTGGTTTCTATCCCAAGGTCCGGTGTTGGGGGCACCCTGTTGTTGCGGATTGTTTACGACTGATGCTTACCCTATGTGCTGGGGTGCGATCCTAGAAGGTCGTTCAAAGCAAGGTCTGTGAAGGGGGGTCATCTTTTCTCTTGGCACATACATTGCCTGGAGATGATGGTTGTTTTTCTAGCTCTGAAGCATTTCCTAATGGGGCCATCATGTGCTTGTCCGGACAGGCAACACATCGGTGGTCTCCTACATAAATCATCAGGGGGTTCTGTGGACTCACCCACTTTACAAACTGGCACACCAGATCCTCCTGTGGACTCAGGGCAGACTGCTCTCCCTGATTCTCGTAAGGAGGGACTTTCTATCTCAGACAAGGGGGTACAATCCTTCACCCCCACCCAGATCTGCAGGTTCTAGCTTTGGTGCTAGCCCCTGAGGGGAACCAGTTCCTAAACTCTGGTTTCTCAAATAAGGGTGTTAAGACCATTCTATACTCTAGAGCTCCCTCCATGAGGAAACTATATGCCTATCACTTCCGCTCCCTAGACTGTTACGTGCCTAATGTTCCTCCCAATTTTGCACGATCGATATCCTCGCAATGCTTTTGTCCTCCTAGATGTCCTCAGCTGTTTGTGTGTTTTGGGTCTCTTAAGAAGGGTTCTCCAGTGACCAAAAAAACTATGAGCAAGTGGATAGTCCAGGCTATTTATCTTGCTTATGAGGTGTAGCCCATGGCCCATGGGTGGCTTTCTCACCCATGGCTGTCGGGGCACACTCTACCAGGTGTATGGGGCTTCTAAAGCTTTGTGGTCAGGAGTATCCCTGCAGGAAGTGTGTGATGAGGCGGGCTGATCCTCGCCACACCCATTCGTGAGGTTTTACGACCTGGATATGGGCTCCACACCCATGAGTACCGGGTGCTCATGTTCTGTGCTTGCATGATTCACACTAGACAGGCACTTGTCAGTACAGTGTAATGGGTGTTAACGTTCCCATTGCATCGCTACTCCGACGCAGCATGAGTTTCCTTGAAAGGGAACGCCACAGGGTAATGACTGTAACCATGGATCCCTGAGAAGGGAACGAGACGCTGTGTCACCCAGCCATACTTACTGCATACCTGTGTCCGACTTGCTTCGGCCTATCAGAAGCTGACATTGTTTGGTCCAGGTTCTGTTTATAGAGCTTCCTGGTCGTGATGTCACACAGTACTTGCTGATGTCCTGCCACATTATTGGACTGATTTCACATGTGCTTCAAGACGCAAACATGCAGAGGTGTTCCCATAGTGTCACTACTCCAACACAGCATCTCGTTCCCTTCTCAGGGAACCATGTTTACAGTCATAACCTGAGACAATATTTGGGTAACACTTTGTTTTGATGGTCCCCTTCAGACATTTACTTACTATAAGTAACTTTGCACCAACATGTCAACTAACTCTCATTAGAGTATTAGTAGACTCTCTGCTTGATATCTGCTAACACTTTATTTTGATGCTCCTCAACAGACATTCTATTGACTATAAGTAACTTTGCAAGTACATGTCAACTTATTCTACTAATCCTAACAGTCAACTAATACTCAACTAATACTCTAATGAGAGTTGACCAGTAGGTGCTATGTTACTTATAGTCAACAGAATATCTAAAGGGAACCATCAAAATAAATTGTAACCAACATTTGTAAGAGTGGCTTTTGGGTGTTTGATGAGATTTATTTCATTCTCTTTCTGTTTTACATACTTGGAAATCCATTGGTCTTCCAGCACTAGGTTCAATCTTGATGTCAGGCTTTGATCTAAAATATTTAGAGAATTTTTGGATAAAGAAAATACAAAGAGTTGATTGACCTACTACATTAGAATATAGTAATATATCATGCTAGAACATATCATGCATAATATATAAAATAAATGTAATGTAGAATATCATATTTGATATTTAGATAAATCCCTTTTGGTCACCTCTTGTTGGAGACATTGGTTGTGACAGCAGTTACTGATGCTAGTGAGATGGTATCCGGGTCTGGCATCCTCATATCCTCGGTCTCAAGAATGGCCGGTTCATCTTAAGGCAAATATGATGAAATGTCATTATGAACAGCACTATGTTTTTATTTTTTTATACTACATTCCCAAATAAAGTACTTAATATAACCAATCAAATATATTATTATTATATAAATATCATATAATTATTATCCACTTTAAATAATCCTGAAATAATTGTGTCAAAAGAATTTATGATAATTTTAAAATTTCCACACAAGTTCATAAAAGCTTTCACCTTGACCTTTGCCATCATCCTTGGAGGCACGATGCTTGCTACGCTTCATTGTTATGAATGTGATTTATCCTCTGGATACATGATCGTTTGCAACATGAAAAATGAAAAATAAAAGTTAAACATATGTCATAAACATCTTATATGTAACGTTAATATCTTTGGAACTTTGTGTTGCTTTATCCTCTCATGCATTCCATTTTAATTGAGCTTGTACAAACAACAATAACCAGAAAAAAGGTAATTTGTCTTCAGAATTCAATAAAGTTCAATAACCCTGACTAACCCATCAATAATTAGCATAGATACATGAAGAATTGAATGTTTTTAAAACTAACAATGAAAATGCTGAACGTTGCAAATTAGCAAGAAAGAAAGAAAGAAAGACAAAGATTATCACCAACTACACATTCAAATCTGAGAACTATGGCTACTTCGAGCTATGTTATACAATCTAATCAAGTCACCTTTATTTATATATTTATACAGCAGATCTAGAAGAAAATAGTGTCATTGTCCAGCTTAAGTTAGTTCAGTGATGATTAATTTCTGTTGTAAAAAAAAAGTTACATTTTGTCATCGTCCAGCTCAGTTCAGTTCTCACACAATAGGTTTAATATTCAACAATATTATTGATCTGCCTGCATTGACAACATTATATGAGAACTGAACTGAGCTGGACGATGACATCAGGGTTTTCTCCAGAGCGGCTATATATATATAATTGAACTAAATTTATATCTTTTTTACAACAAAAAAGAACCATCACTGAACTTACTTTAGACAGACTATGACACTATTTTCTTCTAGAAACAAACTTTGTTGCATTATTCTCCTGTTATCACTGTAAAGCTGCTTTGAAACAATCAGTATTGTAAAAAGCTCTATATAAATAAAGGTGACTTGACTTGACACAATGCTGGCAGATCAATAATATTGTTGAATATTAAGGTTCCCCAACTAAGCAAATATAAAGTCGGCAACACCTAAGCTCCAAAATTATCAAAAATATTTATTTTCAAGACAGCTATCGCATAGCGTATGTTACGTTTCGAGCACGCAGGCCTGCGTGCTCGAAACGTAACATACGCTATGCGATAGCTGTCTTGAAAATAAATATTTTTGATAATTTTGGAGCTTAGGTGTTGCCGACTTTATATTTTCTACTTGTTGGTTTCTTAGTCGAGCACCCTTTTGAGACTGATGTGCGTGCTTTTGTTTAATTTTTCCCCAACTAAGCAAGCAATAGGCAACATGATGAAAACAGAGCTAATGGATCCCGTGCAGACAAACCAAATTTTTTATTATTTTTTTTACTGGATTTTAATGGTTTCTTGTAGTTTTTCTTTCTTAAACAGCAATTATAAGTTAAGATTTTATAATGCAAAGAAAATATTCCCATTGCATTTTTAAGGTATTTTCGGACACAATTAAATATGACTCTTTTAACTATACTCTTTCACTGAAACTTCCCTAATTTCACACAAAAAAAGTGAATTAACTCCTAATACATTTCCCATTATGTTCAATGTTTTCGATTATACACGAACACCACAAACAGGTATGCCAAATCTGAGAGCCACTGTCATTAACTTACAGCCATTAGGATTGCAATGTTTGGTTTCACACAAAGCAAACGAAAGTCTCACATGTAAAGTCTGATGAGATACTGTAAACTTACCGTACAATGCAGCTGGTTCTCAATTTTTCTGAATCACATCTAGGAGTTTGCAGGAAGAACAAAATGACTCCAATAGTGAGATGCTTTTAAAATAACTTGCCTACAAACTCATTATTGGCATTTGGAGGACAGAAACAGAGAGGCCACAAAAGTAACTCAAAAAGAGTCTGGTTTGGTCTAAGCCTGAAGATGGTCAGGAGAGATGTGATATGGCCATGAATAGTGTATGAGTGTTGAACCCGAGACACTGGTAACTAGAACTAGTTCCTGATGAGAGAGATCATGTGGGACCTTGACAAGCCACAACTATATAACACCATATCCTCAGAGTAACAAACCAGGTAAAAAGCAACTAAACGGTAAACTGCAGAAGCAACATGTTGTATCAATAGTTCATAATAACGTAATGCCTTACTAACCTCCAACTCTCACCAGTGATGGACTACATGTACTCTAACAACAACTTACACAAGATTTGGAGGAATTGGCAGTGCAATGGGTTTACTTATTTTACTGCAATTACGCTTTTATTTTATATAAACTACTCTGTAATATTAGTCTCCTCTGCTCACCAAAGCAGCATTTATTAAAACATTGTGAAATATAATTCCTATTTAAAAGAACTGTTTTCTATGTGAATATAGGCTATTTTATTCCTGTGATCAAAGCTGAATTTTCAGCATCATTACTCCAGTCTTCAGTGTCACATGATCCTTCTGACCGGTAGTGTACTTACCATAATAACAATAAACTACACATAGTTACATGCATCTTACTCTAAACCCTAACCCCATAGTAAGTATAGATTTCAATTAATACTCTGTACTTACATGTGTAATACATGTATGTAACAAAGACAACAATGATTCTCTACTTGTTTACTTCGACGTTCCTTTTTTGTCTCTCACTTTGTACATTTTTAAATGAAAAATATCATTGTTTGAACCTATAAACACAAGAGCTGGGGTCGGTTTCACAAAGACAGACTTTGACTATGGCTTAGATATAGTAGATTGTCAGACTTCAGATAGACATCTAAATCAGACCGTTGCACAAAGCACTTAAGACTCTGACATGGCGGATGGCGGAAACATGGCGGATCGAGTAAGCGCATTCAGCCGCTCAGTGCAGTTTACCCCAGCGGAAGATATGTGTTTGTTGGAGGAGTTTAACAGTTACAAGGACATTTTACTTGGGAAATTTAGCAGAGAATGTAGTAACAAGAAGAAATGTTTCAATTATGAGCCATTTTCCCTTTTCTTTTGGCTGTTTGTAATGTAACTGATTGTTACTGCTGGTTGCCAAGGTAACAGAGTCTTAGACCTAAGTTAGCCTGGGGTAAGGGGTCTAATGTTTTTGGTCTAAATTAAGTCAGTCTTTATTTTTGTGAAACAGTCTAACTTGCATTACACTAGTCTATGAGCACATTCTAGCCTTGTCTAACACTATAGCCCGCTCTAACATAGCTTTGTGAAACCGGCCCCTGGTCTTGAATACAACTGGAAAGCAGTCCATGTAGAATAGTTACATACAGTGTATTCTCTTGCAAACATATGGCTTTCATAAATGAGAGTGCGAATGTTATATCCTCATCTGCACTGAGAAAGGTAACCCGTTATATAATCCACGAGGTGAAAATGGTGGGTCTGATAAGGTAAAGTAACAGCACACTCAGCTCAACAACACCACATGATTTGAGGAATCATTCATTCAAATCGAATTTTTGTCTCATAACTGTCTGTAATCGCTTCAGCTGTAAGATGCTTGAACAGAAGCATGTGTAATTGTCAGGAGACAAATCAAACTGACTCTGGCTTCAATAATTGATGATGTCTTGTTCCAACTGCAACTTTCAGACTAGCTGACGACATGTAGCTTCAGTAACCCAACAGTGTCGTGTGCTAATCTACAATGCAAATGTCCTGAAATGTGATACTGGCTCAACAGTTTATTCACGAAGTTCCAGAAAAATTGTTTAAAATATTGGACTTAATTTAGGTAAATTATTTAAAGAAATATAATAATAAAAATTTAAAAATTTATTAGCTAAGGTACAAACACCAATAAAATGTGTGTCAGTCTTTACAGGTAAATCTTGTTGGAAATGATCAAATGTGCATGAAGCAAAACACTTGCATTGTGTCTCTTCTATCAACAATGCTTTAGCAGACAGTGTATAATACAAATGCTTTTGAAAAGTCAAGCTCATAAATAAGACATGATGTTTGTAAGGTATACGTTTAAGGTCTAAAGTTGCCTGTATCCAGTGAAATGTCTTAAATTATTAAATTGTGCCAATCAGTGTTGAATGCGTCATCCACAATGAGGCAGCATCATTTGTATTGTCTTGACAGACATGTATGCATCATTAGCCAATAAAAGGGAATTATATATATTGAATAAACAAAGTTCTACAACAACATTTTGTTTGATGGTTGTTGTATATACAGTAGTTATAGATTACATTAGATAAGACATCTGATTAAATGTTCTATTGCATTTTTGCATAACCTAAACACTTTATATTGAAATATTCATGGTTCTTTGAATAAACAAAACACAACAGACCAAACTGATAAGGTGTTATGTAGTGGACATTTTGTCCTGATAATGTGCCTTTACGAGGTTTGAGATGCTCTGGAGTGGTTTATTGTAATGACTGACTGTTCATTGCTGTCATCAAAGTCTCACGAGTGTAAGTTGTGAAATTCTTTTTACATGTAAATGTAAGGAACTTAAATGATAATTGTATGGAATTTTGAAAATAGACATTTTTAGAATGATAACAGGGCTTAACAATGTTTAAGTTAGCTGGGTATCCTCTTCAAACCTGACACAAAACTTGTAGAGTTTTTGGTAAAATTTGGTAAAATAGGGCTTTTTAATTGACTTTTAAATAACAATAGAAGTCAAGTCATGCCACATTTATTTATATAGTGCTTTATACAATACAGATTGTTTCATCAAAAATAAATAAATAAAATTATAAAACAATTTCATCTGTAAAGCAGTTCTACAGAAAATAATAATGTCATTATTCAGCTCAATTCAGCTCAATAACAAAGTCGATGTTGCAAAGTTAGTGATGTTATTTTGTTCTCATCCAATAGTGTCAGTGCAGTTAAATCGATAACATTACTTGATATTTATTGTCTTTTAAACCCTTCTGGGTTTTTTTAAGTATGGTAGTGGCCTAGGAATATTTATATCTTCACACTTTCTTTCTAAATATTATTAAAAACGTGTTAAAGATTTTGAAAGAATATTGTGTGTTGTGTTTGGAGTCAATTGTTTTATTTGTGATAGCGCAATGAAACATGCCAAATTGTACATACATAATTTTTGGCCAGACTGTCATAAAATGAAATAATGAACAAGAGAGAACAAACGAAATATTAATTACTGATTATGTTGTGGTCAATGTACGTTTTTTCCCTTGATTTTAGTCAAATATAACCTGTAGATGTAGTTTTCCTTTTTTGTTGACTATAGTTTAATGTTTTGTTCTTCTCTCAAATTTTAAATATATAAAATATTTCCTCATATTTTGATGATTTAATCAAACTTGTAGAAAAAAAATCTGGAAATCACTTTTGGCCACTGTACATTTACATTTATGCATTTGGCAGACGCTTTTATCCAAAGCGACTTACATTGCATTATCCTATACATTTATAGGTATGTGCAATCCCCTGGAATCGAACCCACAACCTTGCGTTGTTAACGCAATGCTCTTACCACTGAGCTACAGGAAAGCTACAATGTATATAACTTTTTTTTTTTTTTTTTTGCCAAAAAGTTTTGTATGATTTGCTTCCAAAAAAAAAGCGTTACAGAATTGAGGTTATAGTAAATATAAATGAGTGTGTAACTCAGTCTACAGACTGACACCTTTCACAATGTCATCTAGGGCGAACCAGAGCCAACCTGATAGCAGGTTGCAATCTTATACCTTCTTTCTTGAAAGCGCTTTCTTGGCTTTGGCTTATTATCCTAATCTCTTTGTGCTCCAGTGCCTCTATGGGTGTACCATCTGACTGTGGTGTAGTATAACACTAATCTATTCCTGTGCTGTTTTTACGTGCTATTGGTCAGCTGTGGCCTGTGGCAATGCTTCCCAATGACTGATAAATATCATTTTGCTTTTTATACACTCTTAAAAAAAATTTTTTTATTGGCATTGCTGCTTCTATGAAGAACTTTTAAAGGGATAGTTCTATCTGTCATACCTGCAGGAATATCTTTCTTCCGCTGAACACAAAATAAGATATTTTGAAGAATGTTGATAACCAAAGAGTTGATGGTCCCCATTGACTTCCATAGTATACATTTTGTTTTTATTCTACTAATATTTTCAAGTGCCGATATGACACAGACTGTTTGTATCTCTCCACTTGTTTGTGTGTGGCATGCTTTAGACAGATTGTCCATGTTACACATTAACATGCAACCTGTATCTGAACATTGTCCACGTATGCATTGAAAAAGACAAGTGTAAATGCGTTTGTGTTCGGAAAGTTATTTGATCTGTGTGTCCCACACATTGTGATGGGATCTCATTCCAATCTAAATGCAATCTAGCCATCATATCTGAATTCAAATGTCGTCATACAAAACTCACCCACTACCTTTACTCCCTCCTCTCGTATGTTCCTTTCCAGGGAACTCGCACTGCATAATAGTTGCGACGCTCTGGGAATGCCTCTGTATGATTGTGTCTTGAAGCATGTGTGAAATCAGTCCAATGGCATGGCAGAATGTCACAGGTGGGGTGACGTCATGACCAGGACGTTTAAAAACCCATCAGGAACAAAGTGTTAGCTTCTATGCCTTTAGGAAGTGTTCTGTGTGAAATTGTCAATGTCTGTTTATTGTTAATTTGTCACAAGCACTTTTTTTAGACAATAGCGAGCAACCAGAAGTTTAAATCGTGTGTTCCTCCTTGCCCTCTCTACATCAAGGGTGGGGATACACACAATTTATGTGTTGATTGTTTGCTTTCAGCTTTCAAGGGAGCTGACTGTGCTCATTGTGAGCGGCTCCCGCTGCGAACGCTCTGCTCTCGCCGGGCGCTCTTTGAGGAGGGCGACCAGGCTTGTGGAGGGGTTGGAGACGGGCCCAGCCTTTTCTCTGTCCTACTTTAGATCTAGCACCTTTCTCTGGGTTTGGAAGCACGCACTGCAGTTTCATCCCCCAGAGTGAGAACCCAGTGCTTCAGCTATCCAGCTCAGAGGAGGTGTATGTGCTCAGCATTGAGGCAGGGGAGATTGAGGACTCGCCACCTCACTCTCCTGCTTATGAGGAGCTGGTGAAGGTTATAACTTGTGCCTTGGCCAAGCTAAACATCGACTGGCCGGCCGAGAAGCAGGACGTTCGTCACAAAAGCAAATTAGTTGCCTGTGTTTCCTGCCTATAAAATCACAACCTCCACGTTGCCGTTTTTCCCGACCTCCAAGGTCGAACCGGTCGATACTGATTTTAGCCAGCTCCTCAGTCCCCAAGTCAAAGACTATTCAAGAGCACGGGTATGGGGCAATGCTTAAGGTGGAACAGATGCTTGTGAGTTATCTGTCCCCTGACATGGTGTCGTCCCTCATGACCCTGACTTGAGGGACGACACCATGTGTCGTCGAGTTTGGGTTAAGGCTGAACGCCAAGAAGAGTGTGCTTTCTCCGGAAAAGAGGGCCACTTTTTTAGGCATGGTGTGGGATTTCACAGTTGTTCATATGACAATGCAGGCAAGTCTGTCTCTTGCGCATATCGATTTGACCCTCGCAGCCGTAAAGAAGATGAAGCTAGGCCAGTCACTCACTGTCAGTTTCAGAGACTGTTGGGTCTGATGACGGCAGCTTCCAAACTGTACCCTTTGGCCTGCTGTACATGAGACCCTTGAAGTGGTGGCTCAAGACCAAGGGGTATTCCCTGATGGGCAACCTATTCCGCTTGATCAAGGTTATGCACAGATTTCTTCGTACCTTGGTAATGTGGAAGAAACCTTGGTTCTTGTCCCAGGGTTTCATGCTGGGAGCTCCTTGTCACATAACACTTGTGATGGATACATCTGTCATGGGCTGGGGAGCGATCATAAACGGTCGCTCAACACAAGGTCTGTGAGGGAGTCATCATCTTTCATGGCACATAAATTGCCTGGAGATGATGGCTGTCTTTCTAACATTGAAACAATTCCTCTCTGACCTGACCTGATCTGATCTGACCTGCCATCATGTGCTTATACAGACAGACAACACATCGGTGGTCTCTTACATAAATCTTTGTTTTATTTATCTTTCAATATCTTTATTTCTGTTTTGTTTTTTTCTAGCTATCACTCACGTCAGTTCAGCGGGACTTCACTGAGTTCTGCACTCTTGCATGAACAGTTAACATATGTACAACTCTTTTCTGACAAGTTGAGAGGAGCAAAACTGAGTTTTGGGTGATGATTGGTAAATATAACAGTACATAAATATTTAGATGCAAAACGTCTCGGTTACGTATGTAACCCTCGTTCCCTGAGTTCAGGGAACGGAGACGTGTCGTCGGGGGAGTTCCCTGACGAATTGGGATCCCAATTCGTCAGGGAACTCCCCCGACGACACGTCGGAGTTCCCAGGACGAAAGGGAACTAGTGTTACAAATGCTGTCATTTTTATAACTCCACATTGCCATAATATGTCAGGAATTGTTATAAGAAGATTGGGTCAAATTGTCACAAGGTTCATTTCTAGGTAACGATGAGGTCAGCTGTCAGTTGAGTCGTTCACAAGCTGCACATGTGGGTGTTGATCTCAACTATCTCTTCATCCCTGTCAAACAATCAAGATGCATTTCAGGTTGCTTTTCAATGGATCGTTTTTTGTTGTACTTTGTGTTGGTATAGTATAGTTTTACTCGAGGCGATTTGGTGCATACATGAACTGTTGAAATTATTTATATTGAATCGTGAATCGATTGTTTAGAACATCTTGCTAACTAGACCAATTCCTTTAACTCTTTATGGTACAGCGTTGCCATTGCCTCACTTCCTTATTATTCAGAAAAAAAAAACAATATATTGCTCTATGGGAATTAAAAGGACAGGCCTTAAGGTAGCCAATGATGTGCTGATTTTAAGCCACATGACATATGAATGTCCCTCCAAAACTCTCTTTCCCACCTTCACCCTCACAAGGAAGACACATTTGAAGTGCTCCAGAAATTGCTCTATTAACCTCATTTCTAAACATCTCTTCTCAAGGGGATTATTATTATTATTTTATTTTTTATTTTTTTTGCAGCATCTTTGATTAGTAAATTAGATATTTGTATTCTAAAATAAACGTTGTCTGACATAGTTTTATTGTAAATTGAGTGGCATTGCAGTAATGTATTTCCCCCTTGGGATTTCTTTTTTATATAGTAGCATCAACAATAAGATTGCAGTTATTTATTTATTTGAAGTGTTTATTGTAGTTTAGTTGTATCTATGTATAAATAAAACATTTATTTATTCTTTTCAGAAACTTAATACAGCAATGTGTTATGGACAGGGCGATAGGAAGAGTGAAGAGTTAGCTCTGCCATGTGATGGATGAGTTAGCCAAATGATTGGGAATGATAGGAATTAGGGATTAAATGATAGGGATCTACTTATTTTTGGTTTGCATGAGCTCCAAGTATATAAATCTATAAAAAAAAAATATATATATATTTAAATAGAAAAACTACTTTTTTGACCATTTTCCATTGTGGTATATGGCAACGTTTCCTGTCCTCTCTCGTGAACTCAAGTCAGAGGCCCACACAGAAGAAAATGAATAGTTGAATAAAGTCGTTATTTTTGTTTTGTTTTTGCGCACAAAAAGTATTCTCGTCGCTTGATAAACTTAAGGTTGAGCCACTGTAGTCACTTGGACTATTTTAACAATGTTTTTACTAACTTTTCTTGACCGGCAGAATGAAATTGCCTAGAAGCCTATGAAGGAGTGAGACAGCTATCAGATTTCATCAAAAATATCTTAATGTGTGTTCCGAAGATGAAAGAAAGTCTTACGGGGTTGAAACAACATGAGGGTGAGTAATTACTGACAGAATTTTCATTTTTGGGTGAACTAACCCTTTAAACAAATTAATCATTCACCATAGGAATTGCTAGATTGGCCAAAACACATTGTAAATAGAAGAAGTTGACTCTGGGTGAGTTTGTCTAAATATCTGTGTAATTTACACCTTTCATAATTATTTCAGAAGATAATTTTTGGGATTAATTGTGCAACCCTAATTTAAATATTGCCCAGGAAAAATATATCCAAACAGGTTCCTGGATACAGAAGCTGTTGATGTGGACAAATGTAAACGTGCTGTGTTCTGATTCGGCGATGATCCAATGTTTTAGCTCAGATCAGCAAGGTTTATTTGTAGACTGGTACATTGACTCTTATTGCACTCTACATCAATACGCAAGTAGGAGGCAAAATTAACAGTCTATGAGTGAATTGTTGGAATAATTCATTCAACCGACTCGTTCAAAACTCGAAATGATACACAACTGTGTTGCTCTGTGTTGCGGTTCGTCTGTGGATTTGTTTGAAATTATTTTTGTTAGAAGTTACTAAGTTTTTATTATAAGTTACTCAATATTAAAGTCCTGATGCACAAACAAGGGGACTTTGGGATACTGTTTTTATTTTATTTTTGTACCATACTTAATTGTTCGTATTTGTACTTGTTTTTTTATCTGATGTACAAAAGTAATATCCCACTCGCAAGTGTCCACTATGGACGTAAACCAGCATTGTGTAAAAATAGTTTGATATTGCTTGTAAGGATCCTTGCATTAAAGTTGTTGACTGAGACCCACACAATTCTGTAGATCACTGCACATTGAAGTGGGAAAGGAGAAAGTATTGAAAAATTGAAAAATTAGACACTTCATATTTAAAGAAATTAAAAGTCAAATTAGTGGGATGGCTTTAATAAGACACAACACTATAAAGAAAACAAACGACTTTGGTGTAGTTTTGAGAATTCTGTGACACAAATGTTTGTGTGCGTGCACATGTGAAAAGTATTAGAGAAGTGCACACAGGGAAATATATAGAAACAACCATAGCCTATTATGACAAATAGCTTTAGGTGCTATATTTTTTAAGTTTCCTGCTTGCTGCCTTCTACTGCCAGCTGTCCAAATTAGCCATGAAACTTGACAGTGGTACAAAATCTTTAAAGCCAACTGTCAGTCTTGCAGAGATAATGTGCTTTCTCCTTTGTTTACTAAACACTCATTTACTCTCTAAAGGTAGTAGGTTCCTCGTGGATACTAATGAGCCCTTATGAAGACCAAGGAGCCTGTCATGTGAGCAAAGGCATTCTCCCAATCTGTGGTCCAGAATAGCACTTGTTGGTATGTATCCTAATCAAACAATAGAATGAAACTCAATTGCAAACTATCAATTGCATGAGGGACAATGTCATTTTCCCATGACTCAGGAATTTCTCTCACTAGAACAGACTCAGGAATTTCTCTCACTAGAACAGACTCAGGAATTTCTCTCACTGGAACAGACTCAGGAATTTATCTCACTGGAACAGACTCCGGAATTTATCTCACTGGAACAGACTCCGGAATTTATCTCACTGGAATAGACTCCAGAATTTCTCTCACTGGAACAAACTCCGGAATTTCTCTCACTAGAACAGACTCCGGAATTTCTCTCAATGGAACAGAACAGGAATTTCTCTCACTAGAACAGACTCCGGAATTTCTTTCACTGGAACAGACTACAGAATTTCTCTCAATGGAACAGAACAGGAATTTCTCTCACTAGAACAGACTCAGGAATTTCTCTCACTGGAACAGACTCCGGAATTTCTCTCACTGGAACATACTCAGGAATTTCTCTCACTGGAACAGACTCTGGAATTTTTCTCACTGGAACAGACTCAGGATTTCATTTTTTTCTTTAATTTCTCCTGGACATGAGGACCGAATAGGTGAAATCTTTTTAAGGGCTGTCTTGACGGCCATGATAGATGGGTCAGCTAGCTTTGCCGTCAGGTCCGAGCTATTTGAGACAGCTTTCCTTGCCCGAAGAAAAAACGGAGCACTTACAGTGATGGTATTGAAAGCCGCCAATGCGTTGCGTGAGGAGGGCAGCTGGCATTGGTTTCATCCACATGGCAGACGTTAACCTCTCCCACAGTGAAGGACGAACCACTTAGCCAGAGTGCATAATCAAGATAGCGCTCCAGGGAACAGGTGGTAGCCAAGGTTGGCATCTGTTGATAAAGATGATCAAACCACAACAATGGGTCCACCCCACCATATACTGGCGTGATGTCCCAAACTTCAAACCGAAGAAACTGGATAAAATATTCTGAATGATACCAATCTACAGTCTGACTTGTGCTGCAGGCTGGAATCAAAACCATATCATGTTCGATTGGCCAGAGGAGAACTGGCCCCCCGACTGAGTGTGGTTTCTCCCAAGGTTTTTTTCTCCATTTCTGTCACCGATGGAGTTTGGGTTCCTTGCCACTGTCACCTTTTGGCTTACTTAGTTGAGGACACTTAATATTTAGCAATATTATTGATTTGGCTGCTGTTACGCTGCGCTGCTTCTCTCGTGGGAAATTAATTTCAATGAGTTTTGAATGAGTTTCACTCTTTCTCAGCATGTGATTGGCTGTTCGCTACAGATGTCACACCTAAACTCCTAAACTCAGGATCAAAGCCTGAGTTGACAGAGAAAGTTGATGTCAACTCGAAACTAATCCTGCAACCCCGAGTTTGTTCAACTACCATCATGGTACAGGCCCCTGATGGACCACGACAATAATACTAATACGTCTCTGGACGTAACACTGCACTGACGCTGCTTTAGGAGAACTGAGCTGAGCTGGACGATGACATCACTGTTTTCTACAGAGCTGCTTTATAACTGAATACAACTCATTTCATTTTTGATAATCTCTATGCAGTTATTGCACAAAATTGAAATTGACTTGAAAGCCAAACAAACCACAGAGAAAGTACACGGACACACAACTTTACTGCAGGAGAGGGTGTTTATGCCAAAATGTTACATGGATCTGAGATGATCCCAGAACTACACTGTTTACTTGGGGAAATAATGAACTGTAACAAGATACTTTACATGGATCGATTGCTCTACAGACAAAAACAGGATCAAATTACAAAACCCATATTGTACGTAAGCATGACTGTATATTAGTGTTTATGGCCCGAATCCCACATTGCACGACCAGTTAACTTAGCACTTTTGTGACAATAGGCAATAGATTCATTTTAATGTCGACATATCCTGCCTTGAAATTAGCAATGAATCTATTTGTTGGGAAGATTGGGGTGAAGTCCCAGGACATATGTTCACACCAACTCCTATGAGTATTGGGAGATGTAGACAGACTGAACAGAACGGGGAGTATAAATACACATAGCAAATGAGGTACTAAACAGGAACAGCTGACAAAACTTAACTAATTAGAATCCAAAGTGACTAATGAGAACTAATACAGACAAGACAGAAACTGAACTAAACTGAACAAACATGTGACATAACGCCCCCCTCGAGAAGGCGCATCCCTTTGCCGTGAAACGTCCTGACTGACGGGGCGGACAGAACCTTGGGACCATAATAGTTAACAGTTAGTTTAGATGATAGCAGAGGTGCAACAATAGACAAAAATGATGGTTCGGTACATATACCTTCGTTTTGAGCCACGGTTCGGTATGTTTTCAGTACAGTAAGGGGGGGAAATAAAACATAAAATTGCTTCTTTTTATAATTTTTTTTACTAAACAGTGTTTAACAAGAACCTTTTGTGCAATGGAACACATGGATGTGTTATTATGGATTTATGTTCAAGGACTCTTATTTTGATTTTGATTTCATTCTATTGTTCCTGTGTTTTCAGTTCCTGTTTCCTGAGTTGCCAAATTCCGGGGACACACTTAACGACTAGCTGAAACATTCTAAGACTGAACTGAACTCACTTACAGACTTTTCAACTACTGGAGCAGATTTTAAACACTGACTGTGAACACCAACTGAACGCAACTGTCTCTGACTCTGCGCGTTGGGCATGATCAGTCCTAAGTATTAAGAACCCTGCACGGGCCAAAAACTCCAGCCCTTACCCGGCCCTGGCCGGTGGTGTTCAACCCAGCCTCAGCCCGACAACGGCTGCAATTTTTCAGCCCGAACCCGACCCGACCCGAGACCAACATCAATATCACTTTAAACTCTCTCTGACGCGCGCTCTCTGATGCGCGCTGTCTCTACACGCAAACACACGCACGTCACACGCTACTAAAAGGTAAACTTTTATTATAGGCCTGAAACATCATGCCCAATCATTCCCACAAATATTGAACAGATTAGAGAGAAGCATAAGCATGCAGTAGAGAATATAGTGCTACGGGATCCAACCGCAAAAATAAGTAAATAAACGGCCTACCTTTCTTTGCTTTTAAGTAACTGAAGAACATGTTCAAAACAATGTTCAAAAATGAAGAACTCTTCGCCAACTGGCTAATGTTAAATAATATTAATAAAAAAAAAATCCAACTTCTCCCTGATCCTCTGCATGGTCAACTGTCACCTGTTAATGCACATGAGTGACGCGTGCGTGCGTATTGCTTTTGTGTTGCTTAGGCGATGTATAATATTTATAATATAATAAAAATAACAATATTTCATACACACTGTGACGTGTGCTCTGCGCGTATATTATGGGCACAACGAAAGGAGAGAAGCTAAATAAGCCCGAGTCCGACCCGAGCTCGATCTGTAAAAAAAAAAAAAAAAGCCCGTCGGGTCCCGAAGGGCTTGCAGACCTCTACTAAGTATCAAATTACATTCATAATTGGCCTTACAGTCGTTAAGTGTGTCCCCGTCTTAAGTTGCTAAGTATTCCTTTGTTTGTCACCATGGTTACTGATTATGTTTCACACCTGTTTCTAGTTTAGTTAGTTACCATCCTGTGTATTTATACTCCTGAGGTTCTTCTGTTTTTTGTCGGTTATTGTCTTTGTTTTACCAGGGATGTTTCAGTGCTGTTAATCCCTTGTTGGATTATAAACATTATCTTCTAGGATTATCTTTTGTTTATTTAATGAAAGTATTACTGCGCTTAGATCCTCAACTCTTCCCTTTTCTGCACCCTGAAAGGATGGTAAAAGTTCTTCATGGAACCATTGATGCCAACATATTCATGGGTTTCATCAGGTCCCTTTCCACAGGTGTATAAAATCAAGCACCTAGATTATGAATGCAGACTGCATTGTGCTTGATTAATACACCTGTGGAAAGGGACCTGATGAAACCCATGAATAACCTTTTTTTTTTTTTTTTTTTTTTAAGGAGTGTGGTTAACATACACCAGTTTTAGAAAAGTACTATTTCCATTTTTCTACTTGAAAATTTTACGTTTAATTAACTATTCTACTTGCTGTTTCTTTATGTGCTTTTGTCATTTTATTATTTTTAAAAAATATTGCCATTTAGGTTTAATTTATATATATTTTAGTACTTCATCGTCAACTTATTTCAGTTTATTGCCAAGACAACATTTCTAATTCCTGAGTTTACGTTTTTCAACTAATATTTATTTTTTCAACTTTATTTCAATTAACAGATAAAAAAAAAAAAAAAAAATTAAAGATAATAACCCTGTGTTCTAGATCATAATCCATTATAGGAAAATGTTAGCCTTGTAAGCCTTTGAATCTGATTTTGCAATTGGATTTACGTGCATGCAGTGGTGTAGGATTACATTAAAATGTTGAATGTGAATAATGCCTAATGTATAATTAACTCTAAAGTGAAGAATGAAGATCATGATAACCCACTAATAATGGCTCAAGCGTTACCAAATCCATCAGAATCAATTACTATCCAAAACCATACTCTCACGGGTGGAAGTAATAGTGAAGCGAGGATTCCGCAAGTGCAGGAATGAAGGGTGAGGGTTTTAAAATTAATAATAAAAATGAAACAAATGACAAAATACAAACAAAAACTCCCCATGGGGGGAAAACAGGACAGGCATCAAGATCCAACAGAACTATAGCAGGAAACAGGAACACGAGGATACATAGATGACGAACCAGTACAGGACTGCAAACACAGGGAGAATAAGGCCCCGTTTACACGATGGGAAAACGCAGATATTTCCCTGCGTTTTGGCCTGTCATTTACACGAAAACGCCGTTTTTATCCCAGAAAACGATTATTTTTAAAAACTCCGGCCAAAGTGGAGATTTCTGAAAACGCCGGTTATGTGTTGCCGTGTCAACTGGGAGAAACGGGGTTTTAGGTTCTCAAACGTCACATTATGCGCCAGAAAATGCTTACGTCATGTGAGCGCCCTATGTTTAGAGTTTGTTCCACACTGTCTATGAGTTTGTTTGGCTACTATTTGATCATGGATGCTGTTAAAGTGGTACTCATTTTTACTTTTGTGAAAACGCTTTTGGCCTGTTTGCATTTGCTTCGCTGTCTGTCCACACGAACGAACCTCGCGCCATGTCTATTGTTTTGAAAGGAACAGGAAGTCGCTCGTGCTATTCGTCGTTGTCGATTTTGAGGATTCTGATTGGCTTGCATGGCTTTATCCTTCTCCTTACACTGCCGCCCCTTTGTATTTATGCGGGTTGATGTAAACGGCAACTGTTTTTGAAAACGATATTGTGTGCACGATGTTATTTTTGAAAACGGAGGGGGAGAAATATTCGTTTCTCTAAATACCCGGCTATGTGTAAATGTGGCCTAAATAGGGAAGCAAACAAAAGAGGGTAACGAGGGAGGACAGGTGGGGCAAATTAATCAATAATCAGATAACAAGATGGACGGGGCTAGACAATCGACAGGTGAGCACATGGCACAAGGAGACACATGACAAGCAATGTGCTCACAACAAACAGGACTATAACACAAGCACATGACAAACCAGGAGTGTCAGAGCAACGTCACCAAACCAAGATATAAACTAGACAGAAGTGACAGAACCCCGACAAAAACCTCAAAAGCTTACAATGACTTCAGTAATGATTAGAGAGTTATCATGATCTTCATTTTTTTAGAATACTGTTCCAAATAATTAGTAGTTCATTTAGAAGGATTTGGTAACACTGCAGTCATTACCATTGGGTTAACATGATCTTCACTTTAGAATTAATTATACATTATGCATTATTAATTATGAACCTGTAATAGCCTATAGCAGTTCCTAGTATTCCTCTGGCAGGTATGAAGAAAATAGTAATTATTGATTAACTAATAGTGAACTACCACATTCAACTGAGAGCGCTATTACTCAGAGTTTCTTATTAGTTAACAATAGTTACCAGAATGTTAATACTGCGTTACTCATTTGTTCCTGTGTAGTTATTCATTAATGAAGGAACAGTATTTTAAAGTGTTATTGCATTTAATATTAAAGATGTAATTATAAAATAATAAATCCGCTTGAATTCCAAATTCCAATGTATGAATTGCAACAACAACAAAAAATCTCTCAAATTTATATTAAATATTGTAACTATATGCTTTAAGTCTTACTAAAGCTGCCAAAGCCAATTTATGCAAGTAACTAAAAGTACATTTTTTATGGATGGTAAACGTATTGTATTTTATTTCTACCAATGTTATTTATGTGTAATGCTACCATGATAATAAAATGTAATAGTCTTTCTTGGCCAGCCTACCAATTAACCACTAGATGGGAGCAAACATTAACATTTATACCTCACCTACCCAAGATTCTGGACAATGCAATTATACACGCTGTTGATGAATCAGTATAATCTATAGTATAATTTTCATGCTTAATCACTAAGTCAGGTATTGCACTGTCACACTGTGTACCTAATCAGGGTTTGAAATGAACTTTTTCACTCACCAGCTGATTTGGCTGCAAAGTCACCAGCCAATCAGAGCTTCTCCTAGCCAAAACAAAGATATCAAAAAATGAACCAGATTATCAAAGTCACAGCACAGATTTTAATTACACATTAATTATAAAACCATTCTGAAAATGGAAAAAGTGGTGTCCTAAACTAAAATGCTGTTCTTAATGCTTTTAAGAGATTATATTTATGGCTCTTTTGACCTAGAGATGATCAGGCCTATACTGCAAAAAAAAATCACATTATTTCAGTTTAGCAATGGATGTTGCAATGCGATGCTCATGTATTCTTTCTGAGCTGCACATAATGTGCGAGACATATTCTACTTAATAAATTGACACCAAATAATGTGTGTTGTTAACATACGACAACACAGTAAGCATGGCCATGATTTTCTTGTCTGTAAATCCACCCTGAATACAAGCGGTATCACTAAATACCTTTAAGGGATGCTTGTCTAAACGACTTAACTTTATTTTCAGTATAGATGAATCAGAGGCAAAGCCCTGTGAAGTATGACAGGGCTTCCGGCTAGGGTTAAGCTGTAATTAAAAGCCACTTAATGTTTTCACGTATATAGTTATAGAAATCCACCCTCATTGTGTCTTTCCTCTTCTAACAACCACTCAGTCCTGTTATGTAACAGTTGTCTTTGTGAACATCTGCCACTTTCTATAAACGTGTATGTATTTTGTCTAGTGTACATGCTGTCTCTCAGGGACGTGCAGAAAGTTCCTCAGGGGCTCAAATGTAATTAAGGGGCATTTATATATAGATATAAAGTACCGCCCAAAAGTTTGGACACTATTTTAATGTTTCTGAAAGAAGCCCTATATGCTCATCAAAGCTGCATTTATTTGATCTAAAATACAGAAAAAAATTTAATATTGTGAAATATTACTACAATTTGAAATAATGGTTTTCTGTTATAATTTACTTATAACCTTTGATACTTTTTTCAGGATTCGGAGTTAAAAAAAGTAAAACAAAGAACATCATTTATTTAAAATATAAATATTTTGTACCAATATGCACTACCGTTCAAAAATTTGGGGTCAGTAATATTATTTCTTTCTTTAAAAAAAAGAAAGAAATTAATAGGCTATTTTTATTCAGCAAGGATGTGCTAAATTGATCAAAAGTGACAGTAAAGACTTATAAAATAATTTCTATTTTAATGAAATACTGTTCTTTTTAACTTTTTATTCATCAATGAATCCTGAAAAAAGTATCCCAGGTTAAAAAACTCCTGAAGACAGGAGTTATGGCTGTTGAAAATACAGCTTTGCATTACAGAAATAAATTATATTTTTAAAGTAGCCTATATTAAAATAGAAAATCATTATTTCAAATTGTAATAATATTTTTCTGTATTTTTGATCAAATAAATGCAGGTTTGATGCGCATAAGACTTCTTTTTAAAAAAAACATAAAAATAGTAGCCTAATGTGTCCAAATTTTTGACCAGTAGTACTGTACTATTATACTATTACTGCATAATTATCAAAAATATTAAAGTCCTTTCACGTCACCATTTCGCGTGTTGTTGTCCGCCTACACTTCACAAAATAGGCCTGGCTTCATTTAACAAACTATGATAGTTTCATCCAGGGGGGCAGGGTTTCATAAAATATTGAAGCTTCCCCGGGGCACCGCCATTGGCTAGCGGACCATCACCTGCTGTTAGCATTCCAGTGACTCCCATTCATTTTGGCGTCACTTTGACAGCGAATAACTTTACATCTGAGGCGTTTAAAGACCATTTGTCCATTATTTATTTCTAAAGAAACACGAAAATGTATAAAAGGCCCCATTACCTTGTAGCTTATGTTATGGCCCCGTAGATGCAGTTTTTGTAAAAATAGGCTAACGATTGCGTCATAACCACGCGACTCTCTGTCGCACAGTAGAGAGATTACCGTATGGACAGGAGGAGAAGCTCGCGGGCAATCGGGGGGACGTGGAGGCAAAATGACTAAATAATTCATCAAAATACTTAGAAAAAGTTTCTCCTGCTCCTAGCTCATGGACACCTCTTACTCACACTCTCCGTCTCTGCAAGTTTCGGAAGGGAATGATTCAGATTTCTCTTGGTACAGCTACTAGAAGACAGACGGGTTGCTCACGTCACATCTACGTCGTCAAGCTCAGTTTGAGTCTGCGCAGTACGCTCAGCCATCAGGAAGTGAGAGCTTCTATTTGACTTCACTTTTCTCCATTGAATCCAATGGGGTCTCTGTGTCCAGTTTATATACTGTCTATGGTTTCATCAAATGGTAAACAGTGTATCAATATCGACTACAAGTGACTTGAATACTACTTACCATTACTGCGACTTTTGGTGCTGGTTTTGTGTAGTGCATTGTAGTAAATTGACATCTTTTGTTTAAACGACGCAGATTCAGATCGCTTCATAAATGTAAATCCGTCTGTCCATGTAATTTTCATTTATAAATGATCGGAAAAATACCGCTCCACTTCACATTGTCCAATGAAATTTGAACTTGTTGTGCCAGATGACGATTGGTCGGTGTATTATACATGACAAACAGGCTTCAGTGAATTATGTAATATTTTAAAATATGTAATATGTGGATTTTTTATTGAATCGACACACTCTTTTATTATTGAAAAAAAAAAAAACTTAAAAAATTGTTCGGTTTATTCCTTCCTGCCGTCGAACCATATACTCACTGAAATAACCATATTTGGCTCGAGAGCATCGGTTCCCGAGCAGACTGTGGAGTACCTACGTTTACACTAGTGCATTTTCATTTTAAAACACATAACTTTTGCCCTTGTCCGAAGCAAGACACACAACTTGACACAAGTGATGCAACCTATAGCAACGCGTTGTGGCAACGACACCGACCTCAGATTGACAGAAACGTAAAAATAAACATGAATTTAGGCTACTTTAGTTTTGTACACATTGTCATGTAAATTATAATCAAATGCATTTAGTTTTATTGACCACAATATTATCGTTGATATTTGTTTAAGAAGGGCACTTTTGATTAATTTTGTAAAAGGGCAGGGGCTGGATCGAGCACCCCAAAATTCTCTTGGTTCATTTGTTCCGGACAAAAAAAAAGAGAAAATCATACATTTAGACCTGGTTCGCTTAGTGTTCACACTGTAATTTTAAACACTGAAACTAAAGATAAAAAACATGTCTTTTATGACGTATATTTTGTGACGGAACTTACCGAACATTCAAAACAATGTTGTATGTGCATACGTATGATGGTATATTTACAAGTTGAGAACTCACAAAGAGCTCTTAAAATGTGTAAAGGAGTCAAAACAGCGGCAGGTATCTCTCCATCACACACACAAATGAATATCTGCTGCGAGGAGACGCTGTTCTGACACCTGCACTAAACTGTGGTGGGCAACATCGCGACTATGACGAGAGGAACCAGGTATGCTTGTGCGTTCATTACTCATAGGGTCACTCCTTGTGAAGAATGCATAAAATTAATAAATATTGTGAGTGTCTGAAGCACGCATGTTACATGCCAATTTTGATTGGCTACCACTGTCAGGTGACATCACAGGCACGACGGTAGAGTAAGTAAAGGCGCCTAGAAAGAACCTACAGGAAGAAACAAGGACTGGTGGGACATTGTCCTGCTCCACTTCACAGACACGCAGTGAAAGGAGATTTTTAGAATGACGGACACTCATTTATAAGACACTTTATTCAACAGAAACAACAGCTCGTTCCGCACGTCACACGTCATTATGCTATTTCTACGTCATTGCACATGCGCAGTCCTTTCAGTATCGGTTTTCAATCCGATCAAGTGTTTACATGTTCTCTCGATCGGATTATAAAAGGAATAAACCACCCCTTTCAATCCGATCGAGCTCTATTGGAATCAATTAATGTGTTTACATAAAGGCTTTTCAGTCCAATTGAGCCGTCAATCTGATTACTAACGGATTATTTGGTTGGTCGAAGTGTAACTCTACACTGCATCATGAAGTAGACGCTATGGGGACAAAATACCCACTATGCTATGTAACACACATGCTTCAGGCACCAGGAGCGTTCCCGTAGCGAACTCCATGACACAGTCTCATAAGCTGAGATGATTTCTGCAACTCTTTACTCATCTCAAGGCCTTTTTACATCCACACAAATGTTCGGTGCAAAAATACAGATTTTCGCATGTGTTTCTCTCCTGTTAAGAAGAATGCAAAAAAAAAAAAAAAAAAAAAAATTGGCAGACAGGCAGACAGTAGGTGACACTTCTAGTAGAAAAGCAGAAATGCATCGTTTACCCCCGTTTTTCAGTACACAAAGTAGTGCAGTGCAATTTCATTTCAGATTTTTGTATTCACTATGGTGTTCATCAAACTACACCTCATACAGAGTACAGAGATTATAGAGCCTGTTCTGGAGTCTTAGCAGAATAGTCTGTTCATAAGCACCACTAAGTCAAAGTTTTATGTAACCACATCGGTTTGGTCATTTAACCAAAAGCAGTTTAATGGGGGGAAATAATCACTTTACATCAAGGACAGCAATGGAAATAATTTTTAAACTTTGAGTTTTCCTTGACAAATGAGTGTATTTCACTACTTTCTTCATCTGATAAATCAAATCAAATCAAATCAAACTCAGTGAAAAAAAAAGATATATTGCATTGACGGTATGGGAATGTTCATGTTGGTCTGAACAGACGCAGTTGTTAATTAAAATTAAAATATTTATCACTTTGAATTTGAGAACTCTATTCTGAATACTGAATCTCTTTCACATCTTTTTGCACTTGAACGGACAAATTCACACAAAAGGATGTCAACATGCCCATCTTTGTGAGTGTTTTTTTGTTTTGTTTGTCAGTTCTTCTTCATGTGGTAACATCTACAATTACTGGTTTTGTTTAAGAAATAAATGATTTAAGATTTCTGATAATAACTGAAGTCTGTCACAGTCGCTGTATTTAAACACACGAAAATGAAGATTCCAAAAGTCTTTAATTCAATACACAGGTAATTCAAACATTGGGTAGCTTCAGCATAACACAGACGAGACCGGACACATTGAACTGAAAACACAGGAACTGAAATACACAGGCAAACGAGGTAATCAACGGCGACACAGCTGAATGTGATGGTAAATCATATTTGTTACCATGACAACCAAGGAGTAGCAGGAAAACTGAACAAAGGAAAATAGGAGCTGATGAAAGCAAACTAAAAGTCCATGAAAATGAAACTAAACACAGAGGTAACAGAATAATTGTTACATAACGAACAGCTGTAGAGAGGAGAAGATATGGCGATGTTTGACCCAGGAGGAGCCGACGGTCCGAGGGAGCCTTGAGAGGTCAAATGGCCGATGGTCACTGTCGAAGACAAGGGTGGAAGGAGCGTCAGCGTAGGATTCAGGATGGACCAGCGCACTCCGAGGCTGTAGGCTCATGATGCCCACGAGGAAGTGGCTCCCAGCAGGTCCGCGAAGTGCCCACGCCACTGAGAGGAGGTGGTGGGTATGCAGCGGGACTGATGGGTATACTGACGAATGGGTGGCAGGAGAGGCTGAGGACTAAAGGGCAGATGGGACAACAGAACAAAACCCAACAAAAACAATGGAGTCCTGATGGCTGTTTCAAGAGGTGGAGGGAGAGGGAGCCTGGGTGGGGTTAACAAGACTGAAGAAGATAAAATGCATAGTGGATGGATCAAGGGAAACAGGGGATCTATCTCTCCACACTCACCACAATAGTCCATTAAGTCCAGTTGGTACTCTCTCAGTTGCGAGAGGGTGGGCGGGGATGGCATCCATACCCTCGTATTCCACGAGGACTCCCACAGCGATGGATGGTGACGTCGGCTCACACTTCTGGCCAGACACTTTGAGGCACTTAGGCTTCAGGGCTATGGTGTGTGCTGTCCTCTCTTCCTCGGGTACAAGTCACGGCAGACAGAAGGAATCCAGTCTGGGGGGGGCTCTGGCATCAAATCCGTCGATCGGGGTGGTGACGAGCTGGGCTCTGGGTCAGGCTGCGAGGTGAGGCTGGATGTTGATGTTGCAGTTGACATCTGCTTCGTCCACTGTGATTGTGGGTCAGTTTACCCACAGCGCGAGACTGATCTAGTCCTTAAAGGTCCAACAAAGATCACCCTGGGGCATGACGAAGCGTATGTCGTTGTCCAGTCCACACCGGAGTCCCTCCATCAGGCAGACGTCATCGGAGCTGGCATGGTGGAAAGTGTTGAATAACTCCTCTACGTACTCCTTCATGTTTTGGCCGTTTTGAAAAATAAAAACAGTCCCACCTCTCAACAGTGTGTTGCCTCTCTGTGGGGCAACGTTTATGGACGCAAGATCCATAAGCTCACGTTTTAATAGTTCGGTCTTCTGTCACAGTCGCTGTATATAAACACACTAAGATGAAGATTCAGGGCAAACAAAGAAACTCAGGACAGGAGCATGTTACAGCAGACAATGACTGACAAACCACAAGAGAAACACAAGGGCAAATTATACACAGGCTAACAAGGTAAGGTAAGGTTGATTGTCATGGGAACACACGAGTGTAACCAAGGGATCTAACAAGACACACCTGGGGAGACTGATCAACATGAAAAACTACAAAGAACTACAAAACATGGCACAAACAGGAAATAACACAAAAGTCCTCACACAAGACAGGGGAACACAGGCTGGGATCGTGAAAAATTTTTTATAATGTCAATTGTGATTTTTACTTTGATGCAAAATAATGTGTTTAATAACCTCAAATCACAAATAAACAACAAATAAATTTGCTCAACCTATATCGGAATCGACCCATTTGCTCGTAAAAAAAAAAATCGGAATCGGCCATGAAATATTTTTAGTTCAAGAAAAATTGACTTGGAATGTTGATACTTTCTTGTTAAGCTCTTTGGCAGCATTGTGTCTTACGGAATTTGTCCATTATAAATGTCTGTCGTTCTAGTTTCAGCCTAACCCCTTCCATTCTCTCTCTCTCTCTCTCTCTCTCTCTCTCTCTCTCTCTCTCTCTCTCTCTCTCTCTCTCTCTCTCTCTCACACACACACACACACACTCACACACACTCACACACACACACACACACACACACACACACACACACACACACACACACACACACACACACACACCCTACAGAGATCAGACTCTGCCCCTTAAAGGCCGAGTGTGTTGTCCTTAATGGATGACAGATGTCTGTGAAATGAAGCTGTTGCGTGAGTGTTTCATGTTATCTCGCAGCACGATGAGCAAGGAAACAGCTGGGGATGAACGAAAATGTTTAGGCCCTCACAATGTTGCCATTTATTATTCCTAGGGTACATGTTCTGGCTTTAATGCACCCTTGCTTCTTTGAGTAATATATTGGTATTAATAAAGCCAAACAAAGGAAAGCGTTCTGTAATGGGAAGAGCGCCGTTGTTCTTCTCACAATAAATCTTTGCTCTAGTATGTTTGCCCTAATGAAAAATATATATACTAAAACGTTTTTGAAATATGTTTATTTTATGCTAAGTATTCTACAAAGGCATTTATATACTATGTACTTAATATAAATACCCTGTATTTGTACTTTTAGTACACTAAATTGATATACTTTAAGTCTAATTTAAGTCAAATGTTTTACTTAATGTACAGAAATAGTCCTGAGGTCCAATTTAAGATCAACTTAAGTTTATTTGATTGTGCTAAAGTGAAACTATTGAAGGTACACTTTAAATATCTTGCATTTAAAGCCTGAAATTATACAGAGATCATACTATCCTTACTAATAGTAGATAAAAAACGATTTTATCATCACTGCATTGGTTACCTATAAAGCTCCGTATTAATTATAAGATATTGCTACTGACTTATAAAGCCCTAAACGGCTTAGCTCCAGTCTATTTAACGGATCTTCTATCACCCTATAATCCATCTCGCTCTTTAAGATCACTAAATTCAAGGCTTTTGGTCATACCTAGGATATCCAGAACCACCAAAGGAGGGAGAGCATTTTCACATTTGGCTCCAAAACTCTGGAATAGTCTTCCTGATACTGTTCGTTGCTCAGACTCGCTCTCCCAGTTTAAAACTAGATTAAAGTCGCATCTCTTCAGCCAGGCATTCATATAATCCTACAGTTCAAACTACAACCCGGCCTCTAGCTCATAAATGCCAGAGGAGGACTGGCCCCCGACTGAGCCTGGGTTCTCCCAAGTTTTTTTTTTCTCCATTAGGTCACCTGATGGAGTTTTAGGACACCATTAGGTCACTTGATGGAGTTTTTCGGTTCCTTGCCACTGTTGCCTTTGGCTTGCTCAGTTGGGGATATTTTGGGGATATTTAATTTAATTTTATCAATCAATAAATTCCTCTTGAAAAGAAAAACTTTGTTGTATTATTTTAATTTAATACTGTGAAGCTGCTTTGATACAATCTGTATTGTGAAAAGCGCTATACAAATAAACTTGACTTGACTTGACTTAATAGTGATATTTAACACATTTAAAGCTTAATATTAAGAAATGTGCATTGTGCAATAATGAAGAACTCCAAATAAAGTTTAATTATATTTATACCAGTAAGTCTCAAACGATATGTCAGTAAATATGTTAATGGATTTGAAGTGAAATAAATGTATTTTACATACATTTTGGTGTAGTTTTTCATTTGGTGGGCTTTGTGCAAACTAGTAATTAACCATCGGCCTGCATCATTTATTAATGACAAATTGTACAAATTTGTAATCAATCACTTTTCAATTTTTATTCTGTCATTGTTTTATATTTGACATCACTTGGTTTCCAACAAACATTAGCAGGGCTGTCTTTTGAGAATCATTGTTGAATGGAAACACGGTAAGCATATTAAAGCATTTGAGTTTTCCTTTTTGAGGAACATGCATTTAAAGTGGGATTATAATTTTGGTCCATGTAAATCATATTTAGTGCACACACTGAAAAAAAAAAAGTTTAGTCAGTTCAACATAGAAAATGTACTTCATGTGGTAATATCTACAATAACTGGTTTTGTTGAAATGAAATATATCATCAGCGCCGTCAGCCTAAGTAGATCACAGAGCCTTTGCCACCAATAGTCTCTACAATCTGTGTTGAAGCTCACTGTCTGTAGTTCCCAGCATGCTTTGCAAGGGACTGCTTTAGGTAAAGGGAAAGATGTTGGTAGTTTATGTTAATGTTTAATATTCAGTTGGACATTTAGAGGAGTTTCTGTTATTGAATGTTGTGGTTATCATTGTGCTGAAGAGTAGTGCTGTCAATTGTGATTTTCACTTTGATAAAACTTATTGTGTTTAATAACCCCAAATCACAATTTCTCAATGAAGCAAAATGTGCCGATCAGCAAGGAGCAGGAGCTTTATTGGAAATTGTATGTTAAGTTAAAACAGAATTCCTTTGTTTCATGTTATTGTTTGTTGTTCATCAAACTGATTGAAGTAGGTTACAACAACAAAATTAGAATTTATTGTTAAAATCAGGTAGAAATACCTCCTTAAAGGTCACTTTTTATAGACTGTTTATAAGTCTTTTATTTCATTTGCTCACATCAGTTCAGTTTAAATCAATTAATGGTGCAATTGCTCAAAAGGTTTCTGGTGAGTCATTCTGTTTAATTCACTCATCAAAGTGGCATGTTAAGTTCAGGCCTTGTTATAATAAAATACTATCCACTATGGGCACAAACAGAACTGCATATTAGTTCTCTTACGAGAGTCCTCTCGTACTGCGTTTTTGTAAAAACGCTACAGGGAAAAGTCTCTTTTCACGAAATACTGAAGCAAAAAATTATCCTTAATTTTCATACATGTAAAGCGCGTTGCGGCAGTGCTTAGCTATGGCGAGACGGCTCGCTCGCTCATTGGCTGCTCTGCAGCAACTGCATAAGCCTATCGAGCGAGGCCTGAGGTGACGTCAGGCCAATGAGGACGCTTCGCGCCCTCCTAGCCATTTCCCGCCGAGATGGGTGTGGCTAGCCTCTATATAAGGAGCTCGAGAAGGCTGATTCACTTGATTTTCATCTCTTCAGCGAAGCTCACGCATCGCTGGATCACGAGGAAGCAAGCGTCGTTTGAGGCAAGCATTTCAGCAGGACGAGCCACTCGAAGCTGCTGGCAACGCCGCCTTCTACAGCCGTACCTGCTGCGCTTTCCGGCGCTATATATCCTTTATCACTCTGTTTGTGTGTGTGTGTGTGTGTTCGCCGCCGCGACACTCACCCCCTAAAAGAGCTGCGTCTTTTTAAAGATGCCTTCATGTGGCTCGTGCCGAGCCCCACTCGCCCAGGGAGACCAACACGTCATCTGCGTTTCCTGTTTGGGTGAGAACCATGCAGCACTCGCGCTCGCTGACGGCGGCTGCCCTCACTGCGACCTTTTGCCGATGGTGACTCTGCGGACTCGCCTGGCATCCTTCTCAGAGTCTGCACTCCCCGCCGCGCTGCCGCGCCGTAAGAAGCGCCGCTCGCAGCGGGCCCCGGAACCCGCTCCAGCTCGACCAAGCTCACCGGTTTGCCCGCCTGCTTCACCGGCTTCTCCTGTTTCACTTCCTGATGCTCAGCGCCCGCAGTCTGCCGCCGCTTCATCAGAGGAAGTCATTTCTGAGGCCGCGTCGAGAGAGAAGGATTCCTGCTCTCTGCTAGCTTCAGGCAGCGAGGACTGGGCGAGCTCTGAGGACCTCGCGCCTCCTGCCCGCAAGCCCACTACGAGAGCCAACATAGAGAAGGAGCTCATGCGAGTACTCGCGCTGGCCGCGGCGAGCCTCGGCCTCGAGTGGTCTGCACCGGAACTCCCTTCTCGTACCCGGCTGGATGGTAGCTTCCTCCCTGGTGAGCGCACTTCTCCGGAATCTAAGCCCGCCCCCTTTCTTCCTGAGCTTCACGAAGAAGTGGCGAAGGCTTGGAATGCGCCCTACTCTGCGCGAACGCGCTCGTCTGTGTCGCCAGCATTTTCCTCCCTGGATAATGCGAAAGACCGAGGCTACCTTTCACTTCCGCCGGTGGAACAGGCGATAGCGACCCACCTTTGCCCGCCCTCTGCTGGACGGCGGACTAAACCGGTGTTGCCTTCTAAAGCCTGCCGCATGACGTCGACGCTGCTCGCGCGAATCTTCTCCGCCGCTGGGCAGGCTGCGTCAGCGCTACACACCATGGCTACACTGCAGATTTTCCAAGGTGATCTCCTCCGTAAGCTGGACGAGATGGGACCGGAGGCTATCTGCATCGCGGATCTGAGGAGCGCTTCGGATCTAACACTCCGCGCTACCAAGTCTGCTGCACAGGCCATGGGAAGATGTATGGCTTCCGCCACTGTTGCTGAGAGGCACCTATGGCTTACGCTCACGGAAATGGCGCTGTCTTCCGCTGGCCTTTTCGGTTCTTCTCTCTCCGAGTTCGTGGAGAGATTTACCGAGGCCCAGAAAGCGTCCCAAGCCTTTAAGCACTTCCTGCCGAAGCGCTCCGGTTCTGCAGCGAATCGCGATAAACAGAATCCGCGAAGCTCTCAGCAGCAGCCCCCGCCTTCCGCCACACCTTCTCAGCAGCGACAGCAGCGACAGCAGCACAGCTCTAGGTCCCGCTCTCGCTCTACCAGCCGACGCCCTGCTCAGCGCGGGCCTCGGCCGAGGGTTGTGGTGAAGCCGGAAGCCCCGAAGAAGTCCTAGCACTCCTAGGGAAGCGTAGGTGTGTGAGCCCCGCTGCGGCCGGTCTCTCACCCAAGCGCACCGCTGTTTCAGTCCCAAGACTTGCGACTGTTCCAGCGTTTTCTGCAAGACGCAAGCCTGCACAGTTGCCCGCTCGCCTGCACACAAAAGCCGTTTTCACGGCTACCCAGATATATCCCGAAAAGAGTGTATTTTCTGGTGTCCCGGCCACGGCCGTTGGTGCTATAAATGTAGTGTCGATGCCCACTCCTCAGTGCCCATCCCTACACACAAGCACAGCCCTACACTTAGGGCTCGCGCACATAAAATCGACTCAGGTCGATTGCGCTTCCAATATAGTGAAAGTGCCCACTCCCCAGTGCCCACACACACTATGTCTCACAGACCACAGGCTCTCTGTAAAAACGAAACCTGTGCGCGCTCGCTCTGCTCCGACAGGCAGCGCGGCCAAAGCAGTAAATGTGCCCGCTTCCCGCCCACGTTTACTCGCAGACATGAGTCCCGCGGGGCTCGCTCAGACCTCCCTCACTCAGTTAAGCACTGTAGTAAGGTCGAGGACGAGCGCTCTGCCCGCTGTATTAAGCGCGCCCCCCGCCTCGAATGCCACAGGCATAACGCCTATGTTATCGCACCTCGAAGCACCTCTGTCGCACGGCGAACAGAGCGCGCTTCGCATCCAGCCCTTAGCCAGCCATGCAGAAGCATGGGCAGCGCTTCCAGGGGTTTCGGACTGGGTGCTAGGCATTATAAAGAGAGGCTTCTCGCTACAGTTTTGTCGACGCCCTCCCCGCTTCACAGCGCGCGTCGAGACTACGGTGAATTTAGAAGTAGCACACCTACTTCGCGCCGAAATATCAAAACTGATATGCAAAGGGGCGATAGAGCATGTACCCCTGGCTCAAAGCGAAGGGGGGCTATACAGCAGATACTTTCTAGTCCCCAAAAAGGACGGTGGTATCAGACCCATACTGGATCTAAGACGGCTGAACAAAGCATTAGTGAAACGCAGTTTCAAAATGCTCACGACCAGGAAAATTCTCGCGCAGGTTCGCCGAGGAGACTGGTTCATGTCAATAGATCTGAAGGACGCGTATTTTCAAATACAGATAGCGTCACGTCACAGGCGATACTTGAGATTCGCCTTCGAGGGTCAGATATACCAGTATACAGTCCTTCCGTTCGGCTTGTCCCTGGCACCTCGTACATTTACGAAATGCATGGACGCGGCGCTCGCTCCTCTCAGACTCAGAGGCATGCGAGTGCTGAACTATTTGGACGACTGGCTGATCCTAGCTCAATCACGATCACAGCTCGTGGAGCACAAAACCATTTTACTCGACCACCTCGAGAATCTTGGTATCACGGTCAATTGGACGAAGAGTTCACTGAACCCCAGTCAAACGATTTCGTTTCTGGGTACCATTCTGGACTCACAGTCTATGACAGCGCGGCTGTCGCCACAGCGCGTGCTGCACATTCAGCGCGTGGCGAGATCTTTCCGCTGCGGCGCGTCTACCCCGCTCAAAACGTTTCAAAGGATGCTAGGTCTCATGGCCTCAGCATCAACGGTTCTCCAGCTGGGCTTGCTCCGCATGCGCCCTCTGCAGTTCTGGTTGAAAGCGCGAGTACCGCGCGGAGCGTGGGTGTCCGGCCGGTTGCGTCTCAAGGTCGATCAGAGCTGTGTCACAGCCCTGACACCTTGGTTGGCAGACGACTGGTACCGATCAGGTGTAAGCCTGGGGACTTCCTCGAGAGTGAGGATGGTGTCGACCGACGCATCCACCTCGGGATGGGGAGCGCTGCTCGAGGGCAGACCGTTCTTCGGCCTGTGGTCGAAACGAGAAAAGCTCCAACACATCAACTGCCTGGAAATGCTGGCAGTGCACAACGCGCTAACGCGCTTTTATCCCCACATCAAGGACCAACACGTCGTAGTCCGTTCGGACAACACGGCCGTGGTGTCCTATATAAATCGCCAGGGCGGTCTGAGATCCACATCCCTGTACAGGCTGGCGAAACGCCTCCTAATATGGGCTCAGCACAGTTTGCGCTCGCTGAGAGCAGTGCATGTGCCTGGGCTCCAGAATGTGGGCCCAGACAGACTGTCCAGGAACAACATTCCCCTGGGCGAATGGTCTCTACACCCACAAACAGCCCGGCTGTTGTGGGAGAGATTCGGCAGAGCGGAGGTGGACCTATTCGCGTCCCGCGAAAACGCTCATTGCCCCGTGTTCTTTTCCAAGAACGACAGCGCGCTGTCCCACGTGTGGCCGCGCTGCCCGCTTTATGCTTTTCCCCCCGTCTCCCTCCTGCCTCAGGTGTTAGAGCGGGTCAAGGAAACGAAATGCTCAATACTGCTTGTAGCACCGTTCTGGAAGAACCAAGCATGGTTCCCAGTCCTGATGCAGCTAGCAGACATCGCTCCATGGCCAGTGCCATTGAGGAGAGATCTCCTCTCGCAGGCCGGGGGCTCGATTTGGCATCCGCACCCGGAGCTGTGGTCGCTTCACGTGTGGGCGCTCAACGGTTATCCGTTAACCTCGCAGAGGGAGTGATAAACACCATCACTCAGGCCAGAGCGCCGTCGACTCGGCGGCTTTATGCCTCGAAGTGGTCGGTTTTCTCCGGCTGGTGTACAGCTCGGAGCATATCACCTCTCAATTGTGAGGTGACGGAGGTTCTCTCCTTCCTACAGGAGCTGTTGGATAAGGGCAGATCCCCTTCCACGCTCAAAGTTTATGTGGCGGCTATTACAGCGTTTTCCAGAACAACGCTGGGGCAGTCTCTAGGAAGGAACGATTTAGTCATCCGCTTCCTCAGGGGAGCTAGGAGGCTAAATCCTCCCAGACCTCCTTCAGTTCCTATGTGGGACCTTTCTACGGTTTTGGCGGCCATGAAAGGTGCCCCTTTCGAGCCTATCCAATCTATTAGCCTCAAGCATTTGTCTTTCAAAACAGTGTTTTTGATGGCTCTCGCTTCAGTGAAGCGCATAGGCGACCTGCACGCGCTCTCTGTGAGCCCAACGTGCTTAGAGTTTGGACCTAATGACTCTAAAGTCATACTCAAACCTAAGCATGGATATGTGCCAAAATCCCTCAACACACCATTTCGGGCTCAGGTCATCTCCCTGTCTGCCCTGCCGGGATCAAGTGAGGAAGGGGACTCAAGTTTTCTCTGCCCCATTAGGGCTTTAAGAGCTTACGTGTCCCGCTCTGCTGTCTTCAGACAGACTGAGCAGCTCTTTGTCTCGTTCAGTGGACGTTCCAAGGGAATGGCTGTTTCGAAACAGAGCCTATCCAGATGGATAGTTGACGCCATAGCGCTGGCTTATACTGCCAAGGGCCTCCAGTGCCCGTTGGGAGTTAGAGCGCACTCCACGAGGGGTGTTGCCTCCTCGTGGGCTTGGTCCAGCGGGATTTCCCTACAGGATATATGTACGGCGGCGGGCTGGGCCTCGCCGTCTACATTTATTAGGTTTTACAACCTAGAGGTTCCCGCCTTGCAGGCTAAGCTACTATCGGTGTAGCCGATTCAGCTGTCTAACTAGAACACTGAAATCGCATGCGCAATGCGCTGCCGACTGTCTTATGGGCAGAATTGTGTAAGACCCACATTTCCCGCATTTAGCTCAGGTTTCCCCACCCTGTCTATGCTATGTCATATTCGCGTCTGCTGACGCAACCTTATAAGGACAGAGGAATCCCCTCTTGTCTCTAGACTCTCTCTGTGAGGTCATGTTTTACGTCCGTGGACGTTGCAATATGGGGAATTATGTAATCAGACTCTTTGTGAGTCTATCTGGTGATTATGCACTGTACACCTGGTTTGCTCCAGTGATTGGTGTCTTTATCCCAGCACGCACGGCGCTTTACAAGGGGTTCCCGTAGCGTTTTTACAAAAACGCAGTACGAGAGGACTCTCGTAAGAGAACGTACTCGGTTACTAACGTAACCTCGGTTCTCTCTAGAAGAGGGAACGAGTACTGCGTTCTCTGCCGTGCATACGGTTCACTCTGGTTCGCTTCGGCGATGAAAATCAAGTGAATCAGCCTTCTCGAGCTCCTTATATAGAGGCTAGCCACACCCATCTCGGCGGGAAATGGCTAGGAGGGCGCGAAGCGTCCTCATTGGCCTGACGTCACCTCAGGCCTCGCTCGATAGGCTTATGCAGTTGCTGCAGAGCAGCCAATGAGCGAGCGAGCCGTCTCGCCATAGCTAAGCACTGCCGCAACGCGCTTTACATGTATGAAAATTAAGGATAATTTTTTGCTTCAGTATTTCGTGAAAAGAGACTTTTCCCTGTAGCGTTTTTACAAAAACGCAGTACTCGTTCCCTCTTCTAGAGAGAACCGAGGTTACGTTAGTAACCGAGTACGTTCTCTATTGCACGGATAAGCCAGCTCAGGCATTTCCATTTTCCAGGCAATCATTAATCATTAACTGTCAGCTGTTAATCTACACTCACTGCCCTCAAGATCTGCCTTGGCTCAACATTTAAAGCAATTCTCATTTTGATGAACCAATATCGATTCTTAAATCCCAAGAATCTATCTTTTTTGGTCTATGTTGTTTTCAGTTGATGAATGGACAAAACAAGTGCCTCCCATCCAATATTTCACAATAAGCTTTGATATTTGTGTGGCTACTTTTGATATGAAATACAGTCTCAGCTTTTGAATTCTGTCAATTTTATTACGAAATTCGAGCAATACCGTCTGGCGCTGTAATGTGGCGTGACGGATCGCTGTCGTTCAAGCGGAGCGGCACATGAACGGATTGTCTCTTCATCTTTAGCTAGTTACAGCACGAAATAAACATGAATGAACATCAGAAGGTATGCTGTAAGATATAGATATAGACTTACTGAAATGTATCATGTCTCATGTAATCGATCAATCAGTGTTAAACAGTCTGAACTTTACTTCAGATAATATGCAAACTCGTTTCCCGGTTTTGGCCTACAAAAATACACCATCCCTACTTTAGTCTATATCAGCACTTCTCAAAGTCCGGATCCGGACCCGCCTCCATTTCGTATTTCAAGAGCACTAATTGTGTGTAAGGGATTAAAAGTGTTGATTTCCTACTTTGATAAATGCATGTTAAAATCATTTTATTTTTTATTTTATTTGTTTATGTCTTTTTGGAGATGGTCTGAAATGAAACCGAAGGCGAAATATTTAAAGTTTTCCTCCATGACATTGTTATCATGACATCCAGTGAGCGTATGAAGTTTGATGTAATCGGGTGACACTTCACCGCAGGGAGCGTTAGGATGGGTGAGGATGTCAGTTTCCAGGAAAAGAAAAGTTGACGAAGAAAATAGAGTTCTCAAAGATGATTGGACAGAGAGGTATGCAACCCGTTCTCATTAGATGTGCCTCTATAGCACGTATTGTGTTTTCCGTGCAATTTATACGTGAAAATGAGTTTTTACGTGCATATGATACGCAATGTAAACCCCTTGGGTAGGATTAGTGGTGTGGGGTACGTGGGTATTACACACAATTAATTGCACGATAAACACAATGTGTGCTATAGAGGCGCATTTCTTGAGATCAGGCTGGTTAATTTTGCCCCAATCCAGCACAAAGCCGTTCTGGGGTGCGTTTCCTGTACAACGATGTAACTCGCTGCTTAAAGGGATAGTTCACTTTGAAATACATTTTTGGTATGTTTTAGCTTACCTCAAGGGCATCCAAGATGTAGGTGTCTTTTTTTCCGCAGTAGTTTCAATTTTGATATTTTTAGGTCAAACCGTTCTTGTCTGTCAGTCATATAATGCAGGTCTATGGTCACCACTTCAAAGAGCATGCACAGAGTTCAAATTAAAACAATTCCCCGTCGTCCAAATTAAACAATTCCCCATCGTAAGTACACATTGATGGCCCAAGACACGAAACGAGCGGTTTGTGTGAGAAAACAAAGAGTATTTATATCGTTTTTACCTCTTGAACACAGCCATGTCCAAGTGATCTGATCTGACATGTACGCAGACTGGTGCATAGATATATACACTAGATGTCGCCTTAAAGACATTCGTTCCAATGAACTGCCGTAGACAAGGCGACATCTAGTGTATATATCTATGCACCAGTCTGCGTACATGTAGCGGTGTGTTATCTGCGTTGTGTTAGGCTTCAAGTAATACTCGTGAACGCTGTAGTTCGTCTCTAAATTCTCTTTATTTGATCTGCAGTAACAGAACAGTATATGAGGACTTGTTCAGCACATTAGAGCAGCGTGCGGCAGCAATGCACGACACACGTTATGATTTCTCATGCAGACTGGGCTAAACTTTTACAAAACACATTTTCAGAACATACAACAATAATTCATGTACCTGCAGTAACAGAACAGTATATGAGGACTTGTTCAGCACATTAGAGCAGCGTGCGGCAGCAATGCACGACACACTGTAATTAATAAAGGATAAAATTAATATAGAAATAAAAATAATAAATAAAACATATGTGTGTCCATTACAGCGGGGGTTAAAGTCCCGATTATACAAGTATTACATATAAAACAATCAGTTACAAGAAATACGGCCTTGTTTAATCAGCACATAAACTTGCGTGACCTACCGCTATGATTTCTCATGCAGACTGGGCAGAAATAAAGTGCGTCACCCCCAGATCAGCATGGCGGACGGAAAGGAAGACCCAAAAATGGTCATGACAAGTGGAATCACAAATTATTCTTAAAGCACACTTGCTACATACACATAATACGCAGATAATAATACAATAAATACTGTTCGTTTTTTCACACAAACCGCTCGTTTCGTGTCTTAGGCCATCAATGTGTACTTACGATGGGGAATTGTTTAATTTGGACGACGGGGAATTGTTTTAATTTGGACTCTGTGCATGCTCTTTGAGACAGTGACCATCGACCTGCATTATATGACTGACAGACAAGAACGGTTTGACCTAAAAATATCAAAATTGAAACTACTGCGGAAAAAAAGACACCTACATCTTGGATGCCCTTGAGGTAAGCTAAAACATACCAAAAATGAATTTCAAAGTGAACTATCCCTTTAACTACCATAGTACGATGCATCGTTGAAGAAATCAACTAGCTAGTCATGACTGTTTCCCGAAACCGTATTGTAGCAAAGTGGTCGTTCAACCACGTTGGTTTATGACGTCTCGCATAACGGGAACGATGGTTTCGGGAAACACTGACTCGTTGAACTATACTGATAACGACAGAACTTGCGAACATGGTTGGCTAATGATGCTTTCGGGAAACGCACCCCTGTTTGATTTGTAACGAGAAAGTTAGAGTTTTGAAGAGTGGAAATGTCAAACGCCACTATGAAACAAAACACAGACATTTTGAACGGCAATATCCACAAAATACAGAGATATTTTGCATCATATTACTATTTTGGCCTATCTCTTGTTGTGTTTTGTTCCCAAAAAAATGCTGACAGTTAAACTAATTGTTTTGCCACTTTTGCACTTGTTATTAATGTATTTTTAAATGCAAAAGGCACTTTATAAAAAAAAAAAGTGTGCTGATTTGTTATGCAAGTTTATTAAAAACAAGTTTTGTAATAACCAATTGTTCCGGACCTTTGACATTGATGAAAATTTAGATTTGGACCTTTGAATGTAGACTTTGAGAACCCCTGGTCTACATGGTTAAACTTGCCTTAGAAATTATAGTTAATAAACTTTTGGATGGCATTCAAAAGACATGTGCAAAGGTTTCTGTAGCCACAGGTTCCTTATTCAGGAAAATAAATAAATAAACAATAGTCCATAGTCATTTATAGGAACATCTCTGGTTTGACAGGTGGAAGGTAAATCTTGAGGTCAATGCATTAATTATAAAGAATTCCAGATGTTGCAAGAGCCTTATAAAAATGTTTTTTTTTATATATTTGTATATAATAGGTCCAACATGGTCCGCATCTGCTTTTCATTTTAGCGAATGTTATTAAGGGCAAAGAATAAAAATACCTCAAGCTAAAAAGACTTAGGCTCCCAGTAACACCTTTAAATCGGCCTAAACATAAATGTAGCATTTAGAACAAGTGTCACTGATACAAATGAGACATTTATTCCACTCCTTCAAAAGGCACACGAGGGGGAGCCTCGCTGAGTTCTGCTCGTAAGGCACACAAAAGGAAAAATAACAAGTAAAGGGCAGAAAGAGGCCATACGACCTCATTGGCTTGTTGGTGTGTTAACGTTACTGAGTGTTCTGGGTTGTTGGGGAGCGAAGGCGTTCAGGGGTCGTTCAATGTCTTAACTTGGAATGGGAAGAGAGGCTGAAAAACCAACCAGACTGGCAGAGGTGAAGTGGGACAGGAATCCTCTGGGGTGTGATTGAAAGGGTGAGAAGTTAATTTGGCAGCTTTTCCTCCACGCTCTGCTAATGTTTCCTCCAAGGACCCAACGGCACTATCGCCCACCCCCACCTTCAACATCCCAATGGCCCACCGGCTTTTCCTTTTCCGACCAGCTGCCTAGCACTCCCACTGCCTTCAAGTTTCCACCACCTCCCCCTGCGCACCTCCTCTCCGACTAAAGCACACTGACCTGAAACCAAACTTTCTCCCCGCAGGAAACTTCCTGCTCTGAAATACTCAAGTGTGTTTTTTTTCTGTGATGTTGTGAATGGAGGGTAACACGGTACTTGAATGAAACGAGAACCTTCACGGCCCGTCGGTCAGAGGCCTTGCGAGATGCGGGGAGTCGTCTGGAATGGGACGGAGGGTTGAAGTAGCCTTGCTCTTGTCTGTCATCAAACAGAATGATTCAGAATGCAGACGCAACATTTTCCAGAGCCGTAATGTGGGCAGTGCATGCTAATGTTGACAGCCAAGGCTGCTATTTTTTTGTTGGGAAGACCTTTGACCCGTTGCATTATGAGTCTGAGGAGGTGCACTCTTAAAAATAAAGATTCCCAAGGGGGGATTTCGCAGTTATGCCATAAAGAAACCATTTTTGGTTCCCAAAAGAACCTTTTAGTAAACAGTTCTTAAAAGAACCATGTAATTCTTAGTGTGAAGAACATTTTAAGTATCAGTTTTTCCACTATTAAGAAGCTTTTGTGCAATGGAAAGTTTCCATGAATGTTAACAATTCTTCATGGAACTGTAAATGCAAATTAAGAAGTGTGTGAAATGAAGACAAGGAAGTTAATATAATATTCATTTAGGATCTGATCAAAGCAATATGGTGGTTAATAAACAACTGATACATTTTAAGCATGCAGGTTTGGAACAACACGAGTAAAGGATTTTTTGGGTGAAGTATTAAATTTTTTTAATGCAATAGTCAACATGAAATAACCATGAATACATTTACATAATTTATTAACTGTGTGTTTGTGCTAACTTCTAGAGATATACTTAAACATTTTCCAATACATTTCAAGTTGCATACATTAACTACGGTTAAATAACATTTACTTAAAGTCCCCCTGTGGTGAAAATCCAGCTTTTAATGTTGTTTATGTGTGTATGTGGTGTTTTTAAAATGCTTTAAGACAAAGCATGTGTAAATTCATAAGTCACAGTGAACCAAAGACAGTCTCAAAAACACGCTTTGTAATCGCTGGTGTTTCTGACGTCACAAACTACCTTGTAACTAATCATGTACGTGCCGGCGGGCTTTAGCGTATCATCCCAGACAGCAACATTGTGTCTGTCCAGATCCGGCCCACATTTGGGCCGTGTGGAATCCACATGTATCAGATGTGGCCCGGATCTGAGCCAACACTATTTTGCTGTCTGGGATTAACTATGACCGCTCTGAAGCAATGAAGTCTCAAGAGAGGTTATCTTTTTATCTTTTTCTGTTGATATGAAAAATCGGCAATTTAGCAATATAGCGGGTGTATGATGTATGATTTAAGCTTCCAGTCTTTATTTAAAAATATACATTTTTTCCTGAAAGTTTGAGTTAGAATAGTTTGCATGAGAATAAACACAATGAGGCTGTGAAAGCAACTAGTGAGTAGATGAGTTAATCTGTTCGCCGTGATGACGCTTATCGTCCAACAATCTCTGTAGTTTCTTAATAGCAACTGCCATTTGCAAGACAAGTAAAAGCTTTAAAGAATCTCTAGTGGGTATTACTGATGTATTTTACTTCATTAAATATGGTTGTAATGGCGGTTCTTTAAAGGGGGTAACAGTAGTGGTGCACTGTTTGGCAGCCTTTCAAAGTATTGCCAGTGAAAAATATTATTCTGATAAATCAATCAATGCATCAATTTGCTTACAACTGTTATTCAGTATTAATTATTTCAGATTGGGAGTTGCATGCAATGTGTTTGCTCATTACCTGGCCAGCAGCAGATGAAGCCACACGCAGTTAACGCGACACAGGCCGTGGTGTTACACGGGACTGGCTGGTGACAGTGTGCAGCCCCCTTCCAAGATCATTTATCTGCTGTGGAAACAGACAGAATGCAATTTCCTGAGAGCGGGAAGCCAGGGGTGGGAGCAATGCACATCAAAGGCTCCCAAAAGATATCAGAAACTTGAGTACTGCCAGTGTTGTATACCAGCCATCATCTCTGCTTCTCATCACTAGCTGGCCAGATGGTTGGGCACAGAAATATGAAAACTTTCACTTCATACGCTAAAAACAGAATAGTATCGATTAGAGATCGGCCGCCATATGAGAACGTTTGTGTAGACTAACTGGTTGATAACACCTGTAAAAAAAATGCCAGTTTTAACTGTTAAGGTTGAATTTATCTAAGAGTGAGTGCTGCACCTTTTTCTAACTTTCATGATAACACCTGTAAAGAAGTTTGAGTTAAACATTATTTTCGACAACTCAAAAATTTTAATGGGTCAAACTGACCTGCAACATAATATTAGGGGTTACAAACATGGTTATTTTCAAGTTTTTTCCAAACTTAATTTATGCATGCCCATCTACACGACTTGGGTTAATGAAATCATGTGCTGAATTCTTTTTGAATATCTAATAATTAAATTCCTCTTTCTGTCATTCCAATTAAAATAGCAATTAATCATTGTGTCCATTTCGATTCAAATGTACACTTCAAGGAAGAGGAGCCAATTCTTAAATTCAGAATTTGACCCAACCATAGAAGTCAGTGCTCTCGTGGTTAACATGCTAAAGCTAAAGATGATTGACCTTCTAGTTGAAACAAAGGTGTCAGTCTTGCGTATTCCTGAAATTCCACTCTGGACTTTTTCATTTTCCTGTTTGCTTTTGGAGATGTCTAGAATAACATGTGTGCAGATTAATGTTTCAGTGAAGACCTCCACGTTCCCCCTCGGCTTTATGTCTGTCACTAATGGCTTTTAGAGGTGAGGTTAACTTTAAGCTAAGAGGGCATGTTTAAAGGATGGAAGCCCTTATCACATCTATCAGAAATATCTTGTCGGCAGCCATTCATTGCTCTTGGGATAAATAAACCAAAATAACTCTACACTGACTGAATGTCGGGCAGATAACAGTTGGCTGCTGGAATCACTCTCCCATTTCCCCCCCCCCTCTGTGGTAACTCACTCTCCATCTCGCTCCTTTTTTCTCTTTTTGGTTTTATTTGGAGGAAACAGAAAGCCCCAGTGTGAGAAGCCACTTGTTATCTGAGAGTCTTGGGAATCAAGCCCTCTGCGGAGTCTTCACTCACCACACTAATGAAAGCTGGACAATTTGTGTGCGTTCGTTCCCAACATACTTAAACCCCCATCTCTAGTTCTCTTCCCTAACCACCACCCCCCCAACCCTCAAACACTTAAAGTTTCCCAACTCTTCTCAACTAATCCTAACAATACTTTAATAATGTGCGATTCCTTATAGTCTTTATGATGCTAATTCCTGTCACATCATCTACTCATATGCATCGGCCGCTGGTAGTGCTGACAGTGTAGGTTTGATTTTACAAAAACTGAAGCAATTGTTGATGACCAATTCAATCTTATTGTCAAAAATATGCATTTTCAAGCAAAACAATTAACAGTTTTCTCAGTTAATGCGGTCACATTAGTTGTATTCCAGTGAAACTTCCCGTCAGAAAGGTCAATAGTCAATAGTGTACCGATGTATAAGACAGAAGTCAATTTAAAACCATGCAGCTTTTTGTCAAATTTGATCATGAGCAAAATCTTTGTGGGAAACGCTGTCACCATCATGGAAAACTCCCAAACGCACAGATTCATATTGAAATGACTGGATTTACACCCATGAAATTTCACGAGCAACTGTAAATGTGACCACAACCTGAGGTAAAAAATATAAAAATCTGTGCCCATCATACACTACACAGTTTTATTTGAAATTGGTCAACTCTGGCTGCACAAAATCTGTAAATTGGCTCTGGCTTTTGGCAACTAGTGTTGACTGGACTGCAAATCTTGGGGGAAAAAATCTAAAGGAGGTACAACACTGGGCAAATCTTCTCTCCATTAATCTACCAATGACTCTCTCGCTTTCTTTGTGGGGAAACTGACAGGTAAAGACTTTCCACTTCACACGAAACCCTGGAACCGTGCGGGAGAGGAAGGCACATGAGTGGCCGTTGACAGTGGATGTTTTTTTAGAGGAACTGGTGGCAATCTAGTGTCCCACAGAGGGAACGAGCTTCCCTGTTCTGAATATGGTAGTGGCTTACATTGGTGTCCAGACATGAGCTCAATGAAGACAAAAGCCGTTGGTCAACGTGAAGGTCTTTGATCCCCCTGTGCGCCCCTCATGCATCAAAGACATTTTCTTAGGTCTTTTTTGTTTGTTTTACCATTTCTTCTCCTCGGTTAACTTTCTATTCTGTTCAGTCTGCCCCCACTGCTGGAGTCACTTACAAAGCATTGAGTGCTGTATAGTTAGGAAGCCACCAGGGGAAGCAGGTTCAAAGAGACTGCAGAGTGCTTCTGTATGGCCCAGTCCCCAGTGAACGGATAAATACATGCATTCAGCTCGCAGGTGCATGGGTCGTTGTTTGAACAGAACTTCAATAGACGCTACAGGAGATTCAAGGGACAGGAGAAGCCTATGTGAAGGTGGAGATACTATATAATGCATGAAATCCACACTGTCTCCTGGCATCATGTGGAAAGCTTTCAAAAGTAGACTGCATTAATATATGCACAGATGTTTTTGTTTTTTAGGTGCTTAACCAATCTTGTTTGGTCACCCCATGGAGCTCAACCTTAATAATAATATAATGGTCAGTCCATCTCAGGTGGTCCAAAAATGGTAAAGTTGGTTGCTTGGCCATTTTTAATTGTCCTATTTTGTCTCTTCCCAAACAGCAACATAGTGTCGGCCCAGATCCGGCCCACATTTGGTACAAGTACTACCAGACGTGGGCCGGATCTTGTCTGACACTATGTTGCTGTCTGGGTTGGTATTGTGAAATCACCAGTTTATTTTTTATTTTATTTTACTTTAGCCATGGCAGATGTGTTGTGTCATGGCAAACAACTAATTTTGGTTATAGACTTTTAAAAAATTAAGGTTCCTTATTGGCATTAATGGTTTCATGGATAACCTTTAACATCCATAGAAAAAACATCTCACTCTCTGTTTGGACACCAGTAATGTTCTTAAGAATTCCACCATGAAATAATACATTTCTGAAATCTTCAATGATTTCTGTTTGTTCAGTGCAATGCATTTTCGGATTGCCTTCTCTACAAAGGATAAATGCAATAATGATTGTTTTGTTTAGTTTTTTTGCAATAGCTGTTGCAATGCAATAATGTGCATAAAATAATATGCACATAAAAATAACCATAAAATAACCTTTTTGGATTCCCCCAAAAAACGTTCAGTGTGCAGTTCTTAAAATAACCATGGTGTGATGAATATATTAATAATCTGACGAACCTATTTGTACTATAAAGAACATTTTGTGCAATGGATGAAAAGTTCTTAATTAAACCAACTGATGCTACAGTATAAACAACCTTTTTTTTTTTAAACATGCATGATGCCTTAAAATGCCATCTAGGTAGGCAGCTCACTAGGTTTAGGAACAGATCCATTAGTGTATCCCTCCTTAAATCCACACAATGATTATCTGAGGATTGTCTGAGTCCAAAATCATCTTCTATTTGGATGCAGATAATATTAAGTAGAGATTCTGTGTGCAAGCAAGTGTATACTTTGGGAAAGAGGGGGCTTTTAAAATGTGAGGCTTGGACAGGCAGCCTCTGCAACACTAATGGATTAACAGCTTGACCTGGCATGCTAATGGATATTGTCTGTGATGTAATGAGCTTTTAATTAGGTCACCTCTGAGCTTGACCCTCGTGTAATGAGGGGGGACGAGAAGCTGAGCGTAAGAGAGTGGAAGACAGATGACAGCCCCCTGACCTGCATGTGTGAAGCGTCCCGGGCTGTAAACAGCAATGGACATTCCTTGCATTCTCCTCCCAGCATCCCTGTGGCCTTCCACCCTCAACCCTTCTTTGGCCAACTGAGGTTCTGCAATAAAGCTTATCCTTGCAACAGTTTGAGTCACATTTCCTTGACTGCAAATTTAAGCAAGACAGACCTGCTTTTACAGCAGGTGTTCTAGAAGCTTAGTTTCTTTTAACTTAAAGGGGTCATGGAATGCATTTTCAGATCTTTATGCTACTGGAGGTTAGCTTAGTTGTTTTTTTTTGTATCAAAAAAGTTCAAATATTCATAAATAATAATTTTTCATCCTCATTTTCATTCTCTAGGGCTTATCACACTTAAAGTAGTTAACCCTGAATCATTCTAAATCCCAGGTAAACGGAATCATAATCAAGCTTAATCTTGCTTCATGTTTCACACTGCTCATACTTTACCCAGGGATAACATTTATTCCTGGGTATTCACAATGTACATTCCTCAATCACCGGGTTAACATTCTTATGAGTATATTTGTCATGCAAATCAGTGACAATGTCATTGACAAACCTGTTGACAAAGGTTCTTAGCGTTGCACATCCTTATATTGTATATTGCAGCTTATTAACTTTTCAGACTATAAAGGTAAGAAAGAAATGGTCACCTCTTCGCTCCAATGGACAAGTTTCCATTTCCCCCCTCAAATGCTGAAAATACTGTTTATGCAACATGTGATGTTTTTATGACTGTCCAAACCATGTGAATATGATGCACGTGATTGGTTGTCGAAAGCTAAGCATCTAGTCGTAACATTCTAACACCGCATTGTTTCACACTGTACAAGTTTGGTCCTGCAATGTGGGGTTAACAGCACAAAAGTGGTGCTAATCCTGCATAAGCCGGTTAAAAAGCAATGCTAACCCCACTTCTACATTACAAGTGTAAAGCGTTCCTCCACCTGGGGATAAAAGCAGGGTTTAAAACGAGGATAATCCGGGGTTCAGCGCAGTGTGAAAAGCCCTACTGTCACAAACACTTCATTTAAAGTTGTGTTTTTTACTCTTGCAGTTTAGCTAAAAAAAAAAAAAAATTGGTAATGTGAAAGCTGTCGTGTGTACTGGGGAGCACACCACGGTACCGAAGACTACCTGTAGGAGGGGGTATGACTTTGATTGCAATGAAATGCATGATTCGGGTGAATGTGAAAGCATCTCAAACTCGGGTCCACACTTGTTCAGGAAGTAAAGTTACATGTGCATGTGTTTTAACTGAAGATGGTGTCATTAGGTCAACAAAACACATCAGCGATGATCATTTATATTGGATATGAGCGAGAGTGAGCGTGAAGTAATAGTGTAATCAGAGCGGTGCATGAATGTCTCGCAGTCAGCCGTCTCCTCAAATGAGTCTGTTTGCCTTCATGCGATGCACATACATACAAGTGACGTCAACTCTGCTGCACAAAATAGAACCAACTTAATAATTAATATTACACTGGCCAGACCTGTAATACATTCAAATTAACCAATGCAACCACAACGACTGCCTCAGAGGACAAAATACTTGGCACTGCTGTAACTTTCAATGCATGATATTTAGAAAAGTCTGGCAACAGGTTGAAAATAATATATTTTTTAAATTGTATGTTGTGAAATAAGACAAACAAATGAAAACATTCTCATTCAATTGCTCAGGCACGTCGTTAAAAAAAACATAAACCATGCATTTTTAATAGTTTGATCTTTTTAGAAGGATACACACAATTTTAGGAGATGCAGTTAGTCTACAGGGATATCAACAACAGCATCGCTCTTGTGATTGATGGACCAACATGAGTTGTTATGAGCACACCTCTTTGGTTTACATACGCAGAAGTGCAAATGGAAAACTGTTCCAGAGTCTACTAGTGCGACTGCAAATACACCTGTATTCACCAGATGGTAGTAGAGTGAAGAGACTAGGGTTGGGGGAGTTATTTTTCACTCTCTGTAGGTGGAGTTTGTGATACAGTCTTTGATGGAGGTTAGCTAGACACCAGTGATAGACTGGGCAGTTTTTACAACTCGCTGGAGGTCCTTCTAATCTGACACAGTGCAGTTGCTGTGGCACGCTGTGATGCTGTTTGTTAAGATGCTTTCAATGTTGCAGAGATAGAAGTTAAGCAGAATCCGGGAAGATAAATGAGCTTTCCTTAATTTCCTGAGGAAGTAAAGGAACTGCTGTGCCTTTTTGATCAGGATGGAGGTGTTGAGGGTCCAGGAAGGGTCCTCAGAGTTATGGTCACTCACTGAAGCTGGTCATGCACTCAACTTCCACCTCTTTTGGTTATGATGTCTCTTTTGATGAAATGACCGACTTAGACAAGGATTTCCATGTTGGTTCCGGCTAGTTAATGTTGATTTACTGCTGATCTTGGCAAAACTTCACATGCCAACCACCATGGTTTTTCTGATTATGCTGTTAGACTAAGTAAGGCTTGCTTGTCAAGCTAGTTAACAGGCCTAACCCTAAGCACAACAGCAACTGACTCGGGTCAACAAGCAATCACCCAAAACCCCTAAAGGACCTGAAATACTCACAGCAAAATCATTTTTTGTTCTTCAATTAAAAAGATGTTTTACAATTTTTCCGCAGTTTACTATTTGCAAACATTCAGATGCTGATGAGTAGCGTTTTGATGAATATGCAAATATGAGCTGTGTTGCTTTAAAATAATCAGCTTTACAGTATTAAACATGAAAATGGTGTCAGTGTTGCTTTTGGATTAGAATTACAAGTTAAATATCTGATATGACAACTCTCTGAATGTTTGGCATGGTAATGGGTATGACGGTGTTGATGGGTTTGGTCTTGGCGGAATAAATCTGCTACGCTTCTGCTGTTATTGCTGTTGCTACAGACCAAGTACTGGACTTGCTATTGTCAATCCACACACGACACACTGCTGTGAGCAAGTAAGACATGCTGCTGCTGTACAATATAGCATACATGAATTACCTGTAGCAGATCTATACAGGTGGAGCTGGGGGAGAGGGAGGGTTTCTGAAAGCACACTGCACTGCTACAGCGGAACCTGACCATGTATTTGAAGGTTGAGCAACGAGCTCATTGGCTTCTGAAACAGCAGGAACCAATCAGCTGTGCCCTATAGAGGATGGTGTGATTGCAAGCAGATTGAGTTAAGGACCAATCAGCCTGCGCCATCTAGAGTTTCATTACAGAACTGTGTATGTCTGCTAATAATGCAGCTCTCCAGTGTGTTCATGTTTTTACTCATGTCTGAAGTAAAGAAGAAATAAATGATTTCCACGTCAAAAGACGGGGTCTCAGACCCACACCCACCTATTGCGTAATCGCTACTGACCAATCAAAGGTGAGACCAGCCAGAGCAAACTTTTCCAGAAAGTTCACTACGGCAAGCTGTTTCAGTATTCCAAAATGAACTTTGTTTTGGCCTGGTTTTGTTCAAAATGACTTTTAACAACCACCTAGCAACACAATTTCAACTAACAAGAATCCTATCAAATGCATAGCAGTGTTCTTTAGCATCACCAAAAACCTCAGCAAAGCTTGAAATAAGATGAGATAAAAAAATTGGTCTATACCCTGAACTTTCTAAACATCAACCACCACAATAGGCCTCTCTATTTAATCTAAGAAAAAGAGTTTGAGGAAATGTCTTCGGTTTGAATGTATTCACACAGAATCCAGAGAAAAGATCATAAGTAATTTCACAAATGTTTACAATAATACCCTCAATACAATCCACTTTCTTACATTTCCATGTGAGGTTCTTTTCAAAGCTCTTTACACTTTTCAACCTAGGAATGACTTAAACATAGTCTCTGTATCTGTATAACAGCTGGGATAGGAGAAACCTTAACATAAAACATATATCACCTTTAATATTTCATAATGAAATCAAACAATAAACTACTAGGTCATACTACATAGCAGAGGCTGAAGGCAATCATAAATCAGAGGAATATACCCAGACACCTGCAACATCTGCGAGGTCAGATCAATGATTTTAATGTCCATTTTGAGGCTGAAAACTGAAGTTTTCCTCCAAGCTCTGGAGCCGGGAGATGTGTTTCTGCTCTCTCAAGGTCATGCACAGGACAAACATCATTTCAGTAAAAGCTGGGACATTTTGTAAACTGCAATAAAATCCCAACCTGTGATTTGTTAATTCTCTTTTTAATTTAATTTTTTTTCTCTTTTTCCAATTTTCCAATGTTTTCACTGACCAACATAATTGTATTTTGTAAATATAAACACATTTTGATTTTGACGGCTGCAACACACGACAAAAAAAGTTGGGACAGAGGAAAAAATAAAAGTGAAAAGATTATAGAATATCCAAGTTAAACTTTTTTGAAACAGTCCACAATTAGCTGGTGAATTGGTCAGACGGCCGAGTCTGTTGTGATTGGTCTACTCTGCTCTGATTGGTCAGACGGCCGAGTCTGTTGTGATTGGTCTACTCTGCTCTGATTGGTCAGACGGCCGAGTCTGTTGTGATTGGTCTACTCTGCTGTGATTGGTCAGACGGCCGAGTCTGTTGTGATTGGTCTACTCTACTCTGATTGGTCAGATGGCCCAGTCTGTTGTGATTGGTCTACTCTGCTCTGATTGGTCAGACGGCCGAGTCTGTTGTGATTGGTCTACTCTGCTCTGATTGGTCAGACGGCCGAGTCTGTTGTGATTGGTCTACTCTGCTGTGATTGGTCAGACGGCCGAGTCTGTTGTGATTGGTCTACTCTACTCTGATTGGTCAGATGGCCCAGTCTGTTGTGATTGGTCTACTCTGCTCTGATTGGTCAGACGGCAGAGTCTGTTGTGATTGGTCTACTCTGCTGTGATTGGTCAGGCGGCCCAGTCTGCTGTGATTGGTCAGATGGCTCAGCCTGTTGTGATTGGTCTACTCTGCTCTGAGTGGTCAGATGGCCCAGTCTGTTGTCATTGTTCTACTCTGCTCTGATTGGTCAGATGGCCCAGTCTGTTGTCATTGTTCTACTCTGCTCTGATTGGTCAGATGGCCCAGTCTGTTGTGATTGGTCTACTCTAGTCTGATTGTTCAGATGGCCCAGTCTGTTGTGATTGGTATACTCTGCTCTGATTGGTCAGATGGCCCAGTCTGTTGTGATTGGTCTACTCTGCTCTGATTGGTCAGACGGCCCAGTCTGCTGTGATTGGTCTACTCTGCTCTGATTGGTCAGACGGCCCAGTCTGTTGTCATTGTTCTACTCTGCTCTGATTGGTCAGACGGCCCAGTCTGTTGTCATTGTTCTACTCTGCTCTGATTGGTCAGACGGCCCAGTCTGTTGTCATTGGTCTACTCTGTTTCTGATTGGTCAGATGCTCAGTCTGTAGACTGGTCTACCACCTACAGTGTGTGTTGGAAACGCAACTCTCATTACCATATCTGAATTTCAGCTCTTCCCCATCACTTGATACACAGTGATACAAACATTAATGATGTGGTCGTTTCTACCGTATCAATTCAACCCTCAGTTCTCATCCTCTGGAAGGGCATGCAAAGTGGATTTGCATACTTTTCATCTTCTCGACATGTCGATAACACAAACCACACTATTGCAGGACTTAGCTAGAAAATACAATGTTTGAGGGCAGGTTAAAGTATTTTATAATGATAAATAAGTAATAGTGCTTTTTTTATAATGATAAATGATCAGTAATATTTTATTCATAATGATAAATGAGCAGTAATGCTTTATTTATAATGATAAATGAGCAGTAATGCTTTATTCATAATGATAAATGAGCAGTAATGCTTTATTCATAATGATAAATGAGCAGTAATGCTTTATTCATAATGATAAATGAGCAGTAATGCTTTGTGGTAAATGAGTAGCCATGTTCGGAGTGTCTACTTACACTAAATGCCCCGATATACTTCAAGAGACATCGAAGAACGGACTGAAACGAAAGGCAGAAACGAAGTTAGTTCGCTCCGGCTGCTAAAAACCTACCATTGTACTGTACTACCATTGGTCCATGGCGATTACTCAATAGGTAGGTGCGCCACGTGTTCTCTTACGAGAGGTCTCTCGTACTGCGTAAGATATCTTACGCTAGGGGGAAAATCCTTTTCCGCGAGATATTGAAGCCAAAAATTATCCTTAATTTTGTAATAATGCAAAACGCGTTGCAGCAGCAATGCAGTTATAGGCGAGACAGCTCGCGCGCCTATTGGCTGCTCTGCGGCAACTGCAGCAGCCTATCGAGCGAGGCCTGGCGTGACGTCAGACCCAATCAGGGCACTTCGCGCCCGCTGCGTCACGTCCCGCCGAAATGGGCGTGGTCTAGGCCTATAAATATCGCTCGCAGGCAGCTATTATCTGATTTTTCATCCTTCAAGCGAAGCACACGCATCGCTGGAGCTGGATTAGAAGCCGCGCCGTCTGACAGAGAGCACCTTCAGCGGGACGAGTCACTGAAGTCGCTGGCCGCGCCGCCTTCCTTGCCTTCCTGCTGCGCTTTCCGGCATTATATCCTTTCTCTACTACTGTGTTTATGTATGTGTGTGTGCTCGCCGCCGCGACACACACTCCCATTGCACTAAAAGAGCTGGGCGTCTTTTTCAAGACGCCCCTTTTCCTGATCACGCAGCTCTCGCACTCGCTGACGGCGACTGCCCTCACTGCGAGTTAGGTACTGCCTATGGTGACTCTGAGGACTCACCTGGCATCCTTCTCCGAGACTGCTCCTCTGCCCCCCCCCCCCCAAAGCTTGCCGGTTCGCCCGCTTGCCTTGCCTGCTTGGGGGACGATACCTGTTCTCCCTCTGTTCGAGCCGTGCACACCGCGCCGCTCACAGAGGATGTCAGGAGCGGGCGGTCACGGGGCTAGCTTTCTCTCTCCCTCTGTTCAAGCCGCGCAAACTGCGCCGCTCACAAGGGAGGCTGGAAGCGGACGGTCGGGGTTAGTTTTTCTTTACGTTATAAGAAAGCTACCCTGCCTTCTGCGCCCCATTCATGCGTCACTCACCGGCGAAAGGAGAAAGATGTGTTTTTTAGTCCCTCCGAGGATGGACTGACCTTCAATTTCTCATACATATTCCCAGTTCCCTGATCATGCGACTGGAAATATCAATATTGCAGCAGGCGAGCCTGTTTTAATACAAGCGCGCCTGCAAGCATACGCCGAAGAAAGCATGTGACGCTCTTATATGCTCGTGCATCCGAAAACCTTTGCGTTCCCCCCTGTGGCTCAGTGGCGGAATCATTGGTTTTTCTCACGAGAGACCGGAGTTCGAATCCCGGTCTAGCGGCAGTTAAAATTATGCCGCCAATGCTTCGCTCTGTCAGTTCCCTGAAAAGCGACTGCAGACGTGCATTTTGCAGCCAACGAGCGCGTTGCACAACCCGCTCGCCTGCACCCAAACACCGTTTCTATGGTTTCCGTGCGTCACTGGCGAAAGGAGAAAAGAGCGTTTTCTGGTCCCCCCGCGGACGGACCGACCTCCTCTTTCTCGTACATTTCTCATTCCCCTCTGAAGTTCGGGCGACTGGAAATGTCAGTATTGCAGTGAGCAAGCCTGTTGTAATACACGCATGCCTGCAAACAAACGCCAGCACGTTGACGCTCTCTTATAATACTCGCGCTAACTGAGTTACAATGTGTCTCCCCCTGTGGCCCAGTGGCAGACTCTCAGGTTTTTGCACGCGAGAGACCCGCGTTCGATCCCCGGGTCTACCGGCAGATAAAATTATGCCGTCAATGCTCGCTCTGTCAGTTCCCTGAAAAGGCGACTGCAGATGTGTATTTTGCAGCCAACGAGCGCGTTGTACAACCCGCTCGCCTGCACCCAAACACCGTTTCTATGGTGTTCCGTGCGTCACTGGCGTAAGGAAAAAAGGGAGTTTTTCTGGTCCCGCTGCGGACGGACCAACCTCCTTTTTCCTATACATTTCCCATTCCCCTCTGGAATTCAGGCGACTGGAAATGTCAATATTGCAGTGAACAAGCCTGTTGTAATGCACGCAGGCCTGCAATAAACGCCAGCATGTTGACGCTCTCTGTTTCTATGGCAACTTCTCGCTCGTTCAGTTCCAGTAAATGTGACTGTTCCAGTGTATCCTGCAGTAAACAAGTCGGTTCTGTCACCCGCTTGCCTGCACACAAACGCCGTTTTTACGGCTACCCAGATAAATCCCATAAGTGTGTATTTTTCTGGTGTCCCGGCCACGGCCGATGGTGCTTTATGTGTAAGAAGAATGCCCACTGCCCAGTGCCCATCTCTACACACAAGCACAGCCCGTCACACAGGGCTCGCGCACATGAATCGGCTCAGACCGATTGCGCTTCAAACATGGTGAATGTGCCCACTAACACCACGTTATGCATGTCTCACGGTTTCTGTAAAAACGAAACCAACGTGCACTCGCTTCACGCAAGCGAACGATGCTTTCGGTGTGATAAATGTGCCCGCTGTCCCACGCCCACATCCACACATAGACATGACAGTTCCCACGGGAACCGCCCAGCCCTCCCCCTCGCGGTTAACCACCGCAGAGGAGTCGAGCGCGGGCAATCTGCCCGCTGTCATCAGCGCGCCCCATGCCTCAAATGTCACGAGCGACACGCTTGTGTTACAGCACACCGAAGCTTCCCCATCGCTGAGCGAGCGGAGCGCGCTTCGTATTCGACCCCTAGCTGTCCATGCAGACGCATGGGCAAAGCTACCCGGGGTTTTCGAAGTGGGTGCTGAACATTATAGAAAGAGGCTATTCGCTGCAGTTTCGCCGACGCCCTAGCCGCTATGTGGCGCGCGTCGAGACCACGGTAAAAACAGAAGTAGCACATCTACTTCGAGCCGAAGTGACGAAACTATTGAGCAAAGGGGCCATAGAACCTCTCTCTCAAGATCAGAGCGAGGGAGGGCTATACAGCAGATACTTCCTGGTACCGAAAAAAGACGGGGGTCTCAGACCCATACTAGATCTAAGGCAACTGAACAAAGTGCTTGTGAAGCGACAGTTCAGGATGCTCACGACCAGGCAAATCCTTGTGCAGATTCGCCAAGGAGATTGGTTTGTGTCAATAGATCTGAAAGACGCGTATTTTCAAATACAGATAGCGTCACGTCACAGGCGATATTTGAGATTCGCCTTCGAGGGCCAGGCATATCAGTACACAGTCCTGCCGTTCGGTTTGTCCCTAGCACCCCGTACATTTACGAAGTGCATGGATGCGGCGCTCGCACCCCTCAGAATGAGAGGCATGCGAGTGCTGAACTATTTGAACGATTGGCTGATTCTAGCGCAATCTCGCGCAGTGCTCATAGAACACACGACCATTTTACTCGATCACCTCGAGGATTTGGGTCTGAGTGTCAATTGGGCAAAGAGCTCCCTGTCACCCAGTCAGAAAATATCTTTCCTGGGCACAGAACTGAACTCACTATCCATGATAGCGCGACTATCACAACAGCGCGCGGTAGACATTCGACGCACAGCGAACTCTTTTCGCTGCGGCGCGTCTGTCCCGCTCAAGAAATTTCAGAAGATGCTAGGTCTCATGGCCTCAGCATCGTCAGTGCTCCAGCTGGGTCTGCTCCGCATGCGCCCGCTGCAGTTTTGGCTGAAAGCGCGAGTCCCACGCGAAGCGTGGGCACCCGGTTTGCTTCGCCTCAGGGTCAATCAGAAATGCGTTACAGCTCTGAAACCCTGGAAAGCGAACGACTGGTACCAATCAGGTGTAAGCCTGGGGACTTCCTCGAGGGTGAAAGTGGTGTCCACGGACGCGTCCACCTCGAGATGGGGAGCGCTGCTCGAGGGCAGACCGTTCTTCGGCCAGTGGTCAGAACGGGAGAAGCTCCTGCACATAAACTGCCTCGAAATGCTGGCAGTAGACAACGCGCTGACGCGTTTTTGTCCCCAAATAAAAGGTCACCACGTCTTGGTCCGTTCGGACAACATGTCTGTGGTGTCCTACATAAATCGCCAGGGCGGCATCAGATCCGAGAAACTGTACAGGCTGGCAGAACGCCTCCTGGTATGGGCTCAGTGCAACCTGCGCTCGCTCAGAGCAGCGCACGTGCCAGGGATCTTGAATTTAGGACCGGACAGACTGTCCAGGAACAATGTTCCGGCAGGCGAATGGTCTCTACACCCACAGACAGTCCAACTGCTGTGGAAGAAATTCGGCAGAGCGGAAGTGGACCTGTTTGCGTCTCAAGAAAACGCTCATTGTCAAGAATTTTTCTCCAAGAGCAGGAGCGCGCTGGCCCATGTGTGGCCCCGCCGCCCGCTCTATGCTTTTCCCCCCGTCTCTCTCCTGCCTCAGGTGATAGAACGGATCAGGGAAGAAGGATGCTCAGTACTGCTGGTAGCACCGTCCTGGAAAAACCAACCTTGGTTCCCAGCCGTGATGCAGTTAGCAAGTACTGCCCCGTGGCCAGTACCAGTGAGGAGAGATCTCCTCTCACAGGCCCGCGGCTCGATCTGGCATCCTCACCCGGAACTATGGTCCCTTCATGTCTGGGCCATCAACGGGTACATGTTGGACTCCCTAAAGGAGTATTAAACACGATCACGCAGGCTAGAGCTCCGTCTACAAGACGACTCTATTCTTCGAAATGGTCAGTGTTTTCGGGCTGGTGCACAGCCCGTGGTGTGTCACCCACAAATTGTGATGTGACGGAGGTGCTTTCCTTCCTACAAGAGCTGTTGGATGGGGGCAGGGCCCCCTCCACGCTCAAAGTTTATGTGGCGGCTATAGCAGCGTTCTCAGAAACAACGCTTGGTCAGTCAATAGGAAGGAACGATTTAGTCATCCGCTTCCTTAAAGGAGCTAAGAGACTGAATCCTCCCAGACCTCCCTCAGTCCCCGTATGGGACCTTTCTACGGTTCTGGAAGCCATGAAAGGTGCGCCATTTGAGCCTTTACAGTCAATCGATTTGAAACACCTGTCTTTCAAAACGGTGTTTTTGCTGGCTCTCGCTTCGGTGAAGCGCATAGGGGATCTGCACGCGCTCTCTGTGAGCGCGGCGTGCATGGAGTTTGGGCCCAATGACTCAAAAGTTATACTCAAACCTAAGCACGGTTATGTTCCAAAATCCCTCAACACACCGTTTAGGGCGCAGATTATCTCTCTGTCAGCCCTACCGGTCCCTGATGAGGAAAGAGACGCGAGCCTCCTTTGCCCAGTCAGGGCATTACGAGCTTATGTGTCTCGCTCGTCTGTTTTCAGACAGACGGAACAGCTCTTTGTTTCGTTTAGCGGACGTTCTAAGGGACTAGCCGCGTCGAAACAGAGCCTATCCAGATGGATAGTTGATGCTATAGCGCTGGCATACGCCTCCAAGGGCATGCAGTGCCCTTTGGGTGTCAGAGCGCATTCCACAAGAGGCATGGCCTCTTCGTGGGCTTGGTCAAGTGGGATTGCCTTGCAAGATATTTGTATGGCGGCAGGCTGGGCCTCCCCGTCTACATTTATAAGGTTTTATAACCTAGAGGTTCCCGCCCTGCAGGCCAGGCTGCTGTCGGTCTAAACTACCAGTATTATCTGACCTGATGCGTTCAGCTCAGAATGCTGCGTTTACTGAGCACAGCTCAATTTTCGACAGTTTAAAGCTGGGCAAACTGTGTAAGACCCACATTTTTTCCCATCAGTTCAGGCCGTACCCCGCCCTGTCTGTATGATGAAATTTGCGTCCCTTCGACGCTACTTTATGTGGAAAAGTGAGGCTGCACCCCTCCTTCTTCCCGGACTCTCTGTGAGTTCACTGAGTGATTGTGCACTATATGTACCCCGGGCTTTCGCCCTTGGGTCTTTGGTGTCAGATCTCAGCATGCACGGCGTTTTACACTGGGTCCCCTAGCGTAAGATATCTTACGCAGTACGAGAGACCTCTCGTAAGAGAACGTACTCGGTTACTAACGTAACCTCGGTTCTCTCTAGAAGAGGGAACGAGTACTGCGTATCTTGCCGTGCATGCACACGCTCTGGTTGCTTCGATGATGAAAAACCAGATAATAGCTGCCTGCGAGCGATATTTATAGGCCTAGACCACGCCCATTTCGGCGGGACGTGACGCAGCGGGCGCGAAGTGCCCTGATTGGGTCTGACGTCACGCCAGGCCTCGCTCGATAGGCTGCTGCAGTTGCCGCAGAGCAGCCAATAGGCGCGCGAGCTGTCTCGCCTATGTCTGCATTGCTGCTGCAACGCGTTTTGCATTATTACAAAATTAAGGATAATTTTTGGCTTCAATATCTCGCGGAAAAGGATTTTCCCCCTAGCGTAAGATATCTTACGCAGTACTCGTTCCCTCTTCTAGAGAGAACCGAGGTTACGTTAGTAACCGAGTACGTTCTTTCACGTGAAAATCCTTTCTGGTTTGTTTCTCCTGTTCAATCGGTCGAGGTCAGATGTCCGTGAGTGAAAACATGAACACATGGGGAGCTACTTTTTTAGAAGAAAAATGCAGTTGTACTTCTGATGAAACGAAACACTGACACTGTTTTTCATGTTTAATATGGTAAATCTGCTTGATTTTAAGCCATCTATTGTGTAAAATAATAAAGTAAAATTTTGCTGTGTGTGTATTTATTGAGAGGGAAGCGCGCCGCACATATTTATATATTCATCTAACCGCTGCTCTCAGCAGTGTGGGCGGTGTTAGATGTTCGATAACAGCTATATCGCTGCTCACGTATTTTGTTTTACCCCTAAAAGAAGAATGATAAAGAACTTCGCCGTGAGTATATTGGGGCCTTAAGTGCAAATAGCCCGTCTTGTTGGCAGATGCTATTTACACTAACTCCACCCACCATTATCAGATTTAGCCAGAAGGGATAGGGACAACACTGTAAAAAAAAAAAAAAATGTTGCTTCGTTAAATAAAGTACAATTAACTTGGATGTTTAAGTAATTTCACCTTCAATTACATTAAAGCGTAACTCTCGCCAAAATGCAACCTAGGCTCTTTTTGTTAATCTACTCGAAACTTTAAACTTTCGTTTAAAAGCATAATTAGAATGGAAACTCCACTTTTAAGTTTGATCGTATTTTCGTTTTCGGTCATATTGCCTTGTGAATGGGAGTGAATGGGGCACTTCTATGATAGCATCAAAAATCGCTATTTTTAAAACACTAAGAAGGCTCGACACAACATGAAACTGTGCTGGAAGTATCACCAGGGGCTCCACACATGAACTCCAGCATTGAGAACATTGTTTGTGTACACAGAGTTTACTAAAAAGAAAGATTTTGAACAACTGTAGCTGTTGTTGTTTCTGTCCGCCAGCATTTTGACAGTCAAAAATAGTCGATCTCCGAATGTGAATGAACTGACTCTGAATTTTAGTATTGTTTCTTATATGAGGATCCTTTTTCAAATACAAGGTCAAAATTGATTTTCACTAACGACAAAACAACAAATTATCTGTGAATTTATATGGAACTAAGCTTTAGGAGCTTTCCATCTTTACTCTCCTCCCGGTTACGTTGCATTCGGAGATCGACTATTTTTGACTGTCAAAATGCCGGCGGACACAGAGACAGTGAGTTGTTCAAAATCTTTCTTTTTAGTAAACTCTGTGCACACAAACAATGTTCTCAATGCTGGAGTTCATGTGTAGAGCCTCTGGTGATACTTCCAGCAAAGTTTCATGTTGTGTCGAGCCTTCTTAGTGTTTTAAAAATAGCGATTTTTGATGCTATCACTGTAGTGCCCCATTCACTCCCATTCAAAAGGCAATTTGACTGAAAACGAAAGTGGCGTTTCCATTCTAATTATGCTTTTAAACAAAAGTTTGCCTCGAGTAGATTAACAAAAAGACCCTAGATTGCATTTTGGCGAGAGTTACGCTTTAATCTGACAAAAACAGTTAGTTGAATCTTGTATAACATAAAAAAAGTTGAAGTTGAGTTGCTTAACTTATTTTGATGAGTTAAAACAATGAAAAAACATATGTTGTCATAACTTATTGATCATATCATTTTTTACAGTGAAGTAATGTCCCAAGAAAGCAGCATCCATTTAATACATTTTTATAAATACAATCATGTGCACTAAATATGTTGTTATTATTGAATACTGTTAATACAGTGAGATGCAAATAGTATAAATAATACTCTTTACACCTCTTATAATGATAAATGAGTAGTAGAGCGTTAAATGATGATAAATTATAATAATGCTTTATTTATAATGAGAAACGAGTAATAATGTCTTCTCTCACCCAGACTGGGATGGGCCGAGTTACTGATCATTTACTTGTACATATGGCTGGTCGTGCTGATGCATTCTTGTGTGTGACATCACAGGCTGCACAGCCCTAACTATTTAAAAAGTTTAGTTTCAATAAGCGCTTTTAAGATCTTTTTTAGGACTCAGAAGAGTAAGAGAAATTAGGCTTCTTTCGATTTTACCCCTTTAAAGGCAAAAAGGAAAGAAAAAAACCATATAAATGCGTCTTGTCACTACTCGCTGCCCTCTTGGCCACTTCTGTTTTTTGACATCCACGATATAATTATACACATCATAGGATGATTATACATCTCCTCAGGAATCTGGACAGCTGCCTCTACTTTAGCATAGTCAAACCTATTATCAAAGAGCTTTCTCTTAAGAAACAACACAAAAATGCTTTTTGTTAGAGATGGGCACATTGTAAAGTATCAATACTATTGTGCTGTAGAAGCTGGATCCTTGCCTAAATATATAAATCCTATGTGTTTTCTCGTGATTTTATTGCTGTTTTAGAATGAAAAGGTTTTATGAAAGGTTTTAATTGGGGGAAAAAAATGCTCATCTGAGCAAATACAATGCTAAAAAACTCGACCAGCTTTTACCTACTCTAGGATAAGCATTTTATAGTACATGTTATAGAAATAATGAGAGAAGGAAATATGCAAATGCAGGATTCCTCAATGGCAGTTCACCATGAACATATTTACATATATTACAATAACTTGTAACAGAAACATAACAATACAGTGCAATAGAATTGAAGAAATATACATTTGAACAAAGACATTTTAAGAGTCAGACATGTCAACATATTTACTCAGATTAATAATACTTCACCTATCGTCTCTTATGGCTGATACAAATATTTTTTGGGGGGAAATAACTCAAAACAAAAAAAAGTTACAACCGTCAATTCAAGTTAACTGGTAAAAAAAGGGGCTCTATTCACTGAACATATAAGTTTAAAACAACATGTCTCTAACATATACAAAAATTACAACTCTTTAATTCACACAACATTGGCATATTCATCACATATTCACCTTTCTCATTTATAGCATCTTGGCTCGTTAATCATGACCAACTTTTATATACTTATAATTCTTCAATATGAAGTTAACAATGTACAAAATGGGGATGGGAATGTATTTAGTGTATTTTAAGAAGTACCTGAAAATGGAGAGAAATAGTTAGAGAAGAAAAGAGGAGGATACGGGCTCCATCATGAATGAAGGTGACTTAGCATAGAACAAATAATGTTCTATTGAAAACCCAAATATGTGTTTTCAATAACACATATCTGAACACAGAAGTAACAAGCAAACATCCTCTGTGCCTATTGTTTGTAATTTGTAAAATAATTCAATATCTACAGAAAAGTACAATTAATCTCATTAAAAACAGACAACTATGGAGTCAGAATGAGGAAATATAACTTTCAGCTAATGTTCTGCTTGTCTTTAAGCATGTTGCAAGATTTATAGCACATAAGTTGTTCATGTTGGACGTGATCAAGCTCGACGTGAAGACACTTTATATGGCCTCACACATATGGCCAGTATCTGTTTTTGATCATAATTTTTTTTGGCTTGCAGAACAGAACCAAACCACTTTATCAAGAGATCGTCTTGACAACATGTGTTCAAAGTAAAATGATTTGCAATTTTAAACTAATTTGGTCCCACTTTATATTAAAGTGGTAATTCACTGCTTGCAAAATAGGCTTTCAAATAAATTTGGGTGCCTCTGTGGTTGAAAGGCAAAAATGTTTTGAAACTGGTGCTATCTGACTAGAGAAAACAGAGGAAATGGCTGTTGTCTTTCCTTTTGTCAAATAGGTAAGGGAATACCCATAATGCACTGGGCATGTTGCCATCCAAAGCTACTCCCAGTCTGCTATGGATAAACTTGATCAGTCAAATACTACTGTGCTTTAGTAGGAAATACTTCTCGTGACGGAAAATCTGAAAAACCTCAGTGTTTGTGGTCAACATTTCAAGCTGGATGACAATGAACATTTGAATGTTTTAAGCCAAATGGAGGCTGTCGCGTACAGGAGAGAAAGCTGTTGCCATAGTATGTTTACCATAATGCTGTTTAAAGAGTAGACAAAGTGTGAAACAATATTCAGTGATAAGCCTACTCTTACAATAGCGTTTTGTTAATAATCCTCTATCAATCCAAATAGATATAGCTGTGGTTAATAGAGAACTCCAAACCAAAATCGAGCATGAACTCCAAAAGTTAGGGATTTCTCCAAAAGGGACGGACGACAAATGATCCATTGCCCAGAGTTCAGTTACAGATAGCCTAAGGTGGGGGGAAGGCTTAGGGGTTAGTATTTGTTGTAGCATTGTAGGAAATCAGCACTGTGATTGTGTCACACTCCTCAGTCACCTCAGCACACTACGTTTCCCATCATCCTCTCTGGCTACAACCTGTACACACACTCAACAATCACCACACCTGTCTGCCATCGGCTCACCAGTTCCTCCATAAAAGTCAGCAACAAACACACATCTTGGACTGGTCTCGTTGTTTAACCCTGAACACCTACCCGACTACTCACCTGTAAATACTCACCTGTGAATACTCACCTGTGAATGGAATACTCACCTATCCGACTACTCACCTGTGAATCCTCACCTGTGAATGGAATACTCACCTATCCGACTACTCACCTGTGAATACTCACCTGTGAATGGAATACTCACCTATCCGACTACTCACCTGTGAATACTCACCTATCCGACTACTCACCTGTGAATACTCACCTATCCAACTACTCACCTGTGAATACTCACCTGTGAATACTCACCTATCCGACTACTCACCTGTGAATACTCACCTATCCGACTACTCACCTGTGAATAGTCACCTGTGAATACTCACCTGTGAATGGAATACTCACCTATCCGACTACTCACCTGTGAATACTCACCTGTGAATGGAATACTCACCTATCCGACTACTCACCTGTGAATACTCACCTATCCGACTACTCACCTGTGAATACTCACCTATCCAACTACTCACCTGTGAATACTCACCTGTGAATACTCACCTATCCGACTACTCACCTGTGAATACTCACCTATCCGACTACTCACCTGTGAATAGTCACCTGTGAATACTCACCTGTGAATGGAATACTCACTTATCCGACTACTCACATGTGAATACTCACCTGTGAATGGAATACTCACCTATCCGACTACTCACCTGTGAATACTCACCTGTGAATGGAACACAGCAAAATCCCCAGTGTTAAATTAACACTCCTTGGTGTACATATAGGTCCAACTACAGAGTGTTAAAAATTAACACTCAAGCAGTGTTGAAGTTAATGAGATAATTAAGTGATTAATTAAGTGATGATTGACCATTAGTGGTGACACCTAATGTTAATAAGCAGAATCATTGAAGGAAAGAGAAACAACAAGATCAGAAAAAAAGAGAAACACAAGGGGCCCTATTTTAACGATCTGAAACGCAAGTTTCAAGCGCAAAGCGCAAGTAACTTTGTGGGCGGGTCTTAGGCGCTGTTGCTATTTTCCTGGCGGGATAAATACCTCTTGTGCCCGGCGCAAATCTAAAAGGGGTTGGTCTGAAGTAGCTTCATTATTCATAGGTGTGGTTTGGGCGTAACGCGAAATAAACCAATCAGAGCGACATCTCACATTCCCTTTAAGAGCAGGCGCGCTTGTTCTAAAGCGGATTCCTATTGTAACGGCGGATTTGCCAGGCGCGCACCAGGAGCGGTTCACAGCCGAGGAGACCGACGTTCTCATCAGGGACATTGGGGATGGAGAAACCCACCCAAATTAACTTCGGTTAAACAGGCGTATGATAATTTGGGTAAATGTGTAAGCTAGATGTATGCTTTTATAATAAATTGTCTGTCTGTCTGTCTATCTATCTATCTACCCAGCTAGCAAAAATTGTGCGGGCCGAGAGCGGCCCGATTAAGGCTAAAACAATCGGCCAATCCTCGGCATGAATCTAGGTCCGATTGCTCTGCGAGCGCTCGGTTTTAACGCGGCCCGATTAAGGCTAAAGACACTCGGCCGAGCGCTCGGTTTTAACGCGGCCCGATTGCGGAAACCCGAGTGAGAGGACGTATAGCTCGCCTCCAATCCCGTTCCTTATTTGGGCTTATTTGAACTTTGATTTCCATTCATATCAGGTTAATACTAAAATTGCTTAGCAGCCGTTATTTATGCAAGATAAACAAAGTAAAACAGCACAAGGAAGACAGGTTTCATGTTTAATGCATTTTTTATTGGACCACACTACAAAAATAGGATAAACACACTTTTTAATAACAGATTTGAATAGAATAGAAATATCACAGCATTAATGTAGAATCAAGGAGTTCAAATACCATTTTCCAATATCAACATTTTTAACTTTGAAACATTTAATTCTGGCCCACTGCATTTGAGTTGTCTACGCACACACACTTTTTAATAACAGATTTGAATTGAAAAGAATAGAATAGAACAGAATAGAATAGAAATAATATCACAGCATTAATGTAGAATCAAGGAGTTCAAATACCATTTTCCAATATCAACATTTTCACTTTGAAACATTTAATTCTGGCCCACTGCGTTTTTGAGTAGTCTACGCACACACTTTTTGATAACAGATTTGAATTGAAAAGAATAGAATAGAAATAATATCACAGCATTAATGTAGAATCAAGGAGTTCAAATACCATTTTCCAATATCAACATTTTTAACTTTGAAACATTTAATTCTGGCCCACCGCGATATTTGAGTTGTCTACGTTGTCTGCCTGTTCGCCCTCTGACTTCGGCCACCATCCCTATCAGAGGCTAACCACAGACACCTGGTGATGAGCAGCTCTGTTTCCTCTTCTGTAGAATCTTTGGTCAGGGCATTGCGGCGGACTGCATCTGAGAAAAACACAAGATAGAAGAGGGCAGCATGACCACGTGATGTTACTCAGCAACAACCAAAACTTAATTTGGATGCAGGGCTCTACACTTACATTTCTTTTTAATTTAAAAAGTTTAGGAGCACAGTCAAATTTAGGAGCACCTTCTGATCAATGACAAATTAACCTACCCATTAAAAGGCGGTATTTGATAAAATGACTTGCCGGGGCATTTTTTTTTTTTAAAAGCGCATTTTCTTAACTAAATCACAGCCTTTGTGATTTCATGATAGCACTATGCTATATTATGATTGTAAATGGTTTTAAATAGATCGCGTAGCCTTAGAAAACGGTGTAATAATGTTATTCATGGATTCTCGTCTGTGGAATGCGCCACTTCCGGTATTTTGCCGGTTACTCAACACGGGTAAATTGCTATTGAGGATTTTTTTTAATCGAGTGCTCGACTTTAATCGAGGAATCGTTGCAGCTCTAGTTTCAATGGAGGGTGCACCCATAGAACCTGATCAGGTCAGTCGCACTGGTGCTCCTAAATACTTTGTCACCGTCACAGCCAGTAAATAAATAAATAAATAAATAAATAAATAGGTTGCACTGTAGAGCCCTGGGGTGTCACCACAGTGCAGTTATCCAGCACTGACACTCACCCAGAACCACACTTTTAATGAGTCTTGCCAGCGAAGTGTTCATTGCTCTTTTCAGGACCTGCCCCACAGTGTCTTTAAGAGTCATGCCTCCGACCATTCCAAGGAGAACAGTCTGAAACAAAGACATGTAACTCGTTAGTTATTTAAGGAATATAGCATGAGTGAGAGTGGGGACTGACTTTTAGGAATGATCTGATTAATGCATAATTTAACTCACCAAATTCTTCTTCTCCTCTGGATTCTTTAACGTCTCCTCCAAACATTGTAGCTCCTCAATAGTTGAAAGTAGGAGCCCAAAATGTGTTGGGTCTGGCGTGAAGTCTGGAACTGCTGGAGATTTGTAGGAGCTGCATCAGGATGAGCAACTGCTGCTCTCTGATAGAATCAAGCTGGATGAGGATCTCCTTAGCAATTGCTGTAAGACACAAGAAAAAGCAGGCATAACAGATTAGTAGCAAAACATTGTACGTAGATATGTCAGAGTAAACCGAGAGAGTTCACTTTGTAGAATTCCTACCTGTAGGCACAGCCTCCTGAGAAGACCTGTCTTTTGTGTCTTCCATGGTGTTGCTTTCCATGGTTGTGTTGACATTTCTGCCTTTATAACTGAGGGGATTATAATCAGAGGAAGGTTAAGTTTAAAATAAAAATGTTGAATGTAATATATTTTTCTCCTGGTCCTTATTTTAAATAGGTCATAAAAAATATCAATATTATCGACTGATATGAAACGCTTACATCATGATACAGTTTTCAGTCATATCGCCCAGCCCTAGGGTAGCTAATAAACTTTTCAAACCTGTCTGTACAGACCGCATTTAGCCAAAGGTAATGTTGATGTTAGCTATAAAGTGCGATTTCAGTTTGCGCCATAAAAGTACAACTAGAGGCCAATTCACACCGCAGACAAACGCCAGCAAACACCAACAAAAAAAAGTCACCAACAAAAGTTGGTCGTTGTATTCAGAATGTTATGAAAAATAAGTGTCATGTTCACACTGCCCCAACAGAAACCGACAAACTCAAGCACCCACGGAAAAACACGAGATATTCATTCATTTTAACCAATACAAGTAAAAGATTGCAGCTTTCAGACACAACTTTCTTCTCGTTTTATATTGTTAAATGTCGAGAGTGCATCTGTTACAGGCCCCTGTGCAAAAGGCCATTAAATGCACTTCACGACGTCATACACAGCGTTCACAAAATGGCGGACGGTCTGCACATAGATCTTCACAAACCCAGAACATTAATACACAAAATATTTGCAGCATGAACATATGTTGTTGTATCATACCTGTAAAACCAGGAGCAAACGTGTCAGCGTAATCATAATCCCCAGCAACTGTGAGGTCGCCGGCGCAGGCGCAGCTGCTCCTCTACCGTTATAAGAGTCCTCAGTTCATTTTCATAATAAGAGTCCCGATCTCACTCAGCAACAGACATGACCCAGCTTTCAGCAGACCAAAGTCCCACATCATTCCTCTATTTACATAAGTAAAATAAATATTTTCTTACAGGATCAAAATGTGCACATACTTTAGGACAAAACGTGTTTGTTGGCGTTTGTCTGTGCGGTATGAATTGGCCTTAAGCCAGCTAACATTTGTTCCACTTTATTTTCTTCCACAGATCAAAGACTGTGCTCGTAAATATTATTCACGTAAATTGCATTCAATAAAAATGGTGTCTAGCCTAGCAACTAATTCTTTGCCAACTAGCAGAACGAAAATATGAGCTGCTAGCGCAAAAACAGCGCAGCTAACGTTAGTCAATGTTAGCTTCGTTAACTTCGCGCCATAAAAGCTTTCATATTACCCCCATTTGCACTACTTTACTCAGACAAAAATTGTATATTGTTGTCCTAATTAATAGAATTCGAGTTCTGAATTCTTTCTTTTCGTTTCATCTAGGGAAGCACTGTCAAATGAACATGAACAAAGTTTAAACGGATCGATAATAATCAACATTTAATCAGCAACAGTTCGAAATATGTAGGTCGACGTAACTCGATTGAAACTATGCTCGGCGTGAAATGTTGATGCTTTTTAAGGAAATTGAACACAACTTACCTCAAGTTCACTGTAATGACGCAGGATCGAAAAGGGATGATTTTAAGTCAGGCGTTGAGTTTTATCTCACCGAAAGTTGTGCACACGTCTTGCGTGCTGACGCTCGCTGCAGCAACTGTTGAAATCGGCTTCATACCGGTAAACGCATCTGAGCCGAGCGCCCAGAGTTTAACCGTCACTGCTGGTAAACATTTGAAATAGCCAGTAAAATGAATTTTAGACTCAGTGTTAATTTTAGACTACCCAACTACTCAGCCGATGCGCGACTGCAATCACCGTGACTGTGCGAGTGATGTCGAGCGCCCATGCATTTTTAAAATACACGTAAATAATCTTCATGACAACTAAATATTTTTGCTATGGTTATAAATATTAAAAATTGCTCTGTGCAAAATGACTCTATTATTATTATTATTTACCGCTTATATTTTGTTTTGGACAACGACATTCGACGAGTATAACATACTAAGATACAGTCAGGAATTTACGTCAATTTTAAAATAATTTTTATGTTAATTATTGCTACATTAAAACCATCCTTGATTTAACCTAAGCCGAGTCATTTCCAGAAGTGGTCCAGATCATACAGCAGAGCCGACCAGTTACGGTGAACATGAATCGGCCCAGTGCTTTACAGCCGTAACAAAAATGCATGTGCCAGAGCGAGCTGCGGGCCACAATCGGCCCGGTTAACACACGCCGATGCCGAGTCTGAGCCGCAGGCGCCGCGGGGCAGCCGAGCTCGGGCCGATTATACATGCTATCTGGGTATCTATCTATCTATCTATCTATCTATCTATCTATCTATCTATCTATCTATCTATCTATCTATCTATCGTAATAATGTATGATTTGCAAAAATGAAAACTGCTGCTTCTGTGTAGATGAGAGAATCAAAGTGTATGCGCGTTGTGCACACGCTACATTGATTATGGCCAAGCATGCGCCCCTAAAATAGCATATGAATAACATGCGCAACGTGCCACTGACTTTAAACAATTTTTTACTGGTTAGTGGCGCAATTGTTTTCTAAACCTGCAAAATAGCATGAGGGAACGTTTGCGCCGGAACACGCCTCCTCTTTGCGCTGAACCGCCCCCGGGAGCGCAAGTGTATTTCCTAACTTACTGACGTGCGTCTGAGGAGGGAAAAGTCCGCTTTGCGCGGGTGCAAAATAGGAATGATACATGCGTCAGTGTACAAAGTCAATTGCGCTGGGTGCAAGATAGGGCCCAAGAACTACAGCTGACGTCGAGCCATTACACATTATTGCACTTATTATTACCAGTTTGACTTTATTTCTATCATACATCTACAAAAGTTCTTGACAGAATTCAACAGAAGTTTAGAAGGTAATGTTTTATGGAATTTTCCGTTTCAAGTCGCCATTATGGTGATCAGTGTGTGTTTTGACTATGTGGTTGATGTTGCATTTTAGTATTGGTGATTGTAGCCGTGAGAATTTACAGTTTGAGATCCAACAGCAATATGAACAATTTTGAAAATACTTTGAGCACAGAAACTATTGTGTTTAGACACACAGACATCAAGAATCAGCATATGAATTTCAACAATGGTGACAATAAACAAACCAGTGACAAACAGATAAACTCTGAACATCACAAAACAAACTACTAAAGTCATAACAAAACAATATCAAAATAAAAGCAAACAGGAAAAACCAATGAAAATTACAGGACAATTCAGCTGCATAATTTGTTCATGTTGCAGTGCATGATATGAGCCATTGATGTTTTTTGATTGGTGGCTCCCATCAATCACTGCAACATGAAGCATTTGTGTGATTGTCACCATTGTTGAGATTCATATGTAGATTCTTGATGTCTGTGTGTGATTTTAAAACCTTCAGATTATTAAAGTACTGCTGGAATTAGCTACTGTAATGAATATGAATAGAATGTTTGAATAATCAGTTTATAATGCTGGTTCAGTGAATCAGGCCACTACAGGATTGTAGGATTTCATCATCAACTCATAATCTGGGCTTCATTTCCCAAAAGCATCTTAAGCTTAACTTGATCATAAAACAATTGCAACAAATAGTCTGTACGATGCTTTCGGGAAACACAGCCCAGGTCATAGTTTCTCTTGCCACAACAAATGTGCTTTATAAACACAGAGTTGGGGCAGCCAGAGATAAACTAATGTTAAAAAGTAAAGGGACATGAGCCCAACTAAAGCAAACACTGGTCACCATAATGGTGACCTGAAACGAAACATTCCATACAACATTACCATCTAAACTTCTGTTAAATCTAAATAAGAACGAGTGTAGATGTATGACAGAAATAAAGTAAAACTGGTAAAATAATAAATGCAATAATGTGTAATGGCTCGAAGTCAGTAGTTCTTGTGATTCTCTTTTTTTCTGTTCTTGTTTCTCTTTCCTTCAATGATTCTTCTTATTAACATCAGGTGTCGCCACTAATGGCCAATCATCACTTAATTAATCACTTAATTATCTCATTAACTTCAACACTGCTTCAGTGTTAATTTTTAACACCCTGTAGTTGGACCTATATATACACTGAGGAGTGTTAATTTAACACTGGGGTTTTTGCTGTGAATACTCACCTACCCGACTACTCACTTGTGGATACTCACCTGTGGATACTCACCTGTGAATAGAATACTCAACTGTGAATACTTACCTATGAATAGAATCCTCACCTGTGAATGGAAAACTCACCTATCCAACTACTTACCTGTGAATACTCACCTGTGATTAGAATACTTACCTGTGAATGGAATACTCACCTATCCGACTACTCACCTGTGAATACTCACATGTGAATAGAATACACACCTGTGAATACTCACATGTGAATAGAATACTTACCTGTGAGTACTCACCTGTGAATACTCACATGTGAATAGAATACACACCTGTGAATACTCACATGTGAATAGAATACACACCTGTGAATACTCACATATGAATAGAATACTTACCTGTGAAGACTCACATGTGAATAGAATACTCACCTGTGAATACTCACATATGAATAGAATACTTAATTGTGAATACTCACCTGTGAATAGAATACTCACCTGTGAATACTCACATGTGAATAGAATACTTAATTGTGAATACTCACATGTGAATAGAATACTCACCTGTGAATACTCACCTGCGAATAGAATACTCACCTGCGAATACTCACACGTGAATATAATACTTACCTGTGAATGCTCACATGTGAATAGAATTCTCACCTGTGAATACTCACCTGCAAATAGAATACTCACCTGCGAATAGAATACTTGTCTCGAGCTGTCCAGTCTTCTGTCTTCCTCAGTCTTCAGTGATCATCTCCTCTTTAAACCAGCCAGCCTCCCAGTTGCCTGTCATCTCCAGAACAATGCCAGTTTCACTAGAACGATCATCGTCCAGTTACTCACCTGTTTTCATCCCGTGTGTGTTTCAATAAACTCTACTTGGATTTTACCTTTGTCTGCATTCTTCTGTTCCATGACAGATTGACATGACCAATAAAATCTTTAGAATCAAAGTAGTTTGGGAAATTATGCATGCTTGTCATGTTTTGTTTTTTTATTTCATTGTTTATTTACATAAACTACCAACAGCGTAACAATAAAAGGCGTGTTGAAATCGTTAAACACTTTAAGTGTCTTAACTACTGTGTACTAATATTTAAATTAATCATTTAATACAATGCACTTATTGTGTACATGTATGTTTTTACCCGTATCCCACCTCAATAGCAGCAAAACTGTTTTGCAATATTACATCAACACAATAAGTACATTGTCCCAAACAATAATTTTTTATGTAAGTACATAGTAGTTAAAGACACCCGATATAAAGTTATATGTATTCTGTAAGCTGGAGTAATACACAAGATAAAGCAGAAGGGAAATGCATCAAGTAAATTAGTAAAGTAAAGGTAAGAGGTTTTGTGCTGAGTTCCAATGAAGTCAAAATCAAAGTTTTGTTGCTTTTAGCTTGCATATATTAGCCTTAAGATTATCTCTTTTTTCATGGTCTGGTTTTCTGCTCAACTGTATGCTTGGACAAAGCACAGCCAGCACTTTCATTTTCCAGCAGATCTAGATAAATGCATACATCCCCAGGCGCCTTCTGGTTGTCCGTATAATGGCTGGTATCTTTTGTGTTTGGTTCCTGTGAGACTGATAAAAGCTCGGCCATAGTGTTGTTATCCATCTTGCTGAAAAGCTGCCATTGACACCATGCACTTTGGAGGAAGTATAACACATTGAGAAGACTTTAAATACCTCCACTTACTTTCTACCTCTTTTCTCTATCTATAGCACCTTCCATCCAACTCATTCCTATCAGGGATTATAATGTACCGTCGACGTACCCTAAGTTACATGCTGAGATGGACAAAAGTGTCTTGTAAAGAAGTAGACATGTGGATGAATGTCACAAAAAGGCCTGAGTCACAAAATAAGAAATAATTTTTTTTTTAATTAAACTCTGCCTGAAGAGAATTTCGTACTGTTTTTGTAAAAAAACGTGAATTAAAATGTGTGTAATTCACATTATTCTAAATAGTGCTTTTCTTTAATTGTCATTACAGTAATAGTCCATATTAAAGAAATGGTTTCACAGACAGGGCTTAGATTAAGCCAGGATTAGGTTTTAGTTAAATTAGAACATTTACTGTAAGTAGCTTTTATAAACATTCCTTAGAAAAAACAATGGCACTGATATAAGTTGTCACTATAAGTTGCTTTCAGTTAAAACAGCTCAAACATGCATTTTAGTCTGAGACTAGACTTAAAGGGCACCTATTATGCCCCTTTTCACAAAATGTAAAATAAGTCTCTGATGTCCCCAGAGTGTGTATGTGAAGTTTTAGCTCAAAATACCCAACAGATAATTTTTTACAGCATGTTTAAATTGTCATTTTTGGGGGCTCAGAAAAACGCACCGTTTTAGTGTGTATCCCTTTAAATGCAAATGAGCTGCTGCTGCCGGCCCAGGGGGCGGAGCCTCACGAGCTCGCGCTAGAGCCAGGACAATCTCATCTGATGATATCAGAACAGAAACTCTCAGTAGCGTGTTCATTTCAACTCGGAGTCGGACAATAATGCCCACAGAGCCAGAGAATATATGCTGTATGGAGATAGAACAGGTATAGTTTAGTTTAATTACGGACGGTTATAACTACTTTGTCATCTGCTTTTATCCACTATTAATACAAGCCTGCTGTAGCAAACCCCGTCCGAATAATGACCAAAATATACTGGTGATGAGTTCAATTAAGTTTATTGTACATCACACAAAAGATGAAGCGTTAGTTTTACTCCAGAGAATCACTGTAAGAGCTGAATAAACACAGTATAAGAAGTGAGCATTAAAGTCTTATCCATAAACTCTCTCTCTCTCCCATTCATTATCAACAACATACACAGCGAAGTACACAAAACACTCGTTACAACCGACCAACAGTAAACAAATATATACACACCTTCTCAGAGGGCACTTAATTAACTGGTAAACCTTATATTCGTACAACGACTCGATGAGCTGTCATGAAGTGCGCGCTCCCACTTTCATTTCTGCCGTGGTCAGTCGCTCCGGAGACTGTAAGCTTGATCACGAACAGTTGGTACTGATCCATCCTCGAGTAACAAGAGTAAATGAAGACTGCTATATTCATTCTTACATCCAACAACAAAACACTGCAATCGCTTAGGAGATATTCTTGTCTACAGCTGCTCAAGCATCGAAACACTGGCGGACTGTGTCCCGCTCCTCAGGGCGGGTCTATGCTCAAACTGCAGTGTCAATCAACAGTCGTGGGCGGGGCCTGTGCAAAGTGATGTCACATTGCCCCGAATCTGAGAACGGCTTGTTCTGAGACAGTGCTTATGATTTATGGGGATTTAAAAAAAAAGCACTGTGTGGATTTTTATCATTATAGGGTGGTTGTGTACACACACTGCCAACACACATTTATGTTCAAACACCATGTAAAAGTGAATTTTGCATAATAGGTGCCCTTTAAACCTTGTCTGTGAAACTGAGAATAATGATTTTATTTTTGATGATCTTAAATAAAGACAACAAACATACACTGTCATCACGTATGTTAAGTGTAGGCAGGGACGAGGTGAGGTGAGAATCTAATGGCAGCAATATTTATTGAAAACAACACAAAGATAAGCCAAACAGAGAATTAAAACCAGGAACATAATCCAAAGGGCAGGAGTGTAACAGCTTCAAAGAACATGCAAAGACAACAACTGACAAACCAAGACTGAAACACAAGGGAATATACAGGATAACAGGAGGTTAACAAGTCACACCTGAAATTAATTACTATGACAACTAATGAGGGTAACCATGACAACAAACAGGGTGGCATAGCAAACAGAAACAATGGGGAACAGAACACACTTCCTCTCCACACACATTTGTGAGGTTCTACAACCTGGGTTTAGACTACGTCTACATTATTCCGGATACATTTGAAAACTGCGTTTTCGTTTAAAAACGATCTCCGTCCACACTGGCGTTTTCAGGCGTTTTCCAAAAGTTTCTCATCCACACTGAACACTAAATTCACCTTTACTGCGCATGCATAAACCCTCACAAAAACTCACTGAGATGATGCAGACGGAAAAATAAATAATAAAGTTATGGCGTAATTCTTCTGACAGGAACATTTTATTTAGCAAAATATCTCAGCATTCACTGAAGCGTCCAGGTCGCTCTCACTCACCATTATATGTTTGGTCTAAAATGCTAAAAACTTCTCTCAAGTTTTACCGCAGGACAGCAAATGTGAGTGAATTCTGTCATCTTTGCAGGACTGTGATATGAAGAGTGTGCAAAGTAACATATTTTAGCAACAGTGTAAAAGTGAATAGCACATAAAAGGTACAATACCGAAAGAGAAAAATATGCATTTTCAAACGAAAATGTATTAGTGTGGACAAGGCCATAGACTCCACACTGGGATCTCAGGTGCTTATATCCTATATTCCTGCTCACTATGATTCACACTAGGACAGGCACTACTCAGTCTGGTGTAGTAGGTATTAATGTTCCCATAGCATCAACTTCTGGCGCACAGTGGAGTTCCCTTGAAAGGGAACATCTCGGTTACCTGAGAAGGGAACAAGATGCTGTGTCGCCCTGCTTTGGCCAATCAGATCCTGACATTGTTTGGTCCGGGTGTGCTTTATTGATGAAATGCCATGACGTCACACGCTATGGGCTGATGTCCCGCCGTGCCAATGTATTTCACATGTGCTTCAAGACGCAATCACGCAGAGGCGTTCCCATAGTGCCAACTTCTGACGCAGCGTCTTGTTCCCTTCTAGCCGTAACGGAGACTTCTATCATTACTGCAGTCTCCAGTGTCACATGATCCTTCAGAAATCATTCTCATTCTTCATGGTGATTTACTGCTTAAAAACATTTCTTATTATTGTCAATGTTGAAAACTGTTTTTATTGCTTAATATTTTTGTGGACATCATGAAAAAATAAGATAAAATAAGGGGTAGATAAGATAAAAAATAGAAATGAAAACTTTCCTTCAGCAAGAATGCTTTAAATTGATCAAAATTGACAGTAAATACATTTATAATGTTACAAAGGATTTCTATTTCAAATAAATGCTGTTCTTTTGACCTGTGTATTCATCGAAGAACCCTGACTTTCTACGAAAATATAAATTGTGTTTTCAACATTGATAATAATCAGAAATGTTTCTTGAGCATCAAATCATCATATTAGAATGATTTCTGAAGGATCATGTGACACTGAAGACTGGAGTGAACTGAAGATGTTTTGATCACAGGAATAAATACAGTTCACTATATATTTAAACAGAAAACAATACTATCAATACTACCAAAATCTTCCAGACCCCGAACTTTTGAACAGTAGTGTGTATTTCCAGATTTCGAATCCTAGATTTTCAAAGTGGTCTCAAACATCTGAAGCTCTGTGTACATCTGAAGTTTAGCTCTCTGCTCGAGTGTGTCCGGCTGAGACGGGCCTCAGCACCTGCATGTGCTCACTTTGAAAGATGTTGCTGGCAGAAGAATGTGTGCGGTAAACACAAGGGAGCTGTGTCTATAATAAATCAGCATTATAGGCCTCCGATGGAGGTGATATCAGTTAGATTTATGCTGACAGATCTCTGCATCCTCAGCTGCAACATACCGCTGAACGGCCTGGATCAGTTTAGCAACAGTATGGGACTGCTGTATGAAGAGGATGTGTTATCGCTGTATGATTAAATGTCATAGGGTTTGTGTATGCATTTATCAGCTCAACATATAGCTCTAAATTATCTGTTTTGTTTTGATTTTTTTTAGCAAAACATGCCAATACCTCATTCAAAGGCAAACAAGCAAACACCAAATATTCAGTGTGAACCTGAAATAGTTTGACATGTATTTTGCAAAAAAAGAGAGTTGTTCTCAACTATTTTGAATGGTAAGAATAGAAAGATACCAGCTAACCAGCCAGAAGGTCATGTGTTATTTTAGTATCATTCATATACTGTTATAGTTTTTGTTACTATTTTGAATTATATTTAATTTTTCTATTTCTAAAAGAAAAGCCTTTATGTATAATGCATTATAAAGGTATTCCCAATGTTATTTTAAGATTCAGTTTGTTTTAGTACTTCAACTTAAACTAAACGAAAATGAGAAATGTTGCCATGGCAACTATAGCTGAAATAAAGCTATTTATTTTTGATGTTCATTTATTTATTTTATTTTGTTTGTAATAAAAATGTTTTTTTTAGTGGAGGAAGAGAGTGAGGGGAATGTAATTGCTACGTCAAGCCCACAACCTTGTGCGCACAGCATCAAAAAATTGTTAGAATATGTCACATAATATAAAATGAATTGTTATTATATATTTATGACCAGTTATGGGTTGCTGCAAAAACATTGTAAATTCTGTAGGAAACACTGAAGATTAAAGGGATAGTTCGCCCAAAAATTGTAATTCTGAATGTTTTTTTTTTTTCCTGTGTAACACAAAAGAAGATATTTTGAAGAGTGTTTATAATCAAACAGCTTCGGTTCCCATTGACATCAATTATGTACAAATAATACAATGAAAGTCAATGGGAAACGAAACTGTTTGATATCAGCATTCTTCAAAATATCTTCTTTTGTGTTCAACAGGGGAAAAAAATCATACATGTTTGGAATGACGGTAATTGATGACAGAATTTACATTTTTGGGTGAACTCTCCCTTTAACATGTCCACGCCGACTGAAGTGGAGGTTGTTGTTTGTAGCGAGTCTGTAGTTAGTAGTCCGTAACTAGGTGTGCCTTGGCTTTGCTCCCAACAGTGAATATGGGATGAGAGATAATTAGAAGGCACACTCCGGGTCGGGACTCAGGAATAGGTGTCTGGTCACCTTGAGACTGAACCTGGCAGCACTAGCAGGATGCATGAGCAAAACTGCATTTGTTGTACATAAACCAGTGTGGTTCCTGAACTGGCTGCTAACAGCTCAAGCCCTGCTGAGAGAAACACTGTGTGGAATATCGGTGGTGGGAGAATCTGAGGCGTTTCCAGTCTTATTGCATTATTTTACCTCCTTTTCCGGCTTCCAGCTGATCAGGCTGAGTGCCAGCAGGGAAACCGATGCAGTGATGCAACAAAACTGGCCTTGAAGCAAGTTTCAATCACATTTGTGTTTGTTCTGTTGCCATGCCAACAGTCTGGCCTCATGTTAGCACTTCCTGAGTGTTTTTTCTCCTGTGTGGGAAAACCAGTGAGTTGTTGGTGGGCAGAGGTCAGGAGGGAATGAGCTGGGGTGTTAATTAGTTCATTATATCTTCCAGAAAATGAAGCTCCTCTTCTGATCTTTATTAATATTACATATGTTTACTATTATATTAAAGTCCCCCTGTAGTCAATAATTGTATCCCTTAAAACTCATCTTTGATCTATGAAATTATATATTTAAACGCTTTTCATTTAAAAAAAAAATGTCCATGCCTTAAAATAGCTTGAATGTAACTCTACACCCTTGCATCATTTAGTATACACGGTTCTATGAATATGCAAATGAGCCCCGCCTCCACTCACTCACTCAGCTCAGAGATCCACTGGTTGACGATCACACGTTGATCTGATTGGTTACAAGGTAGTTTGTGACGTCAGAAACACCAGCGATTTCAAAGCGTGTGTTTGAGACTGTCTTTGGTTCACTGCAGTTTTACTGCCTACTCTAATATCTGCAGTCGTCCCTAAAGTCTCATTTAATAAAACCACCATCATAATACCTTGCTTATTACTGTAATTTTTTACATATTCAGTTTTATAATGCCACAGATGTATTCCATCTCACAACTGAAGTTACGTGCATTGGTGGGCTGTGATGTTCTAATGATAGTACTTACACACATTAAAGGTGAGAGATCACCGTGGCCTTGATTCATGCATCCACTGTCATATTCAGTCACGGTGTGTTTCAGACTGTGAACTGCAGGTCAGTTTCCCCTTTTGTATGTGTTACTGCAGCTCATTACCAGTGCAGTAACTCACATAAGGGAAAGGAGGTGATGGCAGGCCATGCTAAACCTGCTGCAGGGCAACAGTCAAGGGCCGACACTTCAACACAGTCTTACTGCCCTGATATGGAGGATTTTCAGCCTCGTCTACATAAGTACAGAAAATAAGCGAGGCTTAGCCAGGCAGAAACCATTGAAAAAATCATCCAGAAAATGCCCTCATCACGAGCACAATAACCAAAAATGCAAAGTTCGGTTGGTCGTCCAGGAGAAAGTTGTTGGATGCAAAATGGTTAGTAATGGGAATTTTAAAGGTGACATATTATGCCCCTTTCACAAGATGTAATATAAATATATGGTGTCCCCAGAATGTGTCTGTAAAGTTTAAAATACCCCCCAGATCATTTAATATAGCTTGTCAAATTTGACCCTTTTGGGTGTGAGCAAAAACGCGCAGTTTGTGTGTGTGTCCCTTTAAATGTAAATTTTTACATTTATTCATTTAGCTGACGCTTTTATCCAGAGCGACTTACAATTGCTATATATGTCAGAGGTCGCACGCCTCTGGAGCAACTAGGGGTTAAGTGTCTTGCTCAGGGACACATTGGTGTCTCACAGTGGATTCGAACCCGGGTCTCTCACACCAAAGGCATGTGTCTTATCCATTGCGCCACCACCACCCCTAAATGAGCTTCTGCTCCGCCCGTTCAGAAGAGCTTCAGATACTCCGGCAATAACAAAACACGCGAATCTCACTTTATCCAAAATCTCAGAAATAACAGTAGCGAGTGCAGCCTTACAGAGAGACTCAGGAAGAGGTTAAACTTTTAGACTGAACCTGGATGTTTCTGAATGGTGAGTGGAGACATTTATGCAGTTGTTGTGGAGAACATTTGATTCGTCTGTTTCTGGGGGATTTCTGTTGAAAATAAAATAAATCCATAAATCCATCTCTTGTCTCATCTGAGGATGGGACTCTAAATAGTTAGAACTGGTTACACTGAAGTTGAAACGTGCAGATTAAGGGCCGGCAATATTATAATAAGATCCCCTTCCTACATCAGAAGGGGAGCGAAATATGATCTTTGCTTATTTTTTGACATGCCTACAGAGAAACGCTTACCGAAACAAAGTTACTGGGTTTCACTATTCATGTTTTCTGGGTCGGTAGATGCACCGGGGACCCGATTATAGCACTTAAACACAGAAACAGATTTTCACATCAGACAGATGATATGTCCCCTTTAATACCAACTTCCAATTAATGTCTACTGCAAGGTTATAACAGTTAACCAAAACTAAAACCATAAAAAATGTGTTACTTGAAACAACTGTAAAATACAATTATTATTCAAATCATAATAAATCATAAATAAAATAAAATAACCTTAAACTTACTTTCAGCTAGTTGTCAAGGAAACATCTATTTTTTGTAGCCTGCTAATATAACTAAAACTGAAATACAATTAGATATTATATCGACATTGAAAATGACAAAAACGCACACAGAACTACTAAAACATTAACTAAAATGAAAACATAAAATATAAAAAATAAAATCTTATCGTAAAATATTAATAAAAACTATAATTGTATCTCAATTATACAACATACAATCATGTGTTGCTGTTTGAGCTTGAAAAAGCTCTACAAAGTTCCAGTTATTCTCTATATCAGAGACACTGTTTCCGAACTCTCTGAAACGCCTCCACTGTAGTCTTGAGTTTTCTTCCGGGATCGTCACGATATAGAAGGTTTGCATTGACGTCACTTTCCCGCGGGAACACACTCCCTCAGCCGCACTGAGTGGCAGAAGAGCTGATGCGTGACTGGATTTAACACGGGAAACTGAGAAAACGCGAGTAAAATAAATGATTATCAGTTTAAACTAAAGGTTGGACTCGATATAGTGTTTCTTACAGCTTACCAAAGATCCAGAGATCCGTGGATATCGACATGCAGCAGGAATCTGACTGATTTCGACGACGGGGAAATACATGAAGCACATTTATCTGTGAACGCTTTATATAAATACAATATAGGTCTAAATCCACTTGATCACTTATTTCAATGTTATATAAATCATCACATCGTCCAGCCCTAAAACTTGTGTCGTTTTTTGTCAGTGTTTTTTTTTTAAACATCTAATTATGCATAATATATGATTGTAAATATTTTAGGGCTGGGGGAATTAACGCGTTAATCTTTGCGATTAATTTGAAATGTTTAACGCGTTAAAAAAAAATAACGCAATTAACGCAGCACTTTTTTTTTTTTTTTTTTTTTTTTTTTTTTTTTTTAATGATTTCCTGTTGCGGCTGCTATTGAAAAGACCGAAATATGCCCTCCCGCCTCTCCGTGTTCGGCGATCAGGTTTCATTCTCGCACAGCTTTCATGAGCGGGTCTTTTCCGCTCCGCGTGTGTGTGTGTGTGTGTGTGTGTCAGCGCGCTCTGTCGTTAACGGCCCAGCGGCGCGCTCTCAGTTCCGTGTATGTGTGTGTGTGTGTGTGTGTGTGTGTCGGCGGCTCTGTCTTAACGGCCCAGCGGCGCGCTCTCAGTTCCGTGTATGTGTGTGTGTGTGTGTGTGTGTGTGTGTGTGTGTGTGTGTGTGTCGGCGGCTCTGTCGTTAACGGCCCAAACGCTTCAATCATGTACCGAGCACTGGAAAAGTAAAGTCCGCTCAAATAACGTGAAATTTCTCAGTCGACTTCTGTTTGCTGAGCTGGTATAGCCATGCTGGGCAACAATGGTAAAATTATGACCTGCTTTGATCACATGCTCTGCTAATAATAGTAGGACTATATTTTATTTTGATAATTAGTTAAAAAAATAAAAAATAATAATAATCTGTTAAATTGATTATATTTTAATATAGGGCTATTTTCTGTTCCTTTTCCCCCCTGTGTTGTTTAATTAGGTGATTCTAAGTTAAAAGGGATAGTTCACTTTAAAATGAAAATTCTGTCATCATACTCACCCTCATGTTGTTTTCAAACCTGTATGAATTTCTTTCTTCTACTGAACACAAAGGAAGATATTTAGAAGAATGTCAGTAACCAGACAGTTTCTGGGTCCCATTGTCTTTAGGAAAAATATATACTATGGAAGTCAATGGTACCAGAAACTGTCTGGTTACTGACATTCTTCTAAATATATTCCTTTCTGTTCAGCAGAAGAAAGAAATTCATACAGGTTTGAAACAACATGAGGGTGAGTATATGATGACAGAATTTTCATTTTAAAGTGAACTATTCCTTTAAATATTGATGATTACAAGCTTGGGGGAAACGCAATTAATTGCAATTAATTACAGAAATTGTGCAATTAATTAGTTAATTTTTTTTAATCGATTCCCACCCCTAAAATATTTATTTGATAAGTTATTAAAGGTACAATAATAAAATATCCAGAAATCACTTGCACAGTGTGATATATTTCCTGCAGTTGTGTACTTACAATATCCCAAAAGTTCCCAAAGATTTTTAATTTCCAATTTTAAATAATTGGCCGTCCCGGAAAACCTGTTCACTTGTCGCCTGTCACTGACGTAATATCCGCGTTATCCCTGGTTTCCGCTCAAGTACTGCCATAGTAACCATGACGACAGACGTGGACAACTGTGCATAATGAGTGTAGTGCGTAACCTCTGGCGGCACGCTGTTGTTGATTCGTTCAAACATTATGGACCATGGCAAGCAGACTTTGGGAAAAAAGGAGAACTAAAACAAGGATCAATATCAGCGACTAACTTGGACTTGACAGCGCTTCACGAGTCACGACTTCACAGAGACGCAGCTCTTGTATGTACTTTATTAGACAGGTGAGCAAATGTACATAAAACTAATCAATGTTTTATAGCTCAACATGATGATGTTAGAATATGATCAGTGTGTTATTCTAATGTTCATCTAGCTTACTGCTAGTCTCATACAGACAAACTAACACATAGAATAACATTATAACTTTAACACACTCAAATGCAGTTTAGTGTGATAGTGTAGAGCAAGTGAAACAGCGCTGCGTTACCTCACAAGCTTCATTCGTCTAATACACTGACCTGTGTGAGCACTAATACAGCACTTGCGTTTGGTAGAATGAAATCTCCATTCCTTTATATCCGTGGGACTCGCGTGTGGCGCTGATATCATGATAAAAACATCAGTGTATTCACTCATCCATAAACATTATTAGATCCATTGGCTTGACGACAAGTTCCATAATTCCGCAGGAAATTTTGCATCATCAGTCTACGCCTTTGTTATTGTAAGAGGTTAGCGACCCCTAGCGGCGATAAAAATTACATATTGTACCTTTAATACAATATATAACAATACAATATCAAGGGTATGATTTTACCACTAAATTCAGCATACTGACACAAAAACGGTCACCGCAAATCCACCTTTCTCTGCCTGGATCCAGTTGTTTCTATGAATCGCAGTGATAAATGTGTTTCTCTGTTCTGTAGCTTTCAGCAGTCTGTGAAAATATACCTCAGATTTCTATTCAAATCTAGTTGTAAAGTCAATTTTTCCCATTTTAGTTCTTTTCAGTTCAATTCAATTCAGTTCACTCTTTTTGCCACTCAGTGGGTGTAACTGCAGTCACTCCGGCCGACAGTCACGTCACACACATACTATCTATTACTTATAATTCATACGCAGAATAAAGGGGCGGGGCCTGGTTGAGATAGTTAGTAGTGTGTTAAACTGGCGGTTATGGTAAGGGGCGGGACATTTCCCAAACACAATCGAAGCGCTCGACCAATCACAACACACTGCTCCAACCGACCAATCAGAGCACAGTTTGCTTTTCAGAAGGAGGGGCTTCATAGAGACAGGAACTAAACAGAGCGTTACTGGCAGACTGGGAAGAGAGGAGCTGCAACAATGGAGAATATGAGGAAAATTATCAACATTCAAGCATGAAAACATATTCTAGTAGAGCCTAAAAGCAACATCAAGGGCCCTATCTTACACCCGGTGCAATGCGGAGCCAGGTGCGATGCAAGTGTTTTTCGCTGTTTCAGCCCGATGCAGTTTTTATTTTAATGTCCTGCGCCACGTTGTTTAAATAGCAAATGCATTTGTATGAAGGTAAAATAATAGCAAAACTCGAGAGCACGTAGATGTGAATTTGAGAACTTGTACAATAAATATTCGTACTTGTACATGAACATTTACACTCACAGCTCCAATGTGAAAACCTGTAAAATAAAAATCTGAAGTTGAATGTTGAAATTTGCACTCGCATACAATAGTCACAAACCTGTATTCTGAATCTGAAGCTGCAGACAAGTAGACACAAATGTGTAAAATGCCATTCACAGAAATACAACGACAGACACAAACTTGTAATATATATTTTGCGTTTAATCTAACGTTCACATTCGCAGTACTACCTCAAATAGTCACTTGCAACTTCTCAAATCTGTCACTGCAATTTCAAATTTCGCGCCTTGACTTTTGCTACTCTTTTCGCGATATATCAGGTGCAAAACTAACTTGTGCACTTGAAACTCAGAGGCGGCGAGAGAGAAAGGGGGGCGGGAGTGGGGGGTTCAAAGGAGCCGTTTTATTGGTTGGCAGCTAGCCAATGAAATGGGACTTAGATGATGTCACGAAACCCGCGTGCACTGAAACGCTAACATGGCTTCGGACGCCCTAAGTGCACTTGCGCCGTGCGCTTTTCATGGTTAAAAAAGGCCCCAAGACTATGTTGAAGAGGCATAATGTGGCATTTAATTAATATAATCTAATACTTCTGGAAATAGCACATTTGTTTTGGGTCCGTTAACATGTTTATGAGCAATTAATAATGAGTACATTTCTGAATTAATAACTACATACAGCAGTTGTGCAGCAGTATGCATTTAAATTTTTTTACTTCAAATCACAATTCTGCAACTCGATTCGTTAAATCTGCATTTTGCATGCCACACAACCTGTTTGTGGTAAAACTGTATTTTTCTATTACTGAACTAGTACACCCCAACAAGACCCAAAAGCACACTCAAAGAACTATGTTGCCTCAAGCCCTGCCAAGTTTTCTGACCACTCCCAGAGTTTAAGCAGCACTCAGTCTGGTAATAACATGCTAGCTGGAAAGAAACCTGGGAGGGACTTGCTTTAAGGAGCTGTCCTCCTTGTTTAATTATGTTTCTGGTGTTTGACCTAAAGGCTTCAGGTCTTGCTGGTTTGTTTTTTTCCCATAGTCCTTCACATAAAACACATTGTGTCCCACTGAGAAATGATAGCGTGGAAATGCTGAGAGCTTTAAACTGCTGTTTTTAATCTGACAGCTGGACAATGAGCGCACATACTGAAATTAAACACACAAATCTCATGAATGCAAATAAAGTTCTGAAATATCATGTTGTGTTGTTTTTTGGAAAGGAAACTAGTTTGTATAGAGGAAAATAAAATATACTAAAATATATAAAATGGCACAGGTACACAGGGTTGACAATTGTATTACATTTCTTGGTGAAATGGGGCAGAAAATCTATTTAGCATGTATTATGTGTATTTAATAGCACTTTATAATATCATCATTAATCAACAGATGTCAAGTGATTGCTTTTTAAAATCATAATTATTTACTTACAGAGTCAGTGCCATGGAGTATCTTTCTAATAGTCCTAAACCAAATGCAAATATCATCGTACAACTAATTGGAAACACTTAACTTAAAGCCTTCATGTATAACGTATAAAGGCATTAATAATTTACATTATAATGCATTGTCTCTTTTCATAAATAATTGTAACCAAAGTTAAAATGCATTATAAAATTCTTGTTCCACCTGAAATTGGTTATTTGTCATGTGTTTCAATTAATTATACTTTCAATGAATAGATAAGTATTATAATATGTGAAGCACCATGACAGTTAAACTAATTTCCCATTGGGGATTAATAAAGCTCTAAACTAAACTAAACTATAATGTATGGTTACAATTATTCATGAGACCAATTGGCATTACAAGGCACAATTAATGCATTAAAAATACTTAAAAAAGGCTTTAAGTTAAAAGTTTTACCGAGTTGTATCATTGCATTCTCTGTTGTGTTGTGTTTTGTGTGGTTTAAAGTGCACAACAAGCAGCTGTTGTAAACGAGGACGTACTTCTTCAGCTGTAAACATTCAAGCAGCATTTTCTTGTTAGTCAGCGTAAAGGCTACTTGAATCCGTCGTGGATTAATTGTCTCTTTATTTTGTGTGTCTAGCGAGGTCTAAAGCGTCGACTGCTATGTTGTCCTGCCAAGGGCCCGTGGTTCACACACACTGAGATGTTAGCATATTCCGACTGCTTGGAATTCCTTCCCGCCGTCCAGAGAGCACACACTGTGTTTTAAAACTTGTTGGGCCCTTTCAAGTTTTATTTGAAAGTATGTAATTACATTCTTGAAAAAATAACAGGTCTCTGGAGAGATTTATATTGAGTATTAAATGTCAAGGTTTGAAAAGACACAGTTAACACTCGCTCATCCACTTAAGAGCTTCTCGATGGCCTGAAATGTTAAGAGGGCTTAAGGATATGGATGTGCAGTAAAAATAAATAAGCTGAGGAAAAAAGAAAGAAAGGTAGAGCAGACAAACATGGGTGCAAGGAAGTGCCTGACCTTCCTTAAAAGGTTCGGTGAATTTTTTTTTTCTTCTTGGCTTGTAATGCTTGTTGTTCTGGAGTTTGTTCGAAGAGTTCAAGGATCTGGAGTTCAAGATGCACAGTGTTTATGTGAGTGATCTTTTATTACAAAATAGACTCTAAATTCTGATTGAATGAGCTGTAAAATGTAAAATGTTGATATGGGTACCTCAGTCCCAATTCAAAAATATTGGAGAGAGTTGTTTCTCCCGCCGCCGAGTCTTTAGACTCTATGCTCGCGCGGGTTGCCAGATTGAGAACATGCAACAGGAACGAGCACGAGCATAACAACGATTTATATGTGTTTTAATATGCCTCTGGTGAGAGCATTTTAGATGGATGCCGAGACTTGTTAGGTCTGGCAGTATCTGCGATCTCTCACCCAGTTAATTTACTGGCTTCATGGCTGCAATATGCTGTGTTTTACGCCAACTGGCAACCCGGGGTGTCATAATACTGTTGGGTAAATTGGCAGTGAGTCGGATCACAGAGTCCAAACAGACATTCTGACACGGAGCGCAAATTTAATTTCAATGTAGAATAACTGGCTGAAAGTAGGCTATGTGAACTTAGCATATTTCCTAAATATCTGCAAACATATGGTATTTTCATGCTTTAGTACAGTCAAAAACAATTACATAGACCACCTTTAAGTTATGAAAACGTTATTTCTGAATGTTCTCTGGACGTTCAAAACATCCATAAAAAAAAAATATTCTTGGAAATGCAAAACATTTTTCATTTTGCAAACTGGCACAATCACGCCAGGCTCTCCTTTAAAGCTGCAGTCCGTAACTTTTTTGGGTTAAAAATTATCCAAAATACTTTTTGGAGCAAGTACATCACCAGCTAGTGTTCAAAACTCTCTGCTTGCCTTAGCTCGACTCAAAACAGTAAGCTTGTGATAATATTTTTAATTCCAGTGGTACTGGTGGATTTCCGCGGGAAATTCTAGCATGTCTTTGCGTCATTACGTCACATCTGTCCACATAAAGAAGAGTCTCGGCTAGTAGGCTATGAGTGTGAGGATGTTGGAGGAGATATAGCCTTTTCTCACAGCACTTGATATAATTAAACTTATCAATTTGATGGCGGATCTAGAAAGGTTCAAACGACAATCACCAGTGACAAGTGGAGATTCACCCGTTGTAAAAGACTTCAGACTTCGGAGAAAAAAAGAGACTGCAACCGGCCCATGCGAAAACACGGATAAATATCGGAAGGGCTTTTGACAGGTGGCGTGAACTCCGTGTTTTGAAGGGATTCAAAACGGACGCAGAGACGGCTTTTTTCTGCTGGTAAGTCATCCTTACATTTAATCAGCGCGATTTACTGCAATTCTATTTTTCCCTTAGCTGGTCAAAACAAAAGTGGATGTTACTTGTTCAGACGACATTTTCTGGTGAAAATTCTTATGTTGGTCACACTTCCAAAAAGTAGAATCTGTGATTGCGAATGCCAGTATCCACACCGGCGCGGTGATTGACAGCCGCACATTCTCCTGAAAACACTGGATTCATCCGCGCTGTGCCGAGCTGAGGCACAACCCACGTAAAGTTGATAATTCCGCGAATAACCGCAATTGCAGATTTCGAACAGAGATGGCGACAAAGAGGAAAAAAAACTACGGACTGCAGCTTTAATCATCCGACTGTCACATTCACCAGGGTACCGGACTACATTTCCCATGATCCTCCCTGGAACTCAATCACACACACCTGATACTCATCCGACCTCATCACCAGCACTGTAGATATCAGTGTAACGTGTTTGTTCTGTTTCCATTGTCTTCTGTTTTCAGTTTGTTAATTAGATAATATCCTCCTCAGTCTGATCCATGGCTGTTTGTCCCGTTTTTCTCCTAGTTATTCTCCTGTTTGTGTTGATTAAATTAAACATCTATTTGAGGATTTCCTTCATCGTACTCTTCATATCAGCCACTTACCGTGACAGTCAGTCATTGTCTATTGCCACAACTTAATAATAATTAATAATAATTCATTACATTTATATAGCGCTTTTCTCGGCACTCAAAGCGCTTTACATAGAAGGGGGGAATCTCCTCAACCACCACCAATGTGCAGCATCCACCTGGATGATGCGACGGCAGCCATATTGCGCCAGAACGCCCACCACACACCAGCTTACTGGTGGAGAGGAGACAGTGATGAAGCCAATCAGTATATGGGGATGATTAGGAGGCCATGATGGACAGAGGCCACTGGCCAAATTTGGCCAGGATGCCGGGGTTACACCCCTACTCTTTCGAAAGACATCCTGGGATTTTTAATGACCACAGAGAGTCAGGACCTCGGTTTAACGTCTCATCCGAAGGACGGTGCTCTTTTGGCAGTATAGTGTCCCCATCACTATACTGGGGCGTTAGGACCCACACAGACCACAGGGTGAGCACCCCCTGCTGGCCTCACTAACACCTCATCCAGCAGCAACCTGGTTTTCCCAGGAGGTCTCCCATCCAGGTACTAACCAGACTCAGCCCTGCTTAGCTTCAGTGGGCAACCAGTCTTGGGCTACAGGGTGACATGGCTGCTGACTTACCTGCAACTTACCTGTCCTGTTTGCCACAATCGCTATTCCTGTTACCTCATCCAAGTCAGTCTTCAGTCTTCTCAGTTATCTCCAGATCTGCAAGTACTCCAATTTGTTCTCCATCTCCTGTCTCAACGTGTTTCCATTGTGTGTGTGTGTGTGTGTGTGTGTGTGTGTGTGTGTGTGTGTGTGTGTGTGTGTGTGTGTGTGTGTGTGTGTGTGTGTGTGTGTGTGTGTGTGTGTGCTCATCCAGATCTTTAAGTTGAAGACTTGATCACAAACTGCTATTTGCACCATCCACAATCTCAAGTATCACCACTTACCGGTGTATTGATTGTTCCTGGCCAAATAAACACCTTGTTTGAGTTTTACCTTGTTTCCTGGTCATTTCAGTCTGAGTCTGTACGTGACACAAACATTATGGGTGCATTACTTTTGACTGTTCTCTGAACGTTCTGAAACTTTTTTTTTTTTTGTGGACACGTTTTAAGACCATTAATAGGGGCTGTTCAAACAGAACATGTTAATTCCATTCCCCTGCACCACTTTTCCACTTTTTTTCTATGTAAAAGTGCTAGACTGACATGTTTGACCATCGCACGGTTAAAATTACAACTTTCAAAAAACGCGTCTTTAGATCTTGCGCTTTTTTTTATTGTTCCACGTCTGTGTCGCATTTGACCACAAAAATGCGTTCTTTGCAACATAATCTCATGCCAATTCATCATAACATTTTGGCAAATTGGTGGCTAATTTATATAAATTCATACATAGATCTGCTTACGCCTCAGTGTTTCGGGTGTTGGGGTGGCCCTGGTGAAAATAAAAAATGCTAAGTATACTTGCAGCCAGACTAATTATCAATATACTTCAAGTGTGTTAATGATTAGTTAACTTGAAGTGTGCTATTTTGAAACAACTAATTTTGTACTAAGTATATTTTAGTTGTAATTAAATTGTGGTAAAGCATAACTTTAAGTGTAGTGTACTAAATTGGACCAACTCCAAGTATACTTAATATACTTTAAGTATATGCCTGTGTAGGGACTAATTACATGCTTAACCAGTGATATTAAAGTGTACTTTATTTGTGTTACAAGTACATTACAAATTCATTACGAGTGTCTTCAAAACATACAAGCAATATAACATAAGTGTTTTTATATATATATATATTTTTTTTTTTTTTTTTTTTTTGGCGTTTTTGGCGTTTTTGCCTTTTATTAGGATAGGACAGTAGCTAGACAGGAAGTGAGGTGGGAGAGAGAGAGAGAGAGAGAGAGAGAGAGAGAGAGAGAGAGAGAGAGAGAGAGAGGATGGGATCAGGAAAGGTCCACGAGTCGAGTCTCGAACTCGGGTCTCCTGAAGCACATGTCGGCACACTTGTCCACGAGTCTACCGTGGTGAGATGTATTTGAGTAAAAAGTATAGGCTCATTCATTCATACCTTTGGTTTATTCCAAATAAATACAAATACCAAATACAATTCGCACACTTTGTCTTTAATAACAAATTTACATTATTAGACAAATAAAACTTAGCTATACTTTGTACAAAATACTATTGTATACTATAATGTATTTTGAAATTATAACCTATTTTCAATGCATTGTTACAATGATCATTTCCAGCACACAGTTAAAATATACCTAAATATATATTTTTAATAAAGTGCAAATAAATACACTTTTAAAAAATAAACTGAATTTTCACTTCAAGTATATTTTTCTAAAATGTATTTTTAGAAAACATACTAAAGTACAACTATTTTAAAGTGTGTCAAAAGTTGTATTGTAAAAATAGGTAAAAGCAAAAAAAATATACTTTAAAAATATTTAAAGATAGTACAATTTTTGTTAGTATATTTGCAATGTACTATTGAAAAAGGGAGTATATTTCAAATACAATAAAGTATACTTTTTATTTTCACTTTATGCTTTTTTCTAATAATCCTACATTATTGTCTGATTCAATCATATGAATTCATTTGAAATCGCCTCCTTGTAAAAGTGAACTTGTACAAGTGAACTTGAAAGTGTGAATGTCCCCTTAAAGCCCAGATAACTTTGAACGAATATTCTATTAATGTAAGTGGAAGAATGTTTGTTCATAACTTCAAGAGAGCATTGCCAGATCATAGTTCTGAGAATGATCCCTGATATGAGGAGGTTTGGTCAAATCTGGAACAATCGCTGTAACTGTTTCCTCAGTTATTGCTTTATTAGCCTGCTAATGACAACACTTTTGCCTTTGGTTTAGAGGACATGTACATGCATCATTTCTTGTGCTAAATGTTTATTTATTTTACAAGGAAACATATAGTCTAAGCATTTGAATATTAACAAAAGTGTAAATAATATTGCTCTTCATGCACCATCTAGGTTTCAGCACCAACCGTGATGATTGCTTGCGAGTGTCAATGCATCCTCTTAGATGAAAGGAAGCTTCTCAAGTGCCGGTCCATCTTCTGATAAAATAAAAAAAAAAGATAAAAAGAAGCTTTTAAATGTTTGGAGAAATTTCTCCTGTGTGACCTCCGGTGGTCCAGCAGGCACTGCAGAACATTTCAGAAAGGGTCTGGACAATGTTGTGGCAAGAGTGTCTTCCAACACTTACAAAGCAAACTAAAAAAAGGTCTGGGCTCCAACACACTTCAGCAAGCAACTCTGATAAGTCCATCCACACATCTTCTGCCCAGCGGTCCCAGAGGAAGAGAGATAACCGTGTGTTTGACGGAGAGAGACACACATCTGGCTTTATGGATGTTTGACAGTCGCAAAGATGTGACCGCTTAGAAAGCCAGAAAACAAAGCAAAATTAAGGCCTTAAATTAAAGAATTTCTTAATTCAAATTTTGAAAGAAAAAAAACTATATACAATTATATATTTAAAATAAAATGAAAAATTGAATCTCAAAACGTGATATTACAGTGTAATAACCATTATTTGAGTATCACAATTTCATAATCATTGCTGAATGCTACATACAGAAAATGAATTCCATTACATTTAATAAATTCAATAATAATTCACTTTTAATAAATTACGTTTTTTTGTAACTTTGTCTTTTTTATTTGTTGGATTGTAATCATCTATTAAAGGCTTACATTTTTCAGTTGTTTAGGAAAAAAAGGTTTAAAAAAATGGTGCACGCTCATTGTTGTGCTCTATATTGCACAAGGAAATTATATCTATATATTTGGAAGGTCTTCATTTTTCTTGCAGTCAAAATGTTTGCATTGTTTGTCATCTTGGATGTTGTGCAACACCGTCACATCTCACAAATACTGGCTGATGTTTACCTCTTTTTCCATATACCGGGTCATAGTTTGTCCAAGTCTGGCCACTTTCCAGCCAGAAAACATGCCATGCAACTTGTAAACTTGTAAAGGAGTGTGTTGCATTGGTGTGGTTTAGACCAGTACAGATGCTGGGATGTTCCGGCTTCATTGAGAGAAGCTGGCCTAGTGAAAGTGCTGATCACTCATCAGTGAGCGTGTCTGCACTAGCACTGCTGACCAGGAGAAGACGAGTGTTTGAAGTCTTTGGTAATGAGCTGCTGTTATAGGTGAGTGTCATTAACCAGCCCAGTTCTGCTGACCGCAATACCATTACAACTAAACCCTCACACATCCAGTTCTCACAGCATTTACATACCTCAGTTACACACTAACACACACTACGAGTGCTGAAAGCCTTCCCAATGCCGCATCTTTTCTTTCAAACTGGGTTCATTAAATAGTTAAGCTTAGTTGACAGCATCTGTGGTGTTATGTTCATTCACACAAACACACTAGAATTTCATCTCGTCCTCCTTTACTTCAAAAAAGCAAAAGTCTATGTATCGAGACACACTCAGAATAGAAGTGAACGCGGACAGTTTATGGAGGATCTGAAAGCAGAAACGTAAATGTGTAAATGTAAATGTTGCCCAAATCCGATTTGTTTTGCTCATATGTGACTCAGATCTGTTTCTGGCTACGTTCAGACTGTCCGTCCAAATCCGAGTATTTGTGAATCTGATTGGAATCTGATATAAAATGATTGTCTGTCCACATTATGAATCGCAACTGCACAGATCAGATTTGTGTGTCCATGCCGCTCTTTCACTTTCCAGAATATCTGCATTGGTTTCTATGGCACTGACTAGTTTAGTAGGAATAGTTTACGAATATTAACTCTAAAACATAGCAATGCGATGCATAATTCAAAATACGAGTAAAACACATGTGTACAATCAATACGGAAAATTCCTTCATATTATTACAGTATTATTTGAGTGAAAAGTAAAGAGAAAGAGAGACCATGTTGGACTGAATTACTGTGGTATCAACATTATGCCACGAGTGCTTCAATTCAACTGATCTCGTATTGAACTTTCCTTTAAGTCAACATCTGACTGTAAAACACCAACTGTTGTCAAAGTGTGGCTTACAAAGAGAAATAGTCTTTGTTTACAGTAAGGGGAGCATCTTTATATAATTGAACAATAAATGTCCTACAAGTAAACATGGGACAGAATGCGTAACCCATTTTATTTGTGTCTAGATGGGAAACAAGATATTTGATGCATGATATTTGAACATGATAAGTTTGGATTGATTGGGTCATCAAAAGTGCCTTTCTGTGACAAAATGCATTCAAAAAAAAGAGAGAGAGAGAGAGAGAGAGGGAGAGGGAGAGAGAGGGGGGAGAGGGAGAGAGGGGGGGAGAGAGAGAGAGAGAGAGAGAGAGAGAGAGAGAGAGAGAGAGAGAGAGAGAGAGAGAGAGAGAGAGAGAGAGGGAGATAGATAGATAGAGAGAGAGAGAGAAGAGAGAGAGAGAGAGAGAGAGAGAGAGAGAGAGAGAGAGAGAGAGAGAGAGAGAGAGAGAGAGAGAGAGAGAGAGAGAGAGAGAGAGCTTAGGGATGTCCACTGAAAATGGAAGTGATTTCAGAGGTTCTGGATAAAGATTACGAAGACAAGCTCAGACGAATCTCGTGGAGATAAGACCAGGAATGTGTATTAAGAAAGTAAACAGGTTCCGTTTTGAATTACTAGCAAAGAATAACATCCAAAAGAGATGTTTCTCCAAACATGATGACATTTCCTTCAGTGAAGAGCCAGAAGGTGGGTTTGAAGGAGGGACGGTGGCACTTTATTGCTGTGTGACTATAGCACTAGAGCCAGACAGGTAAATACTATGGTAATGAGGGTGTCTGCGAGTGCTTCTCCTCACAGCGGGGGTTCATGTAATATCACGAGGCCAGGAGGTCAAACAGAGACATTCACAGGAAACATTGACTGATCTCACTGCAACTTTAAAAGGTTAAATGACAGTGATCACACATTTCAGATTATGCTTATCGCTGGAATGGTGTTAAACATACTATTAGGTTTTTAATATTTTCAATATTATGACTTTATCTCAATCAACATCTTTTTAATTTTCACTTTTTAAGGGGAGTATACAAAGAAATCCTATTTTAAAGACTTTTTTTTTCACCCTATAGAAAAACATGTATTAAGCCAACAAACTGATCTTAGAACTTTTTAACAACAATTTCTATCCTCCTGAGACCCAGAAAAAAAAATTGCACTTGAATTTAGTATTTTGTTTCATGTCATTACATTGTTTAGAGCATAAGAAACAAATCGAGATTTAAAAAAAAAATATTTTTTTTTTAATATATATTTTATTCATATGTTATGCCATGTCCACTGTTATCGACACCAGGACTCAGTTGTTTAAAAAATAAAACGACATGAAATTGAATGTATAGGAAAAAACAAGGGGATTTTTTTTTCATTCACCGATCAATTTTTACGTTTTAGGATTTTTAAACCAAACTTTGTATAAAGATGATTCTCAACTATGTTATGAAAAATATAACGTATTGAATTGATATAGCCTACAATTTTAATTAATGTGGGCCATTAAATGTGTTGTGCCATTCAATATAATGTAGCTATACATAACGTATCTAATTGCACATTAATGTGTTCTTGGGGCAACATGTAATGAAAAGAAGTGTAATAATGGGAGTAATAATTGGCGACATTTTCAATAATAATATCTAATATTTCATAGGAATTTTGTATATAATTTCATCTGTTGTGTCTCCATAAACATGCTGTAAGTCCTGGTGTCTCTACAGTGGACATGTATGAAATAAATGCCCTGTTCTGTAACAGAAAGTCATATTTTGATTAGAAACCCCATAACATTTTCCTGAGAAGTTGATTTATGAGAATTTTTTTTATATCATTCAGATTTAAATGATAATTATAAAATATTATCATATTTTCATAAGAGTGCTAATTTTAATCACTATATGCCAGACACCAAGCAGAAGGGAGTTTTCATGTTGAAACCTCCAAACATTTGGTATCTCTGGAAAGCCCTGAATGTGCTCTTTTAAAACTGTGACATGTCCTATGCTGTCAGAGAAATGTAGGCTACTAAAATATAATGTTCACTACATAGACACACACACTCTTCCAGTCTCAACGCAAGTGTGTTGAACCCATGTGATGACATCTCGGGAGAAGAAAGCGAATAGATTGCATGTGTTTGCTAGCGCGCTCATTATTCTCCAGCAGATTTAGCAGTGCATGAATGTAACTCACAGAAGGAACTAGATCTCGTGTGTTTGCGTTCTCTGGGGTTTATCTGAGGTGTTGGGTGAAGTGCGGTGGGTTGAGAGAGTAGGGGAGGAGGCAAAAGATCTTCATTGGGCGGTCACATAAAAACTGCCAGGAGAACTGGATGCGGGATCAGTCGGTGATGTTCTCCGTTCTCGCATATTCCTGGAGCTACAGATCCACTGGACTTCTTCTGCTGGCTTCTTCTTCTTCTACATGACGCGGGACTAATGACCTAAACATTCCCTTCAGCCTCGGACTTTTGTTATGTGAGGCGAACTCCGTTGAAAACTCCGTTTTACGTCTTCTCTTCAGGAATACCGTGCGCATCTCTACCAATGGTAAGTTGGCATGTCGTATTGAAGTCAGCATTCATTAAGATATGGTCACAGTAAGAAGTGATTTATGACTTTATCTGAGGTATATGGTTATTTGAAACCCAATTATACACGTTCAATACGCTTTTTGGACATTTTGTGTGTAGCTATATGGAAATCCTTTACTTCCCATCTTCTTTGCAGGCGAGACATCTAACTAGAATGCTCCCATTATAATCCACAAACTTGTCTGTACGTCGAGAGACGCAATTATTATAATCCACGGGAGCTTTCTGGATTGTCGCGTGCACGAGAAGAGAATTGATACTGGGTGTATTGGGAATGTTACACAGCATTAAATATGTCAGTATGTTGCTCAGTCACTCTGGGGTGTTTATGGTAAATGTGTTTGCAAGTTTACCACCAACGCGTGCAAACACCTGACCGCACACACACACACACACACACACACACACACACTGGGCTGGATGTTTGGAATAGAGCTTATATGGCATTTCATTCAAACAGAAAATATATTTTATGTTTCATTTATGTTTTAAGGTGGTGGCTAATACCATGTTACTACAAGTTGAATTGCTGTATGTTGTCACCTCTTAACAGTTATGGCCGTAGCTAACAAAAATGTAACGTTTTGCTAATGTTCCCATTATGAAACCGTCTAATGTTTTTTTCTTTGCTATACGACATTTAATTTTAGAATTTTGCAAGGATTAGTGTAACGTTACTTTGGACACAAACAAGTAGTGGCATTTATGTACAAAATGTTACATGCACATCCAAAACGTTTCAGAAAAAAACGTTTAAACAATGTATAAAATAAAATGTTTGTGCTAATGTATTGAGAACATTATTACAGACCCGATACGTTTGAACATTACTGGAAGAATGTCTGTTCCTAACATTGAGAGATCCTTGCCAGAGTGTTAGCCAGAACTCTGATAGCTGGGAAAGCAGCAACATCAAGATTACTTCTGGAATCTACAACAAAATGTTACATGTTCCAAATCAGTGTGACACCGGTTTCAGTGAAGAATCCAATTCAAACACATCCCTAGCTCAAGGCTTACGCAGCATTTATGTTGTTGTTTTTTATCTCAAGTTAGTGTTAAAGAAAATAGTCTTAATTTGAAAAGTTAAGTGAAACCAGTCTCTAGTGTAAGAATACACTAGTAAATTTGACCTCCTACGAATGTTTTGAAGACTTGTACTTTGTCTTAAATGACTTGTAGTGAAGAGTGGTGGCACTCAGTCAAGCATAAGAACACGTCTGAAAGGTTTTATGAGGGACATTATGACATAAAGAGACATGAGCCATTTGGCAGGGATCTTTGTCTTTAGTTCAAGGAGGTGGAAAGCAAAAGAAAAAATAAGACTAAATATCTTTTCATACCAAATACTTGACATTAAAAGTAAACTGTTGCAAGAGTCAGACCATCCACGACTGATTACAGATCAACAGATGCTGTCGTCTAGACTCTAGAGCAAGGGTCTTCAACCTTTTTTAGGCCAAGAAAGGGCTTCTTGTGGAATTTGCTTGTAGTACTTTAATACTGTACTTGCATACTTTGTTATTATTCTGCTTATATTGCAAAGCTATTAAAATCCTTGTTATTGGTACACAGATGTAGATGTAGATGAGTTGTTTTCTTAACTTTAATATCGTCATTCATTTTAATGCATGTTTTAATTTTATTCTTTTGTTTTCATAAAAATGAGTTTGGGATCAAACAATAAGATTATGTATGTACATGTCCTATGAGCATGATATTACAGAAGGCTATACGCTACTTTGCTTTAGCTGCAGTTAAGCTGTCTTGTTTTCTAAGTGCACATGATGCTACTCAGGCTTCCAGATTTGGTTTCTGAATAAAACTCGTCAGAGGTTAAATCCTAACATTGGCTTCTCAATATTGTCTGTTACTCCCCCATACCCTGTCCCACACATCTGAAGAACCATGTGCATAACCTAATCTCATTACGCAGGGTTAGGGTAGAGCAAAGTCGAGCACTGTGAGCTTTACACGGCTCTGCCAAATTAAAGGACTGTAAACCCACACTGTGCAAAAGCACATGCATTACTCTCCATCTTCAAACACATCAAAAAGGGATTCTGTAAATATTTAGGGCAGTATCTGTAGGCGTTTAAACAAGAGTAGGTGGTCTGAAGAAACCAATTGTTTGTGCTTTGTTACATGTTTTCTGGCATGGCTGATCAAAGTCTTTTAGTTACGCTCATTTTTATGGTTTGCTCTCGACATAATGAACTGTTTGAATAGCATAGTTGTTAAAACTGCAGACATTTTGAATCTTTTTAAAGGTATATCACTCTAGAATGACAAGCACTAGTATCACAGCCCGTGAAGACGGGGAGAGAGAAATAACACTCGTGACCACACACACAGACACACACACACACACACGGTGTTCTTGTTAAAATGCATCATTCCTGCTGTAATGGTTGGACTTGGTCCAGTAGAACTAAGTCCAAGAAATGACAAAATACAACTATTGAGTTCAGCTGTGGTTTCAGTGATGACGTTGTTTTCTGAGACCTTTCCCAAGCACTTGTGATTGTTATTAGTGCATTTACTCAGTGCACGGATAATTTGTTGAAAATCACATTTGTGGAGTCGCACGGTTGCAACCAAGATATCCGTTAAACGCACTCTGCTTTTGGCACGTATTTGGATGTTACGGGTTAACAAACCAGGACGGTGCCGCTTGCATGCCCAGTCTGGGTTGGGGGATTTTTAAAGACTCTTTAAGAGGGACTTGTAAGAAGACCATCAATAAAAGAGGCAGTTCTGAGATCCCTTTGTTGACAGACAAACCTCTATTTGTATGTAAATTGAAATTGCCGTCCTTTCAGGTGTTCACACCTGGTAGTCTTGTAAATGAGCGATGATAACGTGTTGCACAGGCAGCATTTTAGTTGCTTAAAGGTGTCTGGCCTAAACTTGTGAAAATATACTCTTGCCTTGCAATCATGCCATGCTTATTCTGAAATGTTTCCTCTATTTACAAATAAACCCTTGTCTTTCAGGAAAAGGATCTCACCGCAGTTCTTAAACAGCCTTGCAGGACGACGTAACATTCGCTTGAGGAACTCGTCCTGTATCACCTCTCAACAAACATGGACTGTTTTCCCATGCTTTATTTTCTGTCGGTAAGTGGACTACGCCTATCCAGTCTTAATTGTGGGACAGGGTTGTTACATTTTTGCTGCAAATTAAAAGGCTTAGTCATTCTTTAAAAAAAAACAGTGGTCAATCAGGAGATTTGCTTTAAGCTGTTTTATCTTGCGGTTTGTGCACTTGAAAATTGTAGGCTGCCATCTTTGTTTGACATCGGTTGTGACTGCCAAACTTCTGTTTGGTTTGACCCTTAAAGGGACAGTTCACACAGAAAGAAACTCTGACATCATTTACTCATCCTCACATCATTCCAAACTTTTATCTCAGTGTTTTTTTGTCCATAAACTCTGAAAAATAAAGGCTCTTTATTCGCATCGATGGTTCCATGGAGAACCTTTAACATCCATGCAGTTTTTTCTAATTTACTGGAAAAAGCTTCAGATTATTAAAACATTCTTCAGATTAAGAAAAAAATGGTTCTTTGTGGAACCAAAAATGGTTCTGATATGGCATTGGTGCGAAAACTTTTGGAACCTTTAGTTTTAAAAGTGTACAAGGAAAGTCAATGGGGTCCAAAGTTTTTTGAACTCCTTTGAATATATTTTCTCCTCTGAAGAAATGATGACATGAGGGTGAGTAAATGATGACAGAATTATATTTAATTGTTTGGTAAATGATCCCTTAAATTTCTCAGCTCGTTTCATTATATTGTTGTAAACTATTGAATTATAAACAAGTTGTGAATACGGTCTAAACAAACTCTGTACATGTGCATGATTTGAAACACTTTTAGATAACTTTGTAGTACTTTTATTGGAGTAGTTTTACGAATATACTATTTCGGTCTTTCTAGTGCCAAATTTGATGTTTAAATGAATGTGTTACTTGCCAATTCTTTGTAATTACTTGTGAAATTTACTAGCAACTTCTGTGTGAAATTTGTTTCCAAGTAAACAATTTTCAGTGTAGTTTTGTGCATTGTTGCATTCTGAAATGTGTCGGCGGCATTTCAGACTATTATGATTGTTTTAGTTCAACTACTGTCATTGTGGAGCAAGAGTTTGAAGTGAATGTTGCTCAGTAAGTTCGGCGAGATTTTCTAGTCAAAAAAGGTTAATATTGTAGCCATGCATTTTGTACATCTAACACTGAAGTCACTTTACAATCAAGCAGCTTTCTGTTGGTCAACGCGTCGAATCCAACTTGAACCATTGCGAAATCTTTGTGGGGAAATTGTTTGAACAATGGTAAATTAAGTCTAAATGTTCATAACAAGCTACTTGAATAAAAACACAGTTATTTGAAGGAAACTTTGTTGCCCCCTTGAGTATGGAGGTCATGCTAAGCGTGTTCAACGAGACTCAGCCTTTGAATACTTGCATAAAGTCTGTTTCTGACCTAAATGATAAAATTGACTTGTTTTTGTTGTTTCTGGAAATGTTTTTGGTGTGTGGTTTCATCATTGAATGTGACAAAGAAGAGGCAAACATCTTTCACTGAAGTCTTGCTTTTCTGTGTCCTTGTTCATCCGCCCACCAGAGACATCATGATTCCTGGTAATCGAATGCTGATGGTTATTTTATTATGCCAAGTCCTACTGGGAGAGAGCAGCTATGCTAGTCTAATACCTGAGGAAGGGAAGAAGAAAGTGTCGGCTCAGCACCTGGGTCAGAGTCATGAACTGCTGCGGGACTTTGAAGCCACGCTCCTGCACATGTTTGGGCTTCAGAGACGACCGCGACCCAGCACCTCGACCGTCGTGCCCCAGTACCTGCTGGACCTGTATCGACTGCAGTCGGGGGAGGCGGACGAGGCCGGAGCTCACGACCTCAGCTTCCACTATCCCGAACGCTCCACCAGTCGGGCAAACACTGTGAGAGGATTCCATCATGAAGGTAAAACAGCAGAGATTGTGACCATTAATTGCTAGTCTTATTCGTGGCCTTTTCAGCTGTGCAATATGACGTTCTGCTCCACTGTATGGATCAAATGTTTTAGATCGGTAAGATTTTTTATGTTTTTAAAAGAAGTCTCTTCTGCTCACCAAGGCTGCATTTATTTGATAAAAAACAATAAAAAAAACTGTATTATCGTGAAATATTATGACAATTTAAAATGACTGTTTTCTATTTTAATATATTTTAAAATGTAATTTATTCCTGTGATCAAAGCTGAATTTTCAGCATCATTACTCCAGTCTTCAGTGTCACATGATCCTTCAGAAATCATTATAATTTGCTGATTTTATGCTCAAAAAACATTCATTATTATTTTCAATGTTGAAAACATTTTTTTTTCAAAATTCTTTGATGAATAGAAAGTTCAAAAGAACAGCATTTATTTAAAATAGAATATTTTCTAACATTATAAATGTCGTTACTGTAACTTTTGACCAGTTTAACTCATCCTTGATGAATAAAAGTATTGATTTATTTGATTTCTTTCCCCCAAAAATAAAATTAAAATTCTTACTGACCCCAAACTTTTGAAGGGTAGTGTTTAATGTTACAAAAGCTTTAGATTTCAGATAAATGCTGTTCTTTTGAACTTTCTATTCATCATAGCATCATGAAATAAAAATATAAAAAACTGTTTTCAACATTGATAATAATCATAAATGTTTCTTGAGCATCAAATCATCATATTAGAATGATTTCTGAAGGATCATGTGACACTGAAGACTGGAGTAATGATGCTGAAAATTCACAGGAATAAATTACACTTTTACTATATATTCAAATAGAAAACAGCTGTTTTAAATTGTAATAATATTTCACAATATTACTGTTTTTGTTTGTATTTTTAATCAAATAAATGCAGCCTTGGTGAGCAGAAGAGACTTTTAAAAACATTAAAAATCTTACCAATCTAAAACTTTTGACCAGTAATGTACATGTGATTGATTGATTGATTGATTGATTTAGTCTGTTATTTGGAAATGCAGCATACACTGAGCCCAAGACAAATTTCCCTAAGGGGACAGTACAGTATATTGTATTATATGTATTGTTCTTGCCCAGCCGACAAAAATAGGTTCTAAGAACGCTTTGTTTGTTTGTTTATGTTTCCATTCAGTTGTGAACGTTCAAAATGTTACATGAACGTTAAGAGGACATCACGTTTTATCATTTGGCAAACATCATGGGAACGTTAGTTCTGAATGCTCTCTGAATGCTCTGATACATCCAACTAACATTTCAGAAGAACAGTTAAATGACAGACGTGTAAATGTTTTTGTGCCTACATTTTGATAACATTATTATAGACTAGATAACTCTGAACGAACATTCTATTAATGTTACTGGAGGAACGTTTGTTCATCACTAAGTTCTGAGAACGTTGGGATAGTTTAAACTCAACCCAGCATTTAAAAAGAATTTTAAAAAGTTTATACTTTTTCATGTGGATCCTGTTGAGGGACTTTCCTCAACATGTAATTATTTTTAATGCTATACTCTACAGATTTCTAAATAAACTCCTGTTGCCAACCATGTGGTCTGTTAGGCGGACAGGATTCCTAGAATAAAAACGTTCAGATTCAGGGTGATAGAAGGCCATCGGCATGCTTAAACAGTCTATTCTTGTTATTTTATGTTTTTTATAACCTTCGTACTTTCACTGTAAATGTGGAAACCTGCAGTTGTTACTTTTGGTCAATTTTATTCCTGATTTAACCCATAAAAATGATTTTTGCTGGTATAAATTGATGTATAAAGGTTGATTCAGTGACATTAAATCATATTTTTTTCTTGAATAAAACCAGTTAATTAAGATGATTTACCTTTTTTCAGTGAAAATGAATCAGAGTTCATAAAAAATGCGGAGATTCTGTACTTGTACAAGATGATACTTTGGACCAACTTTAAATTGTTACATCTAAATGTTCTAAAGGTTTTTTTCTTATTATATATGTACAGATTACACCTTAAATTTATTTTATTTAAAATCAATCCAAATATTTATTTTCCCAAAGACAAAACATTCATACAAAGTAAAAAAAAAATATATATATATATATTTTTTTTATTTTTATTATTATTTTTTTTTATTATGAAGATCATACTTAATAAATATGCTATCCTTAGACACCAACCAAAATTACTTAATGTAGTTCAATGTATATATATACTGTAGATAGATAGATAGATAGATAGATAGATAGATAGATAGATAGATAGATAGATAGATAGATAGATTGTGTTAGTCAATTTAATTATTTAGTTTACTTCCTATAAATAAGGACAACTTCAAAAGACCTTAAAGTTTATTAGGTCTTTTTAAAATATGCAAAAAATATATATATATTTGTAAAACATAAAAAAAATTCTAAATGAATAATTGCTGCACTTCAACAACACTCTGTCAAGTGAAAATACTATTTAAACAAAAGTGTTTGTTTTATTTATTTTCTATGAGGAGTGTTATTTTGAATGTCTGTTGATTACTATTGAAGAAAATTATAAAAAAAAAAATAGCTGGATGACAATTAAGCCTCGTTCAGACTGTCAGTCCAAATCCGGATTGAAATCCGATCATATTAGCGAGTGTGAACAGCAAAAAAATCACATGAAATGCAATTTTATGAATCTGTTTTGAGCTATATTCATAATAAATAATATCATAAATGCGATTTTGAGCTACGTTCATAAGGGGTTTGAAATCCTATTCAAATCGCATTTCTGGATATCAGTTTCAGTCCAACCACTCTGATTGGATTATGTGACTTTCTCACGCTACATAAAACATAAACATGTCAGACGCTGTTATAGGAAACATGCTGAAAGTCGCTACACATTGTCATGTTGTAATAAGACAGCATCTGTATCGCAAACCCCTCCATGTTGCTGTTGCTGGTGTTGTTTTTGGCGTATGCCTAGAAATCAATGCAGATATTCCGGTAAACGAGCGAGCGCCATGGGACACGCAGATCAGATCCGAACAGTTGCGATACTTTGTAGACAGGCAATCACTTTAGATCAGATTCCAGTCGGATACACAAATAATCGGATTTGGACGGACAGTGTGAAGGCGCTTCAAATCCTGTTCCTGGAGATCTGCCTTCCTACAAAGTTCAGTTCCAGCCCTGATCAAACACACCTGAACCAGCTAATTAAGATCATCAGGAAAACTGGAAAATGAGTTTGTCGGAGCAAGGTTGGTCTGAACTTTGCAGGAAGCCAGATCTCCGGAAACAGGATTGTAACAGGATAATAAAGAGTTCGTCTGTCATTATCACAAAATTAATCCCGATTGGGTGATTAGTTCCATGACTCGATTATCATACGGACCAATACCAATTAAGTGAATATTAAATTATTATTTATAAATTTTTGGGTGATTTTTGCCTTTATTGTGATAGGATAGTATAGAGTGGACAGGAAGCGAGGTGGGAGAGAGACAGGGGACGGGATCGGGAAAGGTCCACGAGCCGGGATTCGAACTCGGGTCACCCGAAGCGCAACGGCGGCCCATCGGTGCCGACAATATTAAATTATTTTAAATATTTAAGAACAATCTTGAAAGCCTCTGCTGAGAAGAAATAAATAGGTTGGCCTAGCAACAAGACAAACATGGCAACAATATTACGTTATTCATTTCTATATTATTATTAATCTGAAAATCCAAATTACTCAGCTTCCTTTATTTTATGTTCTGTGAGTCTCTTGCCAGTTTATTCTTCTTCTGAATGATGTTTTCAGTGGAGACTCCGGAGTTTCTAGCCGTCTATTCAATATAGAAACTCTGAAGTCTTTCTCTTAGTAAGCTGATATTTAAATGCTTAGTTTTATGATCAAAATGTTTTAAAACATGTGATGTAATGCAATATAATGATGATTGAGAGATGAACAAATAAACCTTCCTCAAAAGCCTGATGATCATATTTGATACGCATGATTATGATAATAAATGATGTATGATAATCAAGTAAAGCGAAGCTGCTTCAGTCCAGCTGAAATATTACTAACAATATCAAAGTTATTCTTGCGTTTCCTTGATAAATCAGGGCAGATTTGACACGGAAAGACTCGTGAAGCTCGAGTTGAAGGAGGACGTTTGTACTATTATACTGAAAGACTTGATAAAAGAGTCTAAACTATCAGTCAATATCTTTTCTAAAAACGTATGTCTGGATAATCAAGTAAACCTTAGTCTTTCTCTGAGTTTTGATCATTTAGAGGCCTTTGAAATCTGCATATGAAACACTAGCAGTGGATTTAATAGGGTTTGTAGGGTCATTAGCGTTTGGTCTTGACCTGTTCTCTGATGTCTCTCCTCTAGAGCACATGGAGGAGCTGCAGTCAGATGGCTCTCAGGAGACTCCGCTTCGCTTCATCTTCAACCTCAGCAGCATCCCAGAGGAGGAACTCATTTCCACCGCAGAGCTGCGTATCTACAGGCAACAAATAGATGATGCAACCTCAGATCCTGCGCACTCGGGAGACGAGGGTCTCCAGCGGATAAACATATACGAGGTGCTGAAGCCTCCGCGTGCCGGGCAGCTCATCACGCAGCTCTTGGACACGCGGCTAGTGCGCCACAACGCGTCCCGCTGGGAGAGTTTCGACGTGAGTCCCGCCGTGCTGCGCTGGACCCGTGACAAGAGCTCGAACCACGGGCTCGCCGTGGAGCTCGTCCCCCTGAACCCGAGCCGGCGTCACCAGGGACGCCACGTACGCGTGAGCCGTTCCCTGCATCCGATACCGGATGAAGACTGGGACCAGCTCCGCCCACTGCTAGTCACGTTCGGGCACGACGGAAAAGGTCATCCGCTAACGCGGAGAGCAAAGCGAAGCCCCAAGCAAAGAGGCCGAAAGCGCAACCGCAACTGTCGGAGACACGCGCTTTACGTGGACTTTAGCGACGTGGGCTGGAACGATTGGATCGTGGCTCCTCCGGGATACCAGGCGTACTACTGTCACGGCGAGTGTCCGTTTCCCTTGGCCGATCACCTGAACTCCACCAATCACGCTATCGTACAGACGCTGGTTAACTCGGTGAACACCAACATTCCCAAAGCCTGCTGTGTTCCCACCGAGCTCAGTGCGATATCCATGCTGTACCTGGATGAGACGGACCGAGTGGTGCTGAAGAACTATCAGGAGATGGTGGTGGAGGGGTGCGGATGCCGCTGAGACACGGGACACATTCACACCCGTATGTGGACACTTATTTATAACTTCTGTGTTGAGATGTGTGTTTGTCTCGATCATATATTTTGACAAAAAGTATATATAAATATATATTTATATCAACATAAGTAAAAAAAATAATGTTTTTAAAAGTGTCCTTATTTGAATTATAATTCAGCTGTACAGCTTTCCATAATGTATATCAGACTGTATAAGGGTTTTTCTATGTGCTAGAAGAATTAGAAGCCACTAAAAGTTTATTTACTGCTAGTATTTATTTCTTTAATACAATATACATTCACGAAAATAGAAATGCGTAGCCAACGAACCCCCTATTTGATCAGAACGCATCGTTTGTGTACTTAAAATAGAGCACTGTGTGAAATCCTAGGAAAACTGATTTTCTTCTATATCAGTAAAAGGAATCAGATTTGTATTGATGTGAGTTAATGTTTTGCATCAGCATGTGATTTACATGTTCCCAAAATAACTTTGTTGTTAAATAAATTGTGAAACATTCCAACAACAATGTGAGATTAATCAAAGGTAGTGTGTTGTTCTGTTTCAAAGGTTCAAGAACTCAAGGATGATATTGGCTTCTCACACACACTGGGAGGCAGCCAGATATATATATATATAACAAATGCAGTTTTAAAACCTTGTGTATCTATGCCAGTTATCTTCAAACATATTTTGTGAACTCATGAACTGAAACGGCATTGCTTGCATTTTAGCGATTCAAACCTCTGCTATATGTTTGTCATTAAATTGCACACTTTGAAAGTATTTTCATTTGCATGGTTCAGTTACGCTTATCATCACAAACGGTTTATACATAGATATGATATAAGGGAAAAACTGTCTGACTGCAGCTCCTCCGTGTGCTCTAGAGGAGAGACATCAGAGAACAGGTCAAGACCAAACGCTAATGACCCTACAAACCCTATTAAATCCACTGCTAGTGTTTCATATGCAGATTTCAAAGGCCTCTAAATGATCTAAACTAAACTAAAACTCTTCTATAGACCAACATCCAAATATGTAAACAATTATCGGTTTTATTAAATATGCCATGAGAGAGTTCTATAAAGTTTCATTATAGTAATATTAATGTGTTAATTATTTTGAATCAAGAAACAAAGATATCCATCTGAAAACTCCAAAAATCTGTCAAGAACATGTTGAGAACCCTGTTAATGACAATTAAGCACATTTTATGCCACACTTATTATTTTAATGGGGAAAAAACATGGTTACACTTTATTTTATGGTGATGTTACATTGTACTTCCTCAGATAAGAACTGAGTAATATTAATTAACTGCAACTAGTTATGGTTAGGGTTAGGGTTTACTTTATGGTTAGTTACTTGCAATTATGCATAGTTTACTGTTATTACTATAGTAAGTAAATGTAGTAACGTGTAAGTACGTCACCTAAATATAAAATGTTACCAAGAAGATTTTTTTTTTTTTTTATCTACCATAATACAATGAAAAATTACTGTTACAGTGTTGATTAACTGATCCGAATGATCATCTCTCATGAAAATAATGCTTCAGTGCAAAAAGTTATTAATTTTCACCTTTCATCTTGGGGTGAAATGTAATCCGGACGAGCATTTGTGTGACATTGTATGAAAACAAGTTGACCGGCTTCATCAGCACTGAAGAGGAGATCACAGGGTTTAATGAGTTTGAGCTGTCAATCAACACACCTCTCTGGAAGTGGAAGACATTTTAGTCTAGATTAAGAGAAGACAAGGTTTGCATACCAACAAAAATTTATTATTATTATTAATAATGAATATGCAGTCTTTATATGATTAGACAAAGGCCTGCACTGAAAGCTAAGAGGGAAACGTGATTAGTAGACATGACACTGCAAAGATCGTACCTTAAGAAATGTAACATGACTCTGATTTTATAACTAATAACAATATCAGCATGTTGCCAGTGGATTCCAACAGAAGTAGCTCCACATTTCCACAGGAGTCATCCTCCAGGTGATTTCTCTTCGGATACGTAACAATTTATTTAAAAAGCCCCTTTTGATTTATTTTTCATTTTATTTTAGGTTGTAGGCTATTTATTTGTATGTAATTATTTGTTTGTTTTATTGTGATTTTTCTGTTTTGGTACTAGTTATGCTCAACCTAAGGCTAAACAATTGCGGTTATATTCAGAGATATGCTAATGTATCTTGTTTGTTTGTGTTGCTGAAGCATAATAATGAAAATGAAAATGAAAGCATAATAAAAGAGTCGTCCTCCAGGTGCGGCCTGCAGCTCCAGCCCGTCTGACTCGCACAATAGCGGCTAGACTGCGTGACGCACGCGCACCGCTGAGTCTGAATGGGAGTGACACTTGCGTGGATCTGGCGACGCGACGCGAGCGCAAATCAAAGGTGAGACGGCGTGTCTCCATCAGCAGATTGAATACAGACGCCTGACAGGCTCTAATCACTCATTTACTGCCTGTATTCCAGCACTCCAACGGAAGCCCTTTGAACTGTCAATAAGCATCATTGTCCGATCATCTTTCACCCTTTTGTTAAATGCTTTTCTGCTTTAAGGCTTAAATTGACCAGATCCTCTCATGCCACTTACAGCTCGCGCGAAAATAAACACGTGTCAAAAATACTGTTAAGGATTTCCGTCATAATTGGATTCAGTCATAATGGGGTCTAAAAAGAATCTCTAAGAATAAAAAAAAAAAAAAATTATCTAAGGATAAAGTGAAATGCCAATAGGATCCTTTTATTCGAAAGTTTCAGTGGATATTGTAGGCCTAATCATTACACTGGATATTTCCATTGGAATTCATTAGTAAATTATGATGGAATATCCTGACTGCTGTAAAAAAAACATTGACTTTGATTTCTGAAAATATGTGGTTGTTAGTCGCTCCAGTCAAAACAATCTCGTCAGGAATTAATTGATTAATAAATCTTTTTTTTTTTCTTTTTTTTCTTTTTTTTTTACATTTAAAGAATATATATATATTTTGTCAGTAACGTTTCCAGTTGTTTCCCTATGTGATTCACTACTTATGTAATTAACAAGATTTCACTTAAATAATTGTTACCAAAATTAACGAAATTCTATTAGAATGTTTGTAATCATTATTGAAAGATATGCCGATGTCCTTATTTTTATTTTATTTTTAATATTTGTATTTATTAATTAGTTTAGATTTGGTGAAAATACACCAAAAATACACCAGTGTGAGTACATCCCTCACATTTCAGCAAACATTTTAGTATATCTTCTCAAGGGACAATACTATAGAAACTTGGATATATTGTAGAGTAGTGAATCTGCTTGTATATATTTACTGTCCTCTGAAAATAACTCAACACACAGCCATTATTGTCAAAATAGCTGGCAACAAAAGTGAGTACACCCTAAGTGATAATAGTTGTACGTCGTTTAACCATGCAAAGACATATGTCCTATTCATCATTTTCATATTTTTGTCTGCTTGACAGGACCATACAAATGTGTGTATCTTGTATTAGAGCAGTTAAAATTTGTGCTTTGAGTCCAATTATCTCATACTGACCACTGGATGTTCAACATGGCACCTCATGGCAGAGAATTCTCTAAGAGTTTGAGAATTAGAATTGTTGCTCTCCACAAAGATGGCCTAGGCTATAAGAAGATTGGTAACACCCTGAAACTGAGTTACAGTACAGGCCAGGGTCATACAGAGGTTTTCCAAGACGGGTTCCTCTTGGAACAAGCCTCGCAAGGGTCAATCAAAGAAGTTGAGTCCTCATGCTGTGCGTCAGGTTTAAAAAAAACAGATGCATGATCGTGCCAGCATTGCTTTAGATGTTGCAGAAGTAGAAGGTCAGCTTGTCAGTGCTCAGACCATACACCGCACACTGCAACAAGTCGGTTTGCTGGCTGTCGTCCCAGAAGGAAGCCTCTTCTGAAGCTGGCTCACAAGAAAGCAGTCCAAGAGCATGAATCACTGGAACCATGTCCTGTGGCCTGATGAGACTAAAGCCCCTTTCACACAGCGCTTTGAACCCGGCAAATTGCCGGCAAATTGCCAGAGCGCCTTCTGTGTGAACGCAAACTCGACCCGGGATTTAAGCCGGGATTGATGCCGGGTCGGGACCTAGTAACATTGCCGTGTTCAGTCCCGGAACGCGCGCTGTGTGAACAAAAGCCGTAACAATGCCGTGTCGTAGTGATGACGCTGAAGCCGGGCTCGTTCTCCAGCTGTGAAACGGTACGTAATGCGCAAGTTTATGATCGAATCAGAGAAACAAATGCACAGGCGTGGTTTCTCGAGAGAGAGATCGCAGCTCATAAGCAAACTTAAGACGCTGCTGAGATTACAAGTCACATCGATGTCACGTGTCTTTACGGCATTTTTACGGGTTGTGTGTGAACGCACTCTCTGATTCCGGAAAATCACTGGCAGTGTGAATGACCAAAATCAAACGAACCCGGGTCAAATCCCGGGTCACTTTATCCGTGTATTTTCCGGAATCTCTGTGTGAAAGGGGCTTAAGATAAACTTGTTTGGTTCAGGTGGTGTCTAGCATGTGTGGCGATGCCCTGGTGAGGAGTACCAAGAACCTTTGTGTCTTGCCTACAGTCGAGCATGGTGGTGGTAGCATCATGGTCTGGGGCTGCATGCATGATAATGACCCCAAACACATCACCAAGATGACGAGTGTCTTGTTGAGGAAGCTGAAGGTGAAGGTGATGGAGTGGCCAAGTATGTGTCCAGACCTGAACCCTATTGAGCACCTGTGGTGATCCTCAAGCGGAAGGTGGAGAAGTGCCATGTGTCTAACATCCATCCGCTCGGTGATGTCATTATGGAGGAGTGGAAGAGGATCCCAGCAACAACCTGTGCAGGATTAAGGCAGTGCTAGATAACAATGGTGCTCACACAAAATATTGACACTTTGGACACAGTTTTGACATGTTCATTTAGGGTGTACTCACTTTTGTTGCCGGCTATTTTGACAATAATGGCTATGTGTTGAGTAGTTTTCAGAGGATTCATTTCAGAGGATTCAGAGGATGCAATTCTATATCCAAGTTTCATTTCTATAGGATTGTCCCTTGAGAAGATATACTAAAATGTTTGCTGAAATGTGAGGGGTGTACTCACTTTTGTGAGATACTGTATATATATATATACATTATTAGAAGATTTTCTGAAACTGGATGATACAGTCTGTAGCGGGGTTGAAATAATGTACTTTACACAGGTGCTCATGGCTTTAACCTCATATTTAGAGCTGTGTCCTAAATATGATATTGAAAAATAAACTGTATTTGCTAACTTAAATATTGGTCTCGCAATGGCTCTCCCTCACCCTCTTGATGTGTGGAAAATATGACTTAAAAAAAAAAATTCTCAAAAATGTTTTAACATTTTCGTGCATTTGTATGTTTCCTGAGATTAACGTGTAAAAGAAGCAGCATCGTATCTAATCTTTGAAGAGGAAAAAAGCCCAGAACATTTGTCTTCTCTCTTTGCTAAGCTTTAGTCAAATTACCTCAGCCTGGAGGTAGAGGCTTGCCACTTTTCCTTTGAAGACTATATCAGACACAGGTTTGTCAGATGAGGGAAGGTAGGAATTTCATTTTGAAGTGGCTTAGGGCAGAGGCCGAGCTTTTCCAAGGTTTCTTGGAGCAGATGCACATCAACTGGCCTCCCTCCATCAAGATAACACTGCTTATAATCACACCAAACTCTCAGAAAGATGCCTAAAGTCACTTGATACAGTTTAAACAAAACAAACATCAACTCTGGTGCAATCTTTGCAATTCAACTCTTGCAATCTGGTCACCATTTTTAGTAAAAGACTGTCAAAAGAGCCATGAAAAGTCTGTGCCAAATAACACTTTAGTGCATAGTGGCAAAAATTATAACCAAGTAATAATTGTAGAAAAATTCTTACAAAATGCTTTTATTCATAGGCACAAAAAAAAGCAATTTTCTCAGTGCAAAGACAAAGCGTTTTCGATTCACAACATCATCAGTCTCACGCACATCTGAGTGCAAGTTTTTCCTGTTGTTGGAGGATTGGTTTAAAAGTTGTTAGTGTAGATAAAGTGCTGTCCGTCAGTAGATTGAATGTGTGTTGTTGAGCGAGAGGTTTCTCTCTGTGCGGTCCTCAGCTCAGACTTGTTTCATCATGCACCTTTGCAGCACCTCTTACTAAGAAGTGGATATGTGGCTTGTTTTGATGCGAGGATCAGTTGGCTAGTAACGGCTGATGTCAGTGCAGGTGGAGGTCAGATCCTCTTGTTTCACTCCCCCGCTCACTGTGCCGTATTCATACTCGGCCCCAAGTGTGTGGAGTGGGAGCCAAGCGGGTGATACACTAGAAGCGGCTGCTTTGCATCTTTGCAACTGCAGGGTTATTCATGTCACACAGCCTCAGCCTGGTCTTTTGCTCTGGGGTCTGAGTCAACTACACTGAACAAAATTATTTGAGATTATTATTGTTTGATACTGACCCCCCTGGACCCCCCAATACAGTAAAACTGCATATTTTAGAGTGGCCTTTTATTGTGGCCAGCCTAAGGCACACCTGTGCAATAATCATGCTGTCTAATCAGCATCTTGATATGCCACACCTGTGAGGTGGATGGATTATCTCTGCAAAGGAGAAGTGCTCGCTAACACAGATTTACACAGATTTGTGAACAATATTTGAGAGAAATAGGCCTTTTGTGTACATAGAAAAAGTCTTAGATCTTTGAGTTCAGCTCATGAAAAATGGGGGCAAAAACAAAAGTGTTGCGTTTACAATTTTGTTCAGTGTAATTCAACTGATGACCCAGCTAACAGGGAACGCTATCAGAACTTTGGCTAACGTTCTGTCAAGGTTCTCTTAGAATTATGAACAAACATTCTTCCAGTAACATTAATAAAACATTCATTCAAAGATATCTGGTCTTTAATAATGTTCTTAAAACGTTAGCAATATAACATTATATATATAGGAAAGTTTTTACCTGAAACGTTTAGTTGGATGTTTGTCTTGTTTCAGAATGTTCAGAGAACATTCAAAAGTAACGTTCCCATAATGTTTGCAAAATTATCAAATGGAATCTTCCCTTAAGGTTCGCTTCATTTAACCGTCCCTGGCTCGCTTGGAAGAGGTGGGCCAGAGCACGGTTCAGTTTGGATCGGGCGTGGTACGCATGTAGTGTGATCGCTAACCGTGCCGGAGCATGGAACAGTTACTCCTGTTCTACTACTTTTCTGTGCACTACTGTCATCATTAGGACAGCAAACGTTTTCTATTACTACTTGGATAATTCAAGTGAATCAAGTGAAAATTGCTAGTGGCATAAATTATAAATCTATTAGGCAGTCTATTAGCAAAAGCGCTTTTCTTCATGTTTTCTTCAAAACAAAAAGTTACATCGTAAATGATGCAAGTGCGCTCCGGCAAGGAAAGTTAAGTGTAATGTGAATTAGGGCAAGCGGGGGAGTGGGGAGGAGGGACAGTCGTGCCTGGGCTCGGTACAATGCAACCGTGCCTAGTGTGAGTACACCCTAAGGGTATAGCAGGGAGACAATTAGCTAGAATAGAAACAGGTGTGACTATAATTAAGAACCATAGGAACTAATGACAGCAAACAAAGACAAAGAAACACAGGGAACAGAATGAAAACAAAACCAAAACAGAGCATACATGTGGCATAACGACCACTGCAGATTTCCTGCAGAACGGGACCAGCGGGGGCACAGGAGACTTCATGATGGACAGGACCAACAGGGGCACAGGAGACTTCATGCTGGACAGGACCAGCAGGGGCTAGAGGTGTGCCATATCATACCATCCACGATAATACAGGTATGCCTTTTTACATGATAAAAAAAGTGTCATATCGCGATATCAATGATATAGCGGCGCAATGACGTATGGCGCATTTAAGTTCCCCAGCGCGCACAACAACAACCCCTGTCTGAGAGTAAGAGCAGCCTGTCAGCCTCTGATGACGATTTAGTACATAAAAAGGGAGCTACTTCAATAGAATGGAAGTGGGTTACAAGAGGTCAGACCTCCAACAAAGCACAATATTTAGCAAAATATGCAAGAAAACTGTTACCACTAAAGATGGAAACAGAACAAACTAGTTTCACCACTTGAAGCAAAAACACACCGTCGAGTACAACCAGGCTATGAAGGTACGCGAGGAAGAGATACTAGCACAGGACGCGAATTTTGGCGCGGGTATTGCGCATAATTTTAATAATTTATGTCACTTATAATAATCCCACTTATAATGCGGAAAATTCCCCCCCAAACATTGATTCACTTTAGCATGTATAATAGATTGTATGAGTAAATTAATCCACACAGATAATAAAATCAAATCAATCATTTTAAAACTATCTGAGAGATGCAATTTCACAAACAGCGTGAGTGTTCAGCAGTGCTGCGTCTTCTCTCTATCGTCTCTCAAAATGGGTTTAAGCTGCGATACTACACTCTCGTGTTTAGGAGTCGGGACATGATGGAATTGTCACTTGCACAATCGGGCAAGCATTGCATCGTAACTAAAGTTTATAATTTTCACGTCTTTTTAAGTTTGATCAGTTTAAAAATTCAAGCGATTTTAAACTATCCAGTACTCGCGCGCTCTCTGAGAGATTGTTTTCTCTGCGTGCATACATACACTAAAGCCGCCTCACAAACAGCTCGCGAGTAACAAAAGTAATTTTTCGTGGATTAAATCGCTTTAACGGAGAGAAAAAAAACGCAAAATTGTGTAAAAATTACGGTCTTGGTTATTATACTCGTACACACAGTCGGTTATGTATAAAACGCATGTGACTGTGACAGACAGTATAATGAAAAAAGTAATGGATCCATGGACTAGCTCTAAAAGTGACAGCAGCCTAATATGTGTCTGTCATTAATGCTGTCGTCAAAACAACAAAAGATAGCTTTAATTGTCAGGAATCAGAATTAATAGCATATGTATTTAATTTAGTCAGGACTCAGGACTAAAAGACTATCAGTGTTATTTTACATTTGATTACTTTATTCAGTTTCTGTAGTATTTCTGAATACTAGTGTTAGACCTACCCAAAAACATTTCTCTTTATTTCTCTTTATTTGTATCTATATAATTTTGTATACATTTTTGCTACTTTTTTCAATTTAATTCAAAGATTGAAATCAAGCTTCCTTGTGTTGTGTAAACTCTTAACAACAAAATTACCCCATTGTAAAAACGCAATGAGTGAGCAAACATTTAGGTGAGATAAATGTAATAAGAACATAAAAAATAAAAATAAAAAATCTATATCATCATAAATATCATTATCGCAAATATTCTTGAACTATCGTGATATAATTTTGAGGCTATATCGCCTACCCCTAGCGGGTGCACAGAAGATTTTGTACTGGACGGTACCAGTGGGGGCACAGGAGACTTCATGCTGGACAGGACCAGCGGGGGCACAGGAGACTTCATGCTGGACAGGACCAGCGGGGGCACAGGAGACTTCATGCTGGACAGGACCAGCAGGGGCACAGGAGACTTCATGCTGGACAGGACCAGCGGGGGCACAGCAGACTTCATGCTGGACAGGACCAGCGGGGGCACAGGAGACTTCATGCTGGACAGGACCAGCGGGGGCACAGAAGACTTCATGCTGGACAGGACCAGCGGGGGCACAGGAGACTTCATGCTGGACAAGACCAGCGGGGGCACAGGAGACTTCATGCTGGACAGGACCAGCGGGGGCACAGAAGACTTCATGCTGGACAGGACCAGCGGGGGCACAGGAGACTTCATGCTGGACAAGACCAGTGGGGGCACAGGAGACATCATGCTGGACAGGACCAGCGGGGGCACAGGAGACTTCATGCTGGACAAGACCAGCGGGGGCACAGGAGACTTCATGCTGGACACGACCAGCGGGGGCACAGGAGACTTCATGCTGGACAGGACCAGCGGGGGCACAGGAGACTTCATGCTGGACAGGACCAGCGGGGGCACAGGAGACTTCATGCTGGACAGGACCAGCGGGGGCACAGGAGACTTCATGCTGGACAGGACCAGCGGGGGCACAGGAGACTTCATGCTGGACAGGACCAGCGGGGGCACAGGAGACTTCATGCTGGACAGGACCAGCAGGGGCACAGGAGACTGTGCTGGACGGAACTAGCGGGGACAGGAGAAACAGGAAATCATCCTCTTTCAAATCAAAAAATTTCCCAGAGGCCAGGCACAACACATCCACAGTAGTGGGGATGTGAGCAGGGCTTCCCTCGATGCCCTTGAACTCCGCAAGCAACCCCACTGGGACGGACGATGTAGCTGGCTCACGCACCTGGTCAGATGGTTTGCTGGGCTCGGACTCCAGGGCGATGGATGTTTCAGTCCTCCTTTCAGGCTCTGGCTCATACATCGCTGCTCGCTCGAGCTCTCCATCAACGTTGGGCTCTGGCATCCGTGCAGCAGGGTGATGGTTGGCTGTGCTCTGGATCTAGGGGCGGGGCTTGTGACGGCCTCTTCAGCAGGGCAGATGGTGTACGGGGACCCGCAGTTCACCAGCACCCACTCTACAAACTCAGCGAAATTCCCCCGAGGACCTTTAGTTTCCGCATTGAGGCTTGTGATGTAGAATGTGCACAAGGAGCATCCGGGAAATTAGTGCAGCACGCCAGATGTAAAAATCCACGGTTGTGGGTCTGGAGGGATTGCTGCCCCTGCTCCATGCAGAGCAGTCAGACTGCTGGTAAGTCCATTTTCTTTTACCCGCTTTGAAGGTCCGATATTCTGTAGCGTTTTGGCTGTTGTAGAGACGCACATGACGAAGTAGTATACAGAATAATCTTTATTCTAATTTACAAAACCAAAACATAGGAGATCATTGGAGATTATAGTATTGGACAAAGGAACTGAGGAAACTAAGGGTATATATAACAGGGAGATAGAAACAGGTGTGACTATAATTAAGAGTCATAGACAGCGAACATAGGCAAAGGAACACAACATGAAACTCTGCTCGAAGTATCACCAGGGGCTCTACACATGAACTTGAGCTTTTTACTACATTGTTTCTGTACAAAAAGTTTTCTAAAAAGAAAGGTTTTGAACAATTCACTGTAGCTGTTGTTTTTCCCGGCCGCCGGCATTTTGTAAGTCAAAAATAGTCGAACTGTATCACTGAATCATTTCATTATTATATGAGGATCCTTTTTAAAATACAAGGTCAATATTGATTTTCACTAATGGCAAAACAACAAATTATCTGTGAATTTATATGGAACTAAGCTTTAGAAGCTTTCCATCTTTACTCTCCTCCTGGTTACGTTGCATTCAGAGATCGACTATTTTTGACTGACAAAATGCCGGTGGCCGGAAACACTAGCTAATAAAGGGAGTCGTACAAAACCTTTCTTTTTAGAAAACTTTGTGTACAGAAACAATGTTCTCAATGCTGGAGTTCATGTGTAGAGCCCCTGGTGATACTTCGAGCACAGTTTCATGTTGTGTCGAGCCTTCTTAGTGTTTTAAAAATAGCGATTTTGATGCTATCATAGAAGTGCCCCATTCACTCCCATTCAAAAGGCATTTTGACCTAAAACGAAAATACGGTCAAACTTAAAAGTGGAGTTTCCATTCTAATAATGCCTTTACACGAAAGTTTGACTCGAGTAGATTAACAAAAAGAGCCTAGGTTCAATTTTGGCGAGAGTTACCCTTTAAGCTGTGAAGTTGTTGTCCTTTTTGAAATGGCACTGTTCTAGGTGGATGAATGTCTGGTCACAGATATAATTCCTGTTATCTTTGTACATGTCATGTAAAACTTGTTTTATCCGGTCATGGCAATGATGTTGAAAAATGGGGGGGGTCTGCTCCTGTTTACTTTCAATTGTCATTCCACTATTGCAGTGTTGCCACTTGGCAAAACAGACATTTGATCGATTTACCAAAAACTAATTTCATAAAAACTTTTTTGAGTGATGAATATGTCATCATAACTTACCTGAGGTGATGTTTCCGATTTTTTTGTGTATGTGATATGGGGTGGTCCTTGTTTGTTACTGACGTTTTATTTTGCTTTCAGCAACTACCGACAAGAGACGCAGTCTGTCAAAAATCGCGCACAGAAAAAAACTGCATGTCATGTGACTTAACCAAAGCACATCATTGGCTAAACTAAGGTCTTCTCACTCCAACAAAAAACACGAGAATGTTTTCTTAAAGAGACAGTGGCAAGGAAATGAACAGAGTATGTTGCCATATGGCCACACCATGCGGTAGAGGGTTAACTTGCATTAAACCCAGAATGTTCATTTAATACTGTCACAACTGGGTTGCAAAGAGAATCTAATTGCAGCAGTAGAGTTTTTAATTTCAAGAACTTAAAGAAACAAAACACTCAGGAATAAACACTCAGGCATAACCAGGAACAGAACAACCTAGCATCACACAACAACACCAGACACAGGGCTTAAATACACAGGGACTTAATCAAAGAAACAAGACACAGCTGACATGACTAACGGGATAATGAATTAACAGGTGACAGGAATACACACACAGGGAAACTTGAACTGAACACAGGGAAAATTTATCTAGAAACACAGACAGACCTCAAACCGTGACAAATACCAGCTTTATTAAGACTGTTGTTAGCATATTTGTACATTCCATAAGTTAGTACATGAATGGCAGATTTGACTTTTTTTGACAAATTCAAGAGTGTCAATAGGCATTACAGATTTGCGCAAAAGTTTTTTTTTTTTTTTTTTTTTTTTCTAAATGTTGACAAAAAACTATTGCGAAATGACGGCGTTTCCATTAACTGATGTTATGCGACTAAAACTAATTTTTTTACTCTCACGATAAGTCATTCCAAAAACAATGGCGACGGACGTTGGTAGGTTTATGTTCTAATCCCAGCCACTGCACTGGCCATTATTATTAATCGACGGAGATGTATGTGTGTTTTCCAAGCATTAATGGTGAGGAACGACCCTTATTTTTCTGTGAGCGGCACATATGAGGTGTTTCTGGGTGTTTCTCCCTCATTTCTGCTTCGAGGTCTTGATTGTGGCATTTATTTGAGGTTTAGAATCCATTATTCCTGTAATTCTTTTGTCTTATATGAATTTAATGAAGAACTCTGTCTCGTATTCTGTCCAATCACACCGCGTCATCTACATCAGCTGACCTGTAAATGCACAAAAACTGTTTCCATTGCAGTTTTGCGAAATATGTCTTTTTCGAATTGCCTGAAAAACCACCTCATGCGAGCGTTAACTTTTTTGCGTTAAATGAGAGTTTTTGCGAAATTGACGTGTTTCCATTGGGCGTATTTTCAATTCACAATTTCAATTTTCGCAATTTGAAGGGTAATGGAACTAATGCTGTAATGGAACTAATTCGGCTAATGCTGAACACGTTCTGTATTTTCTGCTATAAGTTCAGTGAATTATTCAGAGAGACAATTTGATGAGAAAAGCGAGATCTTTGAGACGCATATGAGATTGCTTGAGTCCGATTGTCTGGAGAAACTGACCAAATAAGTCTCAATTTGGTCTCATGTCTAGGAGAATGATCATTGAGATATTAAAGAGACCCCATAAAGGAATTTCCTTTCTTATGGTTTAAACCCCCAGTTTTTCTTGGGGACTTTCTCAGATCTCGGATGCTGGGAAAAGCTGCTCCATTGTCTGCTTTATGCACCTGTCAGCAGAGGGTTTGCCTGGAAAACTCAGACGCACTAATTAGAAGGGCTGTTCACATACTTTTGACATGTAATGTGTATATAAAACATTAATGATCTGAAAAGATTGATCTTGTGGCAGTGATCACGTTATGGTACCTTGCACTTTGTTTCTGATTGCTCTAAACGACCTGTCATTTCTCTTTCAGTGGAACACTTTGATGTGAAGATGTAAAGGCCCTTTTGTTTTCAGCGTAATTTCGGAGCCGGTAGCGTGTCTCAGCGGTGGGGATCTCTTCCCTGTTGTTGTGCAGTTTCATTAGGTACAACTAATGAAAAGATGGCCCTCGGATATCCCCGCTGGTGACTGTCCACTGGTCTCTACTTATTTCCCATCATCCCTCTTAGCCCTTCAAACAGGTGTGCTTCACTCATGTTTGAAGTCCCTGCCCGTGGCGCTTAAGACACTCAACCACCAGCAGTCAAAAATAGTCCTTGTTTTTAGGCATTTGGCATTTTGACTAATGGACATTTCTGTCTATTTACTCACCCTTGTGTTGTTTCAAACCTGTCGGATGTTTCTCGGTGCAACATGAAAGTGGATTCACCCCCCAACCCCCCACACACACACACACCTCATTCCATACAATGACAGATCATAGCGACCACATCTGTCAAGAATCAAAAAGCACCATAAAGCATCACAAAAAATAATATGCACCACTTTGGAGCAAATCATGATATTAATCTCATAAATTGTTGTGTTTGACGCTATGCTAAGCAAATATTCTAGCTTTCCCTGTTGCCAAGAGCAATTGTTTTATTACTAATTTTGAAAAGTAAGTCCAAATTGAATGTTTTCTTAAGAAGGTCAAAAGCAAAAAAGGGAAAGAGAGAGACTCGATCAAATAAATTATGGATTAAAACTGTGTGAATAGAAAGGTGCCACTGCCAGTAAAAAAATAAAGTGGGGTACAGGTTAATGTTAAATAAAATGGTTTTTTTTTTACGTTATACTGAAAATGTGTCGGGAGCCCACTGTTGCTATAGTAACAAACTACACTTTTACGTGCATTTTAGACACTTATATTGTTCTTTCTTTGCCATACAATAACTGCGTCCTTGTTATGAGTGTTTACTTCAACTGCTCAGTAATATCAATGGTATGACCCATTTCAGGAGCTGCCAAAATTACTATTTAAAATTAGAAAATTTCTCACTTACATTCTCTATTGAAACGTTACCCCCCCCTCGGTCAACATGAAAGTGGATTCACACTAATGTTAACAAAGATGAATAAATAATGTAACAAATGTATATTTAATTGTTAGTTAATATTAATAATTACATTAATTCATGTTAAAAAATGAAATCTTATTGTAAAGAGTTACCAAAAAATCATAATTATGAGAAAAAAAAGTTAATAGACATGAGATAAAAAGTCAAAATTATAAAACAAAAAGTCATCATTATGAGAAAAAAAAAATTGCCATAATTATTATTATTTTTCAACTTTTATGTCAGAATTTCTCCTTTTAAATCTCATAATTATCATTTTCCAAAGCATGATTTTTTATTTTATTTTTTATTATGTGGTGGAAATGGTCCTCCATGATTTAATGTGTACTTGCTGGACAAAAGAATACATTTCTTTCAAAAACAAACCAAAAAATCTCACTGACCACAAACGTTTGAATGATAGTTTAGAAGCTGAACGGCTAAGTGATCACAGAAGGCCTGTTACTGCGTTGAGGTTCGGTTAATACGTGGTTGAATTGATGCGCTTCTCAGAGATCCTCAGTGGATGTTTGTCTCCTCACAGACAGGTGAACCAGGCTTTGAACGCTGCCGTTTGAAAGCGCAGATGCGAAACGAGATCCGTAACTCAATCCCAGGGCAATTACAGACACAATAGCATGCTTATTTATTTGACTTTCTTGGATTTTCAAATGATGCTTTAAGAAAACAAAAGCAAAACGAGCTTCACATATGGACATGTCGTGTTTGTCATTTGAACACAGTTTCTCTTCTTGGAGTTGGTGTCGCCTGATTGCTCCATCCCTGAGCAGGGGTTAACAGTGGTTTTGTTGGAGAAGGGTTGGAAGCGCACCGCAGTCAAGTTTTTCTCATGTTTGTAGACAGACGGGGAGGGCAGTCGGAGGAGGAGGAGGAGGAGGAGGAGGAGGAGGAGGAGGAGGAGGAGGAGGGGGGGGCAATTCCCACCCTTTTCCTTTTTTCTCCTAGTATTCTTCTCTGAAAGGAGTGTGACCACCGGATCCGCCTGGGATGAAATGTCATATCTCAGAGTGATCTTTATCGCTTAATTGCTTCCTTTGTCTCCCATGATTCCCCAGGCCCTACGGTGACTCTGTCTTTGAAGTGTCAGGGGAGGTTATAGGGATACGGACTGAGCCGGGATGCTGGACGAGACTGGGAGGTGCTGTGATGTGTCTGACAGCTCGCTGCTCCTGCTGCGCTAAAGTTACCTGACCAAGAAAAACACACCGAATCATGCTCACAACACAGCCTTTACACTGCCAGCCACTGTCGTCCTAAAGGAAGGAAGAATTCACACGGAAATACTTACTATTTACCTCTCCTTAGGTTTTTCCAGCCCCATATTATTCAGTCTTTTTTGTTGTATAATTGAGATACTGAGATAAATAGTCAATTATGTGATAAAAAGTCATAATCATGACATCAAAAGTCATAATTGTAAGATGGTCAAAATGAGATAAAGGTGAAGTTATGAGACACATCATCATAATTGACAGAAAGTCAAGAAATAGTCAACATTAGGATAAAAAGCCATAATCATACATAAAAAGCCAAAAATATGACATACTAAGTCATAATTATGACAAAGACGTCATAATGATAAGATGAGGTAAACGAGATAAAGTCGAAATTATGAGACAAAGGGTAATAATAATAATAATAATAATAATATCTTGGACTTATATAGCGCCTTTCATGGTACCCAAGGTCGCTTAACAAATGTGTGTGTGTGGGTGGGGGGAGGGGTTAGGGGTCAAGAGACTTCATGAAAAGAAATGTTTTAAGGTGTATTTTGAACATGGGCAGGGATGGGGCAGAACGAACGTGGAGTGGTAGACTGTTCCAGAGTGTTGGAGCATTTGCAGAGAAGGCCCTGTCCCCAAAAGTCCGCAACCTGGTGCGTAATTATGACAAAAGGTCAAAAATATGACTGAGTAATCATTTTGATATAAATAGTCAAAAAGTATGTGATAAAAAGTCATAATAATGACATAAAATGTCAAAATTATAATAGTCAAAATGAGATAAAGTCGAAATTATGAGACAAAATGTCAAAATTGACAAAAAGTCCAAATTATGAGATAAAAAAAATCAACATTATGATAAAGTCATAATCATGACATAAAAAGTCAAAATGATAAGATAGCCAAAATGAGATAGTTGAAAGTTGAAAATTATAATATAGTCAAAATGAGATAAAGAGAGAGAGAGAGAGAGAGAGAGAGAGAGAGAGAGAGAGAGAGAGAGAGAGAGAGAGATTTTCTTACACAGAATTGTTGTCTTGTTTTCTCAGATGTTAGATCAGGACACACGTGTCTGGTGTCAGTAACGTCACTCCTGGAGCAGTGTGTTGTTGGAGGAGCAGATTATCAGTGAATAAAGACCTGCATGTTGTTCTGTTCCTCACACTAAAGCCCTGTTCAGGAGCGTTCACAGGCGTTTCACTGCCATCCAAATCCTGAGTGTTTTCTTCCACCACCGAATTAGCTACTGTTTCCTGACAAACACAGAGTGTAATATAACTGCTGTCTGAATCCACATCTCTGAGCTAATGAGATAAAGTCGTTATGTAAAATGTTCTCTTTGACCACTGCCAAGCACTAACCCTTGAGCTTCAAATGCTGGTAACTGTTAAGAAGAAGAATATTACAGTGAATTGGTGCTGTTAAGAAGAGAGAGAGAAGAAGAAACCACCACACCACATAAATGAAACTTTTGAAATGGGCTTTTATTATTGTGTGCAAAAATGTTTTAAAATATTTATATACATGTATATAAATTAGCACAACCATATTGATGAACATAATGTAATCTTATGTAAATAAGAGTTTGCTTTCACTTATTTCTGCTGATTTCGGAGATAAAATGCATGACAGCGCATCAGTTTTCCTATTTTCAAATAGATTGAAATAATCAAATAATTAATTGGATTGCATAATAAACAAAATGTCATATGCTTGGAATAATATGAACAAATTCAAATTATTTCAAGCATATGACATTTTGTTAGCAGCTGATCTGCCAGTCTCGTGACTGACCGTGTGTTGGTCACAGAACTCGCTCCTCCTGTGTGTAAAACAGTGCATTAGTTTTGTCAGTGCGGTGAATGCAAATATACTTTTACAGGAATCTACATGAGAAACAGTTACTGCTGTCCAAACAAGCTGGCATTCGGCTTCAGAAGATCTGGCATTAAAGTTACAAGGACTTTATGATACTTTTATCATGCTTAGGCTATATGCACGTCTGAAGCACTGTGAACCAGGGCCCATTTTCAGCCCTCAAACCCACCCACCACAACTACTATCTCTGTGTGTGTGTGTGTGTGTGTGTGTGTGTACTTGTACAACTATCTTTGTGAGGACAAGTTTGAGTTTTAGACCATTGGAGTGAGGACATGTTGGCCGGTCCACACTTTCTGAGAGCCTTTAAAGGCCTGTTTGATTTTCAACACTTGGTTTTAGGGATAAGGTTATAATGAGGTTAAGGGTCAGTTTAGGGTCAGGGGTCGGGTTAGGCACTTAGTTGTGATGGGTAAGGTTAGGGTAAGCGGCTAGAGATTGCATTGTGTCAATGAATGTCCTCATAAAGATAGATGTACAAGAATGTGTGTGTGTGTGTGTGTGTGTGTGTGTGTGTGTGTGTGTGTGTGTGTGTGTGTGTGTGTGTGTGTGTGTGTGTGTGTGTGTGTGTGTGTGTGTGTGTGTGTGTGTGTGTGTGTGAGAGAGAGAGAGAGAGAGCATGCAAGCTCTCTGCCAAGTGACACAACACTTTTTTAATGCACAGCGTAAAACTGATGCCCTGCTTTAAATCCAAAGTTAAGATGTGCAATTTGCCGCTTTCAGCGTGTCTCTCGAGAATGAACTAGACACTTGTGTTTTCCGCGTCCCGTGTGAAACTGCCTTTATGTCTTAAGTGGAAGCTACTGCCGCCCAATTTATGAGTAGCCCACCGGGAATTCTCCCGAATGCCCGTTTATGTTCCACAAAAAAGGAAAGGCATGAGGGAGTGCATAAATGCTCAGGATAAGCGTTCAGTGGTACACTTTCCATGTTGTTACAGTACAGCTCAAACTAAAGGTCAGCCCAATCCCTCCACAGGGCCGAGAGCAGATGTTCACTTTGGTGTGGGAGCGAGCCAAATATGAAACAAATGTGAAAAATTTTACACGAGAAAAAAATCAAAGCAGGGAGGAGCGCTCTACTGCTTTCAAACATCAGTTGGGACGTGTTTAAGGAAAGACAGCTGTGATGAACACGTGACTGACGCAACCAGGCCTTCGAGCGCCATTAACAACCACTCGCATTAAAAACGGCAACGTGTTTGAAACTCTGCAAGGAATGAGACATCATGTATGTGTGAAAGTTCAATCTAATATCAACAGAACCGCTTTTGTGGCATCAGTAACAGCTGGAGATGGGCAGATCTTTGCACCATCTGGTGGTAGAAGCCAATACTCGTTCTTACAAACAAAAGAATTTATGGAATAGAATTTGTTGTAAAATAGACATAGGCTATACAGGGGCTTTATAGTGTATGAGACCATTGATCACCAGGATATTGAGGAATCAAGAAGTTCAAGTGGACTTGATGATGCAATGAACATGCAATGTATCATAAAGTTTCAGTTTTGTAAATTTTGTGGTTTTGATGCCAAAATGGTTACTTTATAAGGAACCTGCAAAAAATTGCCTTTTTTTTCTTTTTTTTTTACTAGTACAGAAAACTTGCCAACTAATTTCAGTTGTTGAAATAAAAATGGGGCTGATGCTCAGAATTTAAAATTATGTGAATAATTTAGAGTGTTCAATAATAACTCAACGCTGACACTTCGCTCCAGTTTCATGTGCCGTATTTTGGTCACTATAAAATCATGAAATGAAATGAAATGAAATGAAATTTATGTGTTTTTACAGTATAATATGCAATAAGTACAATTTTATATAATTTTTTTTTTATCTCTGATTCTGTTCTTTTCTCTGACATTTAAGGGTGACATATAGAGGCTTACAAAAACTCTTTAAAGTCTAAAACAGTTTGGATAGTTGTTAATATGCGAGTTATGAAACATTATTTAAGAGATTTAAGGATTGTATTACATGAGTAGCTCTCGGCCACTTTCATTTTTTAAAAGTAGCTTTTATCGTTCATTTATCGATACAGCAGCAGCTCTGAATGTAATGTTTCCTCAGGGACACTACAGTGCACTGTCTGATGCGATACTGTTGTAGACGGTTGCATGGTTTTAATATTCTCTCTAATATTATCAATCTTGCAAGTAAAGAAGTTCATAAAGTCATTACTGCTGTGCTGTTTGGAAACGTCTGGGATTGAAGCTTTATTTCTTGTTAATTTAGCTACTGTATCAAATAAATACCTAGGGTTGTTTTTGCTTTTGTTTGTAGGCTCTCTTTGAGTCTTCTTGGAGCTGCCCTGAGTATAGACAACATGACATCATGACTTTGCGTAAACATACACGCCACTTTCAAATCAAGTGGCGTGTTATTTATACGCATTTTGAGCTATCCGCGTGTATGTCCACGCCGAAACGAACCGCCATCTTCCACGTGTATGTGTACGCCGTTAAATGTCTGAGTGATTCTGCGTGTATGTGTACGCCGTTAAATGTCCGAGCGAAACGAAGCAAAATGTATATCTACATCTGGGAGCGATATTTTTTTTCCTAGGATGGTAGGGGAAGACTCATAAATGGTATTAACCCCAGTGACGGGTAGGTTTAGGGACGGGGTTCGAGTAGGTCATATATATATATATATACAGTAATGTAACGTTAAGTCAACGGCGTTGATAAACACGCTGAAAAGCGATTATGCGTGTTGATAGCACGCCAAAAATGGAAATACGAATTGGCGTGTCATACATACGCCATTTCATGAGATCAGTCTGGTATAGAGCGTAGTTAGGCCTCCTCTCGTCTTCGAGAGTCAGCACATTGAGGCCTCAGTTCTCGGAGCCAGATTTGGGCAGTAGCCCTGAGTTTTAGGCTGTTTTCCTCAGCCTCTTCTGGTGCATCTGGCTTGGAAGTACCTTTAAAACCATTCCTTTTTCACTCCCCTGAGCGCCATCTGTTATATTATTTTCAAGTTGCCAGGCCTTCTTTAGGCCTCGCTGACTGATGTTGGATGTAGTTGGGCCTCTTCACTCTAATCTATCTATGAGTCACTCGATCACTCTTCACTCTATCTCTATCTCTCTCTATAGAGAGAGAAAGTCGTTATCATAAGGCCTTCGTCCTATGAGCTCCACTCTTGAACTAGAGCTTTGTTAGGCCTCCTCTCGCTATAAACGTCATTGTATTGAGACCTCCACTCTGTTGCGCTTTGCGAGTTTATAACTCTTTCTTAGCTTTCTCAGTACTGCCTTTGAGTCTTTGACCTAGGTCAGCCAATAGGACACTCATCCCTTTAGCATGGCAGCATCGGCTTTTCATTCCCCATAGCGTCCTCTAGTCTAGGGGACGCAGCGTCTAATTTCCCTTCTCAGGGAACCATGGTTACATGCGTAACCTGAGACGTTTTGTGCAAACATTTGGAGAACAATATTAAAACAAGATCAGCATTCTTGAACTACAACCATTTAAGTTTGGATATTGCATTTTCATGTCAATGCAAAATAGGGTTGTGGCGGTTAAGAGGTTAAAGACCAGATAACTTTGAACGTTATATCAATGTTACTGAAAGAACGTTTGCGCATAACTTTAAGAGAACCTTGCCAGAATGTTAGCCAAAAATCTAAGAACGTTCCTTGTTTGATGGGATGCAGTTACGTAAAACATTACTTTTGGTTTGCGCTTAAGTATATTATTTTAAAGTATATTATTTACATGATAAGTACTCTTAAAAAGTATGCTAAAGTGTATATCTTTTTCACAAAGGTTCTAAGTGAAACCATACGAGAGCTTTGTTTGGGGATCCAAATGAAATGATAGCTATAGTTATAGCAAACGAGTTGCTTTTGTCCTCTTTGGAGCTTGACGTGTGATCACTAACAACTAAAATATGGAAGAGAGTGTACAGGTGATTGAACTACTACAGATTAGCAGGATATGATGAGGGAAATTCCTGACTTGTCTTTTTGTTTTTGCCTGCAGGTTTATTTGAAGGTCACTGCGCTGTTTTTCTCTTCTCCATAATGCTGAGCAGAATTAGAAGGAGGGTGGAGAGAAATGTGGCTTAATGAAGACCAGACACTGGCGAGGGGCACCGGCTCTCTCAGGATTATCACCCGTTCTGATTTACCGCAATAGTTTCTGGATGCTTTAGACCGCTGTGAGTTTGCGCCGTCGGGCTGAACCTCTGATCTGAACCTGAGTGCTCTTATCAGTTGCCTTTGTGTGTGTGTGTGTGTGTGTGTGTGTGTGTGTGTGTGTGTGTGTGTGTGTGTGTGTGTGTGTGTGTGTGTGTGTGTGTGTGTGTGTGTGTGTGTGTGTGTGTGTGTGTGTGTGTGTGTGTGTGTGTGTGTGTTGGGATATGTGGTTTACACGGACAACACGCCGGACATTTCACCTGGGCTCCCCGGACCTAAGGGTAATACGGGGACTATGCCAAGGTCCTCATAAATCAAAGAGTGTAACTGCATTTGTTAGTGTCTGAACAACATAAATTCTCTTTTTCTTTGAAAGTCCTTATTTACCACTTGACCTGATTTTGAGTGTATGCCAGTGTATAGAACAGCGACCCCACAGCTGGGTTTTATATTGCAGTTTCATACACATTTCTGATACACACGGTGCATTTTGGCGGGCCGTCTTGTGATTGGCTGGTTTGCGCACGTGGGCGGTAACAAACAGAAGTCGACGGGAAGCTCCGCCCACAGCACATGGCCCAGCTGTCGCTAATTAAATACCTAATGGACCACACCTCGGAAGTGTCAGCTCGACGTCGTTGGGTTTACTGGATTAAATACATACAGGTAATAATTATATTTATACATATAGTTGCATTTTTGCATGAAGTGTTTCCTATTTGCAAGAAATTGTAACTTGTAACTTACAATTACTGTAAAATGCTATATATTTACCACAATATTAGCTGAGCTAGCTTGAGTGGCTATCAACATGTCCTGCTCATTAAGCCTCGGGCTAAAGAGGTGGAGGACATCAGGTAGAGATGAGGACAGAAGTAACATTGCGAGCAGGTCAAATTTGGTAGTTTTGTTTTTAAAATGAAAGCTAGCTAGGTTAAGTTGAGCTGTGGCTATCGCATGGCTTAACGAGCAGGGCGAAGCTAGTTAAAGCCTTAACTTTTACTACAGACATTGTGTTTGTTTTATAGAATTAAATATTTTCTTAGTAGCCCAACATTATTTTGTTTAAATATGAAGTTGCAGTGACACAGGAAGGCTGTGATATCATTAATATGAGTACTTTCAGGCCATTAAATAAATGTAATGTGTTTATGATGTTCTGTTAGTGTACTAAACCTGTAAGATAAATTAATTGGTACCATAGTAACCAACCACAATGATCAATATACAAAACATGCTGTGTGTAGAGTGTTATTTAAAAAAAAAAAAAGTTAAAAACAGTGTTTTTATATTCTTGACTTTATTTAACTAACTTTGTGAAATTGTTAGTTCTCATATAAGAAATGCTTTAACCATAGAACATTTCACATACCAAAACACTGTACATTTTCCATCAAGCTTCAGGTGGAACATGATTTTTATAGCTTTTGTTAGCACCACCTAACCAGCACACCATAGATGATACTGACCATTACAGAATGTAAGAACAAAAACAATGAAGTCATCAAATGCTGTGTTCATCAGAGTGTAGTTTTCATAATCCACGGTCTACAATATATATATATATATATATATTTTTTTTTTATACAGGGCCTTGATGATGAAATGTCTCCAAAGATGTGTTGTACCACAAATCCCCCATCCACAACTGATGATACTGAAGAGGTATGTCCTCACAAAAGATAGATTTTTATTAATGTCTTGCACTTGATTGTTAATATCAGAAAAGTTGTCAGTGAGTTTTAAAGCAAGGTTTTCCTCTGTCTTTCTGTCAACACTAGAATGGTTTCTTTTTTTATTCAGATGTCAAATGTCCTCTCTATTGTCACGCTCCCAGGACTTTCTCTTTATTGTCTTTTGTCTCTGTTTCATCTTCTACAGCTGACCACTGAGAGCAAGTGCACCCATACAGCCGTCAGCCACCCGAATCAGACTAGTCCAGAGCTCGGCCCACTCACCAAGGTTGGAGAGGTAAATTAAATTTGATGTACAACTTATTTGTGGCAAAATGTTAAATATGCCAACCTGTTTCAATATATGTGTGTGTGTGTGTGTAGTCACCTGAGTAGAACATGCTTTATGTGGACAGTCGCCTGAGTAGAACATGCTTTATGTGGACAATGGAATGGAAGGACAGTCAGTATAATATCTGAGTGTATGTGTATGTGTGTGTGTGTGTAGTCACCTGAGTAGAACATGCTTTATGTGGACAGGCGCCTGAGTAGAACATGCTTTATGTGGACAATGGAATGGAAGGACAGTCAGAATAATATCTGAGTGTATGTGTGTGTGTGTGTAGTCGCCTGAGTAGAACATGCTTTATGTGGACAATGGAATGGAAGGACATTGTCTAAACATGCTTTTTCAAGCTTCAGTCAGTATAATATCTGAGTGTATGTGTATCAAACACTGAACCCCACCCAAACATGACTTGGGAGGTCCATACAGTTTAGAGGGTCCCGTCCCCAGAGGCATCACTTTGGTTTTTAAGAACACTTGGACTGCCTGCATTGGATCTGTATGTTGGTTTAATGTGAATGCTAAGTTGTTTGGTTACATGTAATGGAAAGGCACCCATTCAACAGCACTGACGAAAATTCATGACAAGATGTCATTTAAAAGAATCATAGCAAATCTAAGAACTATAAAAGGACTAACACCTCACTCCATGTAAAAGCTTAGTCAATTATTCTAGAAGTGCAATCATTCTACGAAGTTGGCTGACAATAGATAAACAACAAAGTAATCAAATGCTGTATTCATCAGTGTAGTTTTCATAGTCTACAGACTGTAGTCATGTGGCCTGTTCAGTGACTAAAGAACCGTTTCAGAGACTACATGTTTTCCACAAAACACTCACTGAAATACAGCCATGATATCTTTTCACTGAATGCTACACAGGGAACATCTTGTCTTCAAGATATTTATTATAATTGATCTTTTTTTGTTGTTTATTCTTTTTTACAGGGCCTTGATGATGAAATGTCTCCAAAGATGTGTTGTACCACAAATCCCCCATCCACAACTGATGATACTGAAGAGGTATGTCCTCACAAAAGATAGATTTTTATTAATGTCTTGCACTTGATTGTTAATATCAAAGAAGTTGTCAGTGAGTTTTAAAGCAAGGTTTTCCTGTGTCTTTCTGTCAACACTAGAATGGTTTATTTTTTTTTATTCAGATGTCAAATGTCCTCTCTAGTGTCACGTTCCCAGGACTTTCTCTTTATTGTCCTTTGTCTCTGTTTGATCTTCTACAGCTGACCACTGAGAGCAAGTGCATCCATACAGCCGTCAGCCACCCGAATCAGACTAGTCCAGAGCTCGGCCCACTCACCAAGGTTGGAGAGGTAAATTAAATCTCATGTACAACTTATTTGTGGCAAAATGTTAAATCTGCCAACCTATTTCAATATATATGTGTATGTGTGTGTGTGTGTGTGTGTAGTCACCTGAGTAGAACATGCTTTATGTGGACAATGGAATGGAAGGACATTGTCTAAACATGCTTTTTCAAGCTTCAGTCAGTATAATATCTGAGTGTGTGTATCTAACACTGAACCCCACCCAAACATGACTTGGGAGGTCCATACAGTTTAGAGGGTCCCGTCCCCAGAGGCGTCACTTTGGTTTTTAAGACTGCCTGCATTGGATCTGTATGTTGGTTTAATGTGAATGCTAAGTTGTTTGGTTACATGTAATGGATAGGCACCCTATTAGTTATACTGGGCTACATGAAGTCAGCTCCAGGCACTGAGGCTAACCACAAATTCTCCATCTACAATTTAAAAATATGAAGAAGGTATATCTTCATATAGGATATGCTTTAAATAAGCTGCATTCAAACATTCAAAGGAAAAAACAAAAACTCAGATAATATCTACAAGGGCTAATTTCTGTACAAACCTTCAATTTCAATCTCATCCAGTGACTTCCCCTGCATGCTGGAAAGGTTTCCTTTCTCCATTGACAAAAGGAGTTTGGAAATCTTAGCCAGTTGTGTTGTGGGAACTGGTAATCTGTAGAAGTCGCGGTGAACACAAATGTGTTCATCAGTGTAGTTTTCATAGTCCACGGTCTACAATATTTTTTGTTTGTTTTTTCCTTTTTACAGGGCCTTGATGATGAAATGTCTCCAAAGATGTGTTGTACCACAAATCCCCCTTCCACAACTGATGATACTGAAGAGGTATGTCCTCACAAAAGATAGATTTTTATTAATATCTTGCACTTGATTGTTAATATCAGAAAAGTTGTCAGTGAGTTTTAAAGCAAGGTTTTCCTCTGTCTTTCTGTCAACACTAGAATGGTTTCTTTTTTTATTCAGATGTCAAATGTCCTCTCTAGTGTCACGCTCCCAGGACTTTCTCTTTATTGTCCTTTGTCTCTGTTTGATCTTCTACAGCTGACCACTGAGAGCAAGTGCACCCATACAGCCGTCAGCCACCCGAATCAGACTAGTCCAGAGCTCGGCCCACTCACCAAGGTTGGAGAGGTAAATTAAATTTGATGTACAACTTATTTGTGGCAAAATGTTAAATCTGTCAACCTGTTTCAATATATGTGTATGTGTGTGTGTGTGTAGTCACCTGAGTAGAACATGCTTTATGTGGACAGTCGCCTGAGTAGAACATGCTTTATGTGGACAATGGAATGGAAGGACAGTCAGTATAATATCTGAGTGTATGTGTATGTGTGTGTGTGTGTAGTCACCTGAGTAGAACATGCTTTATGTGGACAGTCGCCTGAGTAGAACATGCTTTATGTGGACAATGGAATGGAAGGACAGTCAGTATAATATCTGAGTGTATGTGTGTGTGTGTGTAGTCACCTGAGTAGAACATGCTTTATGTGGACAATGGAATGGAAGGACTCCTTGGACAAGTGTGTTCGTTGTGTGGGACCCGTATCTTCCTTCAAGTGGCTTGGCTATCGATGCACAGGTTAGATATTTAGTGAATTAGTATAGAGTGTAATGTGTTGTGCTCTAACCACTTAAATAGACCTGCAGTGTTAACATTATTTTACTCAAATGTGTTCCAGTTTGTTCAGGGGTCTGGCATAAATCCTGCCTCAAGCAAATTAAAAGAGATGACTTTAACAGCACAGCACAGGTGAGTATCTACTAAGTGAGTGTTGAACTTGAACTGGCTATAAGATTCAATCACCATGTCAAATAATTTGCTTTCTCACCAATTCAGGCGCAGCAGTCTCCTAAGGCTTCTGAGGATGAACTGCTGTCAGATCAGGACAAAATTCCACATCCAGAATTGGACCAAATATCATCTGATGATGCTGAGGACATGTCTGACAAGGAATACATACCTGATTCAGAGTCAGAATATGCTTTGTCACTACTTGCCAGTAGAAGAACTGAATGTGGCATTTGTGCCATAAATGTCTTCCTGTTTGCAAGACCAACGTCAATGAGCCACTACAGAGGACATGATTGTTTGCATGTTCATGCAAGCCAGTGTGGAGCAAAGCACCCTGAGTACCTTAGGTCAACGCAACTCAGGAAACATGTTGCCACACTCTCACAAGTCCTTAATTTAAAACACAATGAACTTGATCAGGTTGCAGATTTCCTGGGTCACGACATCCGTGTTCACCGCGACTTCTACAGATTACCAGTTCCCACAACACAACTGGCTAAGATTTCCAAACTCCTTTTGTCAATGGAGAAAGGAAACCTTTCCAGCATGCAGGGGAAGTCACTGGATGAGATTGAAATTGAAGGTTTGTACAGAAATTAGCCCTTGTAGATATTATCTGAATTTTTGTTTTTTCCTTTGAATGTTAATTTATAATCATCTAGACTTGGCGTAGTCAGCATCCCTTTCCAAGAAAAAAAAAATCACCTTTCATGTCCAAGTATGAGTCGAGGACTACTATTCAGAAATATAAACTTAAGTCTACAGTATGGCTGGACAGTAATTCAAAATTATGTTTGTGTAGGTGCAGTCGAATTACTTTAAATATGAACCTAATATCAGATTGTGTAATCATTTATCTTATGTGCTCATGGACCACATTAAACATAAACGCAGGTATAATAGCTCAAAACTACTCAAGTAAAAATAGTTACTTTGCAAAAAGTGGCAAGTACAAAACCAAGTACTATCTTTTCCTTATTTGATGTGGCTATTTCAACCACAGATTTTTATGTCCAGCTATTTATGAGAGTTTTACCAGAGCTGTAAACTATTTGAGTAAATGTAATTAGTAACAGTACAACTACAAAGTAGCCAAAAAGTTATGCAATTACAAATTACATTTTGCATGGCACCTAACTTTTTCTGCAGCAGTTTGTTTTTGCTATAAAGAAGTGATATTTCCATCTAAGTGGCATTGACTGAACTATATCTTGTGCGTTTTGCCCTTACTCACCCAAACTTGTCAACAAGTCTACTTTACATGAATGCGAGTGCATTAGTAGGTGCTAAATCGCAGACGTTTGATTTAGATGAAGTCAGGACTGCAGCCAGTGATGAGTCCAAAACCAGCACATCCAGTGCAAGTAGACTTTGACTATTTAATTTGACTTAACATAATTTTTTTTTATCCACCATATTGACAAGGCCTTTTTGAAGGATATTGGTTTACGTGTGGCCTTTTTGTGCACTTGAGCTTAACTGAGACTTGAGAGTTTGTAGACGTTTAAATAGATAGTTCACCCAAAAATGAAAATTGTCATAATTTACTCACCCTCAGGTTGTTCCAAACTTGTCTTTGTTCTGCTGTACTAGTCAATGGCTGGCAAGATCTGCTTGGTTAAAAATATATAAAATATCTATCTATGTGTACAGCAGAACAAAGAAATACAGGTTTGGAACAACTTGAGGTTGACTACATGAAGACAGAATTTTCATTTTTGGGTGAACAATCCCTTTAAGAGGCTGTTGTGTCGACCCTGATTTATTAGACTATTGAGGTGTTCAGTTTTATTTAGATTTTAGAAAATAAACATGACTTCTCATTTTACAAATCAATTGTTTCTTATTTTCACCTGCCTGTCTCAGGTGTCAAGGACTAGTGCATCTTTGAGCCTAGATTTAGTAGAAGTAAAATACTAAAGTATTGTTAATCACTTTTACTCGTATTGGTAACTTGTAATAGAGTAATTTATGCTGCAAGGTATCTGTCTTTTTACTCAAGTATGGTTTTCAAGTACTCTTTACACCTCTGAGTTTTACTGATGCCATTTTCCAGATGAGATTGCGTTAAGTGATGCTGAAGACAGTGGGAGCGAATCTGATGACAGCAACACAGATCTCACCGCATCAGAGCTTGGAACTGTGGAGCCTATGGTTTCTGACTCTACAACCACAGAGCAAGACCATGACATGGGAGACTTTGGTATGTTAACTCAATTCATAGTCACTGCTGATAAAATGTATATTTTCCTGTGACAAAAGTAACTTGTTAAATTGTTTTCAACAGGATCAGTGTCATTTGTGTCGTCCACAGTAAGTGAGAGTGTACCTCCCTTTGAAGGTAAGATTCAGATTCAAGACGTTTATTGTCTATGCACAGAAGAAACACAGTGGTTTATACCCTACAATGAGATTCTTATTTTGCCCAACTCCCTTAAAGGGATACTTCACCATTTTTTCATATTAAACTGTTATTCCCTTAACTAAGATGAGTTGATGCATACCTCTCTCATCTCAGTGCGTGCACTCAATCGCTCTGGCGCGCGGCGACAGTTTGATAGCACTTAGCTTAGCCCAGATCATTCATTAGGGACCAAACAGAAATGAAGCTAGAAGCGACCAAACACCTCCACGTTTTCCCTATTTAAATACAGTTACACGACCAAGTATGGTGACACAAAATAAAACGTGGCGCTTTTCTAAGCGGGTAAAAAGGATAACTGTAGTGTATGGCGGAATAGCACTGGGAGCACTTCGACTAGGTGTAAAAAGCAGAGCCGGACAGTAACGGAGTACATTTACTTGAGTACAGTACTTAAGTACAATTTTGAGGGATCTGTACTTTACTCGAGTATCATTTTTGGGGAGTACTCATGACTTTACTCAAGTACATTTGAGAGGCAAATATTGTACTCTTTACTCCACTACATTTCTATCCATAACCGTGAGTACCCGTTACTTCTAAAAAAGAAAAAGAAAAATCTCGGAAACCCTCAATTTGTTGTTTCCCTCTCAAACGTGATTGGATTGTGCAGGCGCCACTGATTGGGACAGCCTATCAGCAATCACCTTCAGCTTTCCGCCAAAGGTCAACTCCATGGTCAGATTTAGATAAGAGACGAAACCATGGATGAAACAATGGATGAAGACGCAGCAGGTCCGTCCCGGGAATGTGCCAACCCGTGGCCCCACCTCGCCAGACTATTTCAATTTTCTGAACAAGTTAATGATAGTTTTCGCTTCAAGTGTTTGCTGTGTTTACTAGGGATGCAACAATACAGTTAGCCTACGGTTCAATACATACCTCGGTTTTTTAACACGGTTTTCGGTTCGGTTCTGATGGCTTGATGCATAAGTGTTTTTTTGTCATTCTATGCTTATTAGGCAATAGGAACAGTAAGGTTAAGAAGAAAAAAATAAAAGCGATTTATTGCAATACTCCTTTATTTTACTTAAAAGTCAAGAAAAGTACACTAGTTCCTAGTGTATTGCATTGTATAATATAAAATTAACACTGAAATCTCACAGCTGCTCGTAGCCCATGTACAAACTGGGGAACACATAAAGTCCTACATTTTGAAAATAAACATACATGTGAGATTAATAAACATAAATTGACCATTTTAAATAAACATATTTGTACTTCAGTAAACATAAATAAACCATCTTAATTAAACTTAACAGTACTCCAGTACAGTATCATTCATTCAGAATGTAAAGTGCAATTTCAGTTAGGTCAGCTATCTATTCCTGTATTTTTAGGTTCTTCTGTAAAAAGATAAGCCTGTCAACATTCTCTGCAGCAAGGCGAGAGCGTTTTGCACTTACAATGTCCCCGGCAGTGGAGAAAATTCTCTCACTCGCAACAGAGGTTCCTGGGACACATAGGTGGTGTTGTGCAGCTTTTGCTACATGGGGGAACTTGCATTCATTTGTTTTCCACCACATGAATGGATCAGCATCCACATGAATACTGTCTGCCAACTTGTATGTGGTGACTTCCTCCTCAATGATCTGGGGAAATGGCTTACCCTGCTGTTCCTCAGTTTTGAAAAGCTCCCCAAATACCTCTGACATTGCTGTCTTCTTCTTGAGAGGGGGAGAGGATGGATTGTCTTCCTCTGTGGAGGGCACAGGATTCTCCACTAGACCCTTTGCATCAAAGAGAATGATCCTTTAGTATAATTATTACACATATAAGCACACACAGCTCAGAACCACAACCATCTCCAGTGTAACATATGACAAATGTGAAATTATTTTGATCAGTGAAAAGAACACAAGATATATAACAAACATCTAAATAGATAAAACATTCAAAATCACACACAATAAAAGAATATTAAAAAATAATCAAATAGTACCTGCTGTTCATGCTCCAGAACTTCACGGATGATATTCCTGTAGAGCTTATCACGCGAATCTTCATCAAGGTAAGGCAGGGATTTAAACCTGGGGTCAAGGGCTGTGGCCATTTGGAGGTAATCATGAAGATTAGGGTCAGTGTACCTCTTTGCCAGGTCATTTGTAATGGCTGCTTTGGCTTCTTTGACTGTTGCACTGTCCTGGTCTCCTGGTGACATGGATTTGAGAAGCATCTCTTTCAGAGGAAGGATCATTGATATAGTGGGGGTTGTTTCACTGCTCATGAGAGTTGTCACTGTTTTCAGTGGTGTGAGGACCTGAATCAGTTCTTCTGCCAGTTTCTGTTCACTGTCATTCAACATGGTTATGTTCTTGACAGACAGCTTCAGATCTTTGTCCAGTAAGGCAGAATAGATGGCGGGCTGCTGTTCTGTGTATCTTTCCAGCATGTCATGTACTGTATTCCACCTAGTTGTGACATCATGAATTAACTTGTGTTTGGGCAAGTTTAACATCTCCTGCTTCACAGTCAAAACATGGTGGGCTTTTGTGCTTTTGTGAAAAAAAGTCACTATTTTTCTAACCCTCCCCAGGAGGCGGGACACTGTATTGATTGACACTGCTTTCTTGGCAGCTAGGTTTACAACATGCGCAAAACAACTTATCTGTGGCCCCAGCCCATCAGCTTCATGGACTGCATTCACAATATTTGGAGCGTTATCTGTGGTTACCGGAAGTAACATATTTGGCCTCCTCAACTTCCACGTATTCACTGCTTGTGTCAACTCTTCCGCCAAATGAGCGCTTGTATGACTTTCATACAGGGGACGGGTTTGGAGTACAGCGCTTTTCATTTCCCAATCCGACATGTAGTGAACAGTAACAGTGAGGTAACTCACGGTTGCCCGTGAGGTCCAACCATCTGTGGTCAGAGCAAGGCTTTGTGCTTTAGCCAATTCGTCCACAATAATGTTGCGTGTCTTTTCATAGAGGTCGGGAATTATCTCGGTGCTGAAAAAAGTGCGAGACGGTAGTCTGTAACGTGGATCGAGTGCTTTTATAAGATGACAAAAGCCCGCATCTCCAATCACCGAAAACGGCTGCAAATCTTTAGCAATGAACACCCCCACTGCCTTTGTTATTTTTATGTGTCTCTCGGAACCAGTTGGGTATGTATGCTGGAAAGATTCAGCGAGGGACTGTTGTTTTTTGGAGGACTTTATTACCTTCTCTGCTATCCTGCCTTCAGACAGTGATATTGCTGGGTGATGGCGCCGCAGATGTGCAGTCATGTTGGAAGTGTTTCCGTTTGAGTAGGCTACTCGTGTAAAACAATGCTTGCACACAGTCACTTTTTTGTTTACCGTTTTTTCTTCCTCGGCATTATACTCAACGGCAAAACCGAAATGTCCCCACACCACGGATTTGAAAGATGCCGGCGCTTCCTCGTACTGTAGCCTCACTTCACCGCCGCTCGCCATGTTAAGGTGTGGAATGATGGTTAAGCGCCCCCTAACTTTAGAGCATATTGATTGAATATTTACTTGCGGGGAGGAGTTTCCTCATCTCAGCTCGTAGACTTACAGGCACACACAAACAGTCAATTCGGAGAGAAATAAAACGCACATAAATTATTTAAACGTAAAACCGAAAAAACTGCAATTCACAAGCGCGTATTGAACCGTGGATGTCGTACCGAACGGTTCAATATTATATTGAGAATTGTGGCATCCCTAGTGTTTACCAATGTAAGCACTGTGGCAGTAGTAATGCAATATTTAGAAAATGTACTCTTGTACTCTTGATACTCAAGTACTTTTAAAAACAAGTACTTCAGTACTTTTACTTAAGTAGACATCTGACTGTAGTACTTTTACTTGTACTTGAGTAAAATTTAGCAAGGTGTATCTGTACTTTTACTCAAGTAATGAAGCTGTGTACTCTGTCCGCCTCTGGTAAAAAGTCAAGTTGGTTCTAATGACAGAAGTGAGAGGGAGAGGATTTTTCAAGCGTGACTTTTTACTGCGCCAAGTCGAAGTGCTCTTGAGTCCCAAGTGCTATTCCGCCATACATTATAGTTATCCTTTTTACCCGCTTAGAAAAGTGCCATGTTTTATTTTGTCAGCATACTTGGTCATGTAACTACTTGTGTAACTGTTTTTAAATAGGGAAAACGTGGAGGTGTTTGGTCGCTTCTAGCTTCATTTCTGTTTGGTCCCTAATGAATGAACTGGGCTAAGCTAAGTGCTATAAGTGTCGCCGCGCGCCAGAGCGATTAAGTGCACGTACTGAGACGAGAGAGGTATGCATCAACTCGTCTTAGTTAAGGGAATAACATAGTTTAATATGAAAAAACGGTGAAGTATCCCTTTAACATTATTATGCACGTCTTTGTGATGTATTCAACTATCAAAATGCAAGAGTAATCTTAAAGAAAGAGATATAAATGAATAGCCCTAAATTTAACTGTACTGCATTTGTACAAAACATCTTGTCTGCAAGGGAGCATATACACTTACTTTATTATCAGGAAATGTATACTGAATTTGAGGTAAAAGTAAAGTTACCTCCTCCTCTTCACATGTTCTCTTGATTGCCCATGAGTATGTTCTATTAATTCTCTTTTTAGCAAGTTGGTTAAAAGACTAAAAATTAATTGGTCTTGATGACTGAGTCACAACATGCCACAAAATCTGGAAGATTAAGAGGTTAAAAGTAGTATTAAGCTGATTGTTACGTACAGTTTCAATATCAAGACTAAACTTTCAGACCAAGTTCCAACACTATTTAGTTAACCTTATGAAATCAGATTTAAACTGAGAATCAGACCTTAAACCCCATAGTCTTGGTTTCAATTAAAATACGGTGTGTTAAAGTACAATGCCAAAATTACTTAAGACATGTTACTAATTATAGTATTACTTACTGCAATTAATTCAAATAGCAAAAGGTTTGGCCACATAAATAGATGAACAGCAGACATTCTAATAATACTCCATATTGTCCGCACTCTAATGTGGGCTAGTAAAGTTGGTGAAATCACATCGAGTGAGACACCAACTGATACCCAAAGTGAATTAAGAAAAGTAAACTGCAATTTCTTGTCAACTGTGGCATTAACTGACCTCATGTTTTGATGGCTTAAACTGGACAACACATTTAGTGATCTATTAATTTTTGTTTGCCTATCTTCCAGGGAAGTATGCTGATGAGGAACATGGATCCAGAAGAGTGGCAAAGAAAGTGTGGTCTAAGGCTGAGGTCGCTGCAGTAATGCGACACTTCAAAGGTCATATAAGCAGGGGAAAACTGGCCACCAAAACTGAATGCAGTCACTGCAAACTGGTGGAAGACCCCGTGTTGGCACAAAGAACAGTGCAAAATATAAGGGACTTTGTTCGAAATAGAGGAATAGCTGCAAAGAGGCAGTCAGAAAAAGAAAAGATTTAAATACACTGACAATTGTGGTGGTGTTTCTATGTTTGTGTTAAAGGAACACGCCGACCTTTTGGGACTTTAGCTTATTCGCCGTATCCCCCAGAGTTAGACAAGTCCACACACACCCTTCTCATCTCTGTGCATGCCGTAACTCTGTCTGACGCACCCACCGCTAGCCTAGCTTAGCACAAACACTGGAGGTAAACGGCTCCAGCTAGCATACTGCTCCCAATAAGTGACAGAATAACGCCAACATTCTCCTATTTACATTTTGTGATGTGTATAGTCACAGTGTGTATGAATAACAAGGTCACATGATACACAGCCATCTTCTAACCGTATACATACTGGGAACTATATTCTCATAGAATTAACTATATAGAAGACGAAGCACTGCTGGCTGGAGTGATTAGCACAACCCTCTGAGCGAACTCTCTGCTCCTCACCACGGGCTTCTCAGGTCCTGCGAGCAAATCCTTCCGCAGTAGCAGTGCTTCGCCTTCTGAGAATATAGTTCCCAGTATGTATACGGTTAGAAGATGGCTGTGTCTCATGTGACCTTGTTATTTGTACACGCTGTGACTATACACATCACAACATGTAAATAGGAGAATGTTGGCGTTATTGTGTCACTTATTGGGAGCAGTATGCTAGCTGTAGCCGTTTACCTCCAGTCTTTGTGCTAAGCTAGGCTAGCGGTGGGAGCGTCAGACAGAGTTACGGCACGCACGGAGATGAGAAGGGGGTGTGTGGACTCATCTAACTCTGGGGGATACGACGAATAAGCTAAAGTCCCAAAAGTCCAAAGTTCCTTTAATGTTTTAAATAGAGGCCGTCACAAAAGCAAACTGTAAAACAGCTTTTATTTTATTTTATATATTTTTTTATTTTTTGTTATGAGCAACCATGGGTCTTTTGAAGTTGGGTAAGAATGACTTATTTTACCTTTTTTGCTCCATTCTCATTGTCATGGCACTGGTGTTGTGTGACAATCTATTGTTTAGCTCTTACAGGCTGTTATCTGGCTGTTAGTCAGTGTCACCAACTAACAATGGTGATGTTAGAGTTGTGCAATAAAATAATAATTCAAGTCCCATTAATGCTTGGTGGTGTCAGGTTAATGTGTATTTATGTTAATGTGTATTTATGTTAATGAGCAAGTGACGTCATTGTCCCTTTAAAGTCCCAATAATGTTTGTTTTGGTCCTTATAAGTCACATATTCTTCAAAAAGAGAACTGTCTCTATAAACCACAATAGTTTTAGGGTGGTGTGTATCACGCTCTGAAGGGTGTATCTGAAGTCTAAAGTGTCCTGAATTTTTTCCAAATTTTTTTGAGTGTTTTAATCTAACTCTCATAGCTCTAGGACCTCAGGAAAGGGTAGTCCATCTAAACCACCACCGGGCCTGTTTGGAGAAAAAGTCTGGCTAATCCACATAAACCAGTATGTGTGTGTGTGTGTGTGTGTGTGTGTGTGTGTGTGTGTGTGTGTGTCTGGTTACCATGTGTGAGGTGGCTTGTGGCCACAGTCTTGCCCGGAAAGGCTCGGAGCAGAGCAAGTCATTAGGAAGTGTGTCTGTCTGGAGTGCATTAGGACGCAGGTAATGCAACTCTTACAAGCACTGACCTGGGTGGGAGGGGGTGTTACGTGAGAGGGCTCATGGGGGGAAAAAGACAAACAGCCCGTCCAGAGAAAGCCAGTGCTAAAATGTTACCCACAGCTGCAGTTCTGACTGCCCATCTCAACTGTTTGACAGCGTTTGGTGTTTCTCAACACGGTTCTGCTTACATTGGCTCTGTATGAGTTTCATCATACATTCATGATTCACTCCGGACAGTTAGATGAAGTGGATCCAATCTGCATTCCTGCTCCACACATCCATGTTTCTCTGAATGTGAGGAATAAGAGAGCTATGTTTTAGACTGAGGGTGAGATAAGGGTGTGTGTTCTTCTCTCTGTGTGTGTTTGAGGGGACGGTGTGCCGCGTTTACACCTGCTATTGGCATGTTGTGTGTCATCTGATCACAAATGGCGAATGCTCAGCACAAAATACAGGTGTAAACAAAAACATTATATAATTAAATCACTCAAGTCACATTGTGGCTTAGAAACAATGTTCTGTTTTTCTGTTTATCCTCTTATGATGTCCAGAGGCTTTTATTCACGTACACACATGAACAAGCACACAAATCTTGACCACTTGAGCACATGCTCCTCCAGCACAGAGACACACGAGCAGAGAGACAGCAGGTGTCTGAGGCGTCTCAAACACACTCCTGCCAGACACAGGTGCACACTACAGCCCTCAACAACCCTGAGTCACTCCACCTGTCCCACAATCTACTGAACACGCAAGAGGTGCAAACTAAAACTAAAACCATATAAGAACTTTGTGTGAAATAAAATAAAATGTTTTTTTAAATGTAAACTTGCCAAAGCAACATTTCTCGTTTTCATTTAGTTACCAAGTTCTGTCATGAAACTCTAGGTGGCTCAGGCTGATGGGTCTTTAACTCATTTAGTAGCGATCACATCATTATCTACACTGTAAAAAATCCAACTTACGTTTTGTATGACAAATTCAGTTTTTAAAGTTTATTCAACTATTTAACATGAAAAAAGTTAAGATAACTCAAACACGCAAGTTGAGAAAACTCAAAAATGTCCTGCAGCTGGTTGCCTTTTAAGTTTTCTCAACTTTTTTTTTTTTTTTACAGTGTACAACCTCTCCAAGTCAAAATTTTCTAGTGACTGGTCACATCTAAATTTTTAAATTGGCCCAAGTGCAATTCTTGTTGCAATAGTCTGTTAACATTGGCTCAATGAGAAATAATACGTCAGACTAATTGAAAAATGTAGATGTTATCAGTCACTAGAAATGTTTTACTTGGGGATGTAATTTTTTTTTACAGTGTAGCGCTGCTGATTGGTTGCTGTTGCATTAGCGGCCAATGAGCTGCTGTTCAACATTCAAATACCGGTAGTGTTGCTGTTATCAGTCTGCAGTGCTTTCAGAAACCCTCCTCTTCCCCAGCTCCACCTGTATAGATCTGCTACTGGGTTAATCATGTGCAGCAGCTCGTCTTACTCGCTCACAGCTGTGTCTGTGAATGTATTGGCTGTAGAAAGTCTCAGTACTTGCTCTGCAGTGTAGCAGATCTATGCAGTCAAGACCAAATACAGTAACATTTCCATATCTATTACCATATCAATCTCTCGAGAGTTGTCATGGCAGAACTTGATGTACTAAAATATATTTTATAGTCTGTGATGGATTTTTTAATTAATCATAACTAACATTTATTTTTTTCTTGCAGGATTAACAATTATATGCTTTTGAAACCTGAAATGTCCCCAAACACTCAGTCAGTGTGTCTGAATCATGTCCGAATATAACAAAAGGGGAAATGAAACTAGACATATATCTAAATTTATAAACTCATGATTTTGAGTAATCAAGAAATCATGGTTTGCGTCTACCTATAACAGAAGGGGTTTCTGAATTATGCATATGAAGAACCAATCATATTGTAAAAAAAAAAAAAAGTAATGAATCATGTCCCGTTTGCCATGCTCCTATTCTATAAAAACTGGTGTATTCTTTTTTGCCAGTGGGATTCTCTCTGAAATTCAGTCCTCCTGCTGTGATTAAAGCATAAAGGCATTGTCTGGAGTCTGTCTAGTTAATGCTGTCAGCAGGTTAGAGGAGCACTATAGAGACCTTATTCCCAAGTGCTAGTGTTAGGGGTCAAGACATCCACCGACTTGAAGAGTTGTCGACTGTAGACACAGTGCTAGGGTATAAATATTATTAAGTGTCGACTGTAGACGATTGGGTGTCGACTGGAAACACCCCAGGTAAACCTAAGTCAGGTGTGTAAGGGAAAATCTACCACAAGCTTCTAAAGTGACATAACGGATGTGACAAAAAATATATGTCAACGCTTTTGCGTTCCCCCGAGGAACTTTTCATTCGCTTGCAAAGAACAGAAAAGTTTTGCGAGGAAATGCAAAGTTTTTTTTTTTCACCACCGTGTCCCTTTAGGGGCTTCGTTCTACAATAACTAAAACTGAATAACAAAAATAAAAATGAAATAAAAATGAAATGAATAAAAAATTACATAGAAAAAAAAAACTAATAAAAATGACAAAACACCCAACCAATTACTAAACACAGAAAATATAAAAATTCCAGCTAACAGAGAACATTTTCAGGACTTTGGCTAGCAATCTGGCAAGGTTCTCTCAAAGCTATGAAACAAAAACATTATTCCAGTAACATTAATAGAATGTTTGTTCAAAGTTATCTTGTATTTAATAATGGACTCAAGAAGTTAGGACAAAAAAAATATTTATACATCATTCATCTAGCGTTTTTTTAAGCGTTTTAGAGAACATTCAAAAGTATCGTTTCCATAATATTTGCAAAATTATCAAATATAATATTTCCTAAACATTCACATAAGCAAGAAAAACATTTGTAATTATTTTTTATTTTTTTTATTTAAATGAACACATGACGAATGATAAATTCCTTATTTAAGTACAAATATAAACATGTGCTTTATATAATCTAATTAAATTATGTTTAAAATACATAATTTAACCTTAAAAAAGTTAAAATATCAAACATGTTGCTACCTGAGAAGAGAGGAGCTGCAATAATGGAGAATATGAAAAAAAAATAATTACATTCAAGCATGAAAACTAGTTCTAGTAGAGCCCAAAAACAATATCAAGACTTTGTAAAAGGGCATAATACAGTCTCATTAAAAGGTTTATGAGGCCACCTATCATTCAAAATGTCCTGAAAGGAAATATTACTTTAATGTATACATTGCTGATACAAACCAGATGTTGATACACTGAGCCAAACAAATGATGTTCCTTAAATGCCTTTAAAGTATCACGTCATGTGTGTTATGTTAGAGGTGTGTTATATATAAAAAACATTTTAACATTTTCAGCATTCATGAGGCAACTTTGATCATCCTTTTTTTTTTTTTTAATAAGTCCAATCTATTCATTTGAATGACATTTTCTTTCACATCAATGTTTCATTTCCTTTTCATTTTACCCATATGATCTGTCTTATTAAATGTTTAAAGTACCTGACAGTTTCTCTTATTTTTACTACGTAAAACTGTTTTATGATTCTGAAATGATCATGAAAACATAACATTCTAACAAATTAAGGATGGAAAGGTCAAGGTACTATTTATTGTCTCCCTTAGGAGAAATTAGTTTTGAATGAGAACTGCTGCAACATCAAACCACAAAAACATACAAACATTAACAAACCATCACACTTACAAACACTCTCCCCTTTTAAAACAAAAATCTTACAAAAACAAGTTGGATTATCTACTAACCATTAATAGTACCTGCAGTGATTTCAACACCATGCTGGAGTTCAATCAGTTTGACTGACAGTGGAACAAATGAACATGTATATCTATTATGCTTACATACACAAGCATGCTCAGGATGCGGGAAAATCATAAAATCTTATTTGCCTGCTGGATCACTGCTCAAAAATATATTGTAAGGAAATGAGTGCCTGTGTTCCCATGATTCCCAGACCAAATAATCGTAAAACTGACTCGTCGCTATATACAATCTTAGCATTATATTGCTACTCACTCCAAATACTCGTAGTCTTCTCAAAAAGTGTAGGCACTGGTGAACTCGACACATGTGTGCCATTTAAGCTCACTATTGATGTGGACCCCCAAGTATTTGTAAGAAGCAACCTGTTTAATGTCCTGGCCGTGAACTACATCAGAGCTCTATGATGACCTCTTCTGTTTTCTTAACATTAATCTACAGGTTATGGTCCTCACACCAGCCCAAAATCCCTTCCATGGAAAATATATAGTCATCAATACTAGAATCTCTTGTTAATATACGGAATTACAGTATCATCGAAACATTTCATTATGATTTGATTTGACTGCTGTCTAACGCAGTCGTTTGTGTAAAGAACGAGAATGGCGAGCTTACACAACCCTGTACTACTTCAACATCAGATAACACTGAATTAAGTTTCACTTGTTGTGTCCTGTTTGTTAAAAATGAATAATACCAAATGAATCATAAAAAGATTGACTTTTAAATTAAAGTCCCTGTAGTCAATCATTTTATCCCTTAAAACTCATCTTTCATCACCAAAATTACATATTTAAAAGTTGTTTCCTTGATTTTTTTTGTGTCATGCCTTAAAATATCTTGAATGTAACTCGACACCCTTGCCTCATTTAGTATACGCGGTTCTATGAATATGCAAATGAGCCCCGCCTCCACTCACTCACTCAGCTCAGAGATCCACTGGTTGACGATCACACGTTGATCTGATTGGTTACAAGGTAGTTTGTGACGTCAGAAACACCAGCGATTTCAAAGCGTGTCTTTGGTTCACTGCAGTTTTAAGGAGAAAATACTCAGCAATGCTGTCAACTTATGAATTTACACATGCTTTGTCTTAAAGCATATTAAAAACACCATAAACAACATTAAAAACTTGATTTGACTTTAACTATTTTCTACAGCAGGATATATGAGTGTATTGTATTAAACGCAAAACTAAAATCAATAAAAAGCAACCTAGCATGAGCAACCGGACTTTCAAGGTGCTTTAATACAAGGCGCATTAGTGTAGAAATAGCATCATTGGTATCACTGTTACTCTTATATGCAAACTGGTATTGATCTAAGTGTAACAGGTGTTTAAATATTGCTGTAGCCTGACAAGCCAGACCTACATCAAGATGTTAGGTCTGGGAACACACCATAGACACGGCTCAATCCGAGGGGCGGGATAAATGGTCGTCTTTCAAATTCCCTCTGCACGCAATAGGACAGCGCTACAACCAATCAGAGCGTTTTCCCAACGGCGGAGCTAATGTTAGTTGATAGATTCAACTTTTGCCATATCTGGCTGGCAAAACTACGAACACATCTTCCTTTTTTAAAGGACAAGTTCGGTATTTTACACTTAAAGCCCTGTTTACAGATCGTATCTGATGAAATAGAACGGTTAAGATTAAAATTTGGACACATGCTGCTGTCCCGAGAATTTTAGGTTTATTTCGCTTTTGTGGACCTATTTTGCCAAACGCGTCACACCCGTGATTCTTCCGTTGAGAGCTTGAATAATAGACACTCCAGCCCAGTTGGTGGCGATAATGCACCTTTGCCAATTGCAAGCAAACCACGGGCATTTCATTGAATACACAGAAGAAGCAGAAGAAGAAGCGGCGGAGTAATACCGTAAAGGTGCTGCGGTCTCACAGCACGTCCTATTAAGTCAATGGAGTTGGAGAAAAACTACGATAAAACCTGTTGGAATGCATCTTTTTCAGCGATTTTTGAGGGAACATATCAGTGAACACCCCTGACCACTCGGTGAGTTTCACGTCTTTGTAAACGAAAGTTTAATGTGTTTTTAGGACGGAATCTTCCAGTGCATATAGACAACCATTGTGGGGGTGGGGGGGGGGGAAGCGAAATAAACCTAAAATTCTCGGGACAGCAGCATGTGTCCAAATTTTAATCTTAACCGTTGTATTTCATCAGATACGATCTGTAAACAGGGCTTTAAGTGTAAAATACCGAACTTGTCCTTTAAGAATGACTTCAGTGCCGTTATTTGTTCTTTTCTCAAAGAAAAGCTCAACTCCAAGTCCTCCAGAGTCACGGACAAAGCCGATTCGAGAGACCGCTGTTCGTCATCAGCCATTCTTTGTTTTCAAGTAACAGGGAATTCACACGGAACCGTCACAACTCTGCCGTCATCATGTTAAGCCCGCCCACCGACTCTATGCACGATGTGATTGGCCTGACTAGAGTTTGGTTTTTCCAGCTCGAAAGTCAACGGAAAATAAAAAGCAAAAGCAAAATAAGCAAAATAAAATTTGCTGCCGCTAGGGTGCGTCTATAGGCAAATATTGCTGTTAAATTCATGCATAAATTGGGAAACTAAGACACTAAGACTAAGACTAAGAAACTATGTACTAAGACAGTGATATTAAAAGACCAAACATCATATTAGCCATCGCGTGTAATTAAACGCGCTGCGTTCATACTCTGGGCTCATCTGATTTTTCGTACATAGTATGGCTTATTAATATGATGTTTACTGAGTTTGGTCTTTTAATATCACTGTCTTAGTACATTAAGCCACATTAAGCGTTTTTCACGTTGAGCGTTTTAGGACGTCCCATCTCTCGCTGCTGGTGAGTCGCATCAATGAGTTTAGATTGTTTTCAAGTGCAAAGGTGGACTTTTATACTATACACAAGTTTACTTCATTTGTCAAGTCAAGTTTATTTGTATAGCGCTTTTCACAATACAGATTGTATCAAAGCAGCTTCACAGTATTAAATTAAAATAATACAACAAAGTTTGTTTCAAGAGGAATTTATTGATTGATAAAATTTAATTAAATATCCCCAAAATATCCCCAACTGAGCAAGCCAAAGGCAACAGTGGCAAGGAACCGAAAAACTTCATCAAGTGACCTAATGGTGTCCTAAAACTCCATCAGGTGACCTAATGGAGAAAAAAAACCTTGGGAGAACCCAGGCTCAGTCGGGGGCCAGTTCTCCTCTGGCATTTATGAGCTAGAGGCCGGATTGTAGTTTGAACTGTAGGATTATATGAATGCCTGGCTGAAGAGATGCGACTTTAATCTAGTTTTAAACTGGGAGAGCGAGTCTGAGCAACGAACAGTATCAGGAAGACTATTCCAGAGTTTTGGAGCCAAATGTGAGAATGCTCTCCCTCCTTTGGTGGTTCTGGATATCCTAGGTATGACCAAAAGCCTTGAATTTAGTGATCTTAAAGAGCGCGATGGATTATAGGGCGATAGAAGATCCGTTAAATAGACTGGAGCTAAGCCGTTTAGGGCTTTATAGGTCAGTAGCAATACCTTGTAATTAATACGGAACTTTATAGGTAACCAATGCAGTGATGATAAAATCGGTGTTATATGATCATATTTTCTTGATCTAGTAAGAACTCTAGCGGCGGCATTTTGGACTAACTGTAGCTTGTTTATTGAGGATGCAGGACAACCAGCTAGTAAAGCATTACAGTAATCCAGTCTCGAGGTCATGAATGCATGAACTAACTTTTCTGCATCAGAAACTGATAGCATATCACGTAGCTTAGCAATGTTTCTAAGGTGGAAAAATGCTGTTTTTGTAACATATGAAATATGATTTTCAAAAGACAGGTTGCAATCGAGTATAACTCCCAGGTCTTTTACTGTAGAGGATAAAGTAACAGGACATCCTATGATGTTAAAGTTGTATTGTGCGAGGTTTTGTGGGCGGTTTTTTGAACCGATAAGTATTACCTCTGTCTTGTCTGGATTTAATAAAAGAAAATTACGGGTCATCCAATCTTTTATATCTTTAACACACTCTGTCAATTTGGAAAATTTAGCGTTTTCATCCGGCCGTGATGAAATATATATTTGAGTGTCATCAGCATAACAATGGAAACTAATTCCATGTTTCCTTATAATATTTCCAAGTGGCATCATATATATTGAAAATAACAGAGGGCCTAATACAGATCCCTGCGGCACTCCATAGTTTACTGGAGTTATGATCGATTTTTCTCCATTTAAATAGACAAAATGGTAGCGGTCAGATAGGTATGATTTGAACCAGCTTAGTGCTTGTCCTTGAACACCAGTATAATTTTGTAGTCGATCTAAGAGTAATGTATGATCTATAGTATCGAACGCAGCACTAAGATCAAGTAAAACTAGTATTGAGATACAGCCTTGGTCAGAAGCTAAAAGTAAATCATTTGTGATTTTAACGAGCGCAGTTTCAGTGCTATGATGCGGTCTGAATCCAGACTGAAACTTTTCATAGATCTCATTTTGTTGCAAGAAAGAGCCCAGTTGAGCGGACACCACTTTTTCTAATATTTTAGACATAAATGGAAGATTTGAAATGGGTCTATAATTTGCTAGATTATTATGATCTAATTGTGGTTTCTTAATGAGAGGTTTTATAACTGCCAGTTTAAATGTTCTTGGAACATGACCTAAAGATAAAGACGAGTTAATAATATTGAGGAGAGGCTCTTCCACTACAGGTAACACTTCTTTCAGTAGTTTAGTTGGTATAGGATCTAATAAACATGTTGTTGTTTTAGATGAAGTGATAAGTTTATTTAACTCTTTTTGTTCTATAGTTGTAAAGCACTGTAATTGTTCTTTCGGGGTGATAATTGAAGCTGAATTATAAGGCGCGATTGAAGATTGAACGTTTACAATTGTGGTTCTGATGCTTTCTATTTTCTCAGTGAAGAAGTTCATGAAATCATTACTACTGAACTGTAACGGGATATTTTGTTCGGGTGACGTCTGTTTATTTGTTAGTCTAGCCACGGTGTTAAATAAAAACCTTGGATTGTTTTGGTTGTTTTCTATTAGTTTGCGGAGGTGCTCAGCCCTGGCCGCTTTTAGGGCCTTTTTATAACGTGACATACTGTCTTTCCACACGATTCTAAAGACCTCTAAATTAGTTTGTTTCCATTTACGCTCTAAAATACGGGTTTCTCTCTTTAAAACATGCGTAGTATTGTTATACCATGGTGCTTTATTTTTCTCTCTGACCTTTTTTAATTTAATAGGTGCAACCACATCCAATGTTCTAGAGAGAATGGTGCTCATAGTGCTAGTTAGTTCTTCTAGTTCATCTGTTTGTTTGGGTTCAGGCAGCAGCTGAGATAGATTAGATAAGCAATTTGAGAAATTATCTATGGTGGATGGGAGGATTGTTCTGCCTGGTTGATAACGCGACGCCGCATGACATATTACAGCAGTACGTAATATGCAAGTTACCATGTAGTGATCAGTGACTTCATCACTTTGTGGAATGATATCTATATCGGTTGGATCGGTTCCATGTGATATAATTAAATCGAGTGTATGATTAAGACGAAGTGTTGGTCCGGTGACGTTTTGCTTGACCCCAAATGAATTTAATAAATCTGTAAACGCAGCTCCTAACGCATCATTTGGATTATCTACGTGTATGTTAAAATCTCCAACAATTAGTGCTTTATCGACATTGACTAATAGGTCTGAGAGAAAATCTGCAAACTCTATTAGGAAATCAGCGTAAGGCCCTGGCGGTCTATATACGGTAGCCAAGGCTAGAGATAATAGGGATGTTTTTCTAACATCTAAGAGCGTAACATTTAGTACAAGTACTTCAAATGAAATAAACTTATAACCCGTTTTCTGGGTAACATTTAGAATATCTTTATAAATGGTTGCAACACCTCCGCCACGACCAATCAGACGGGGCTCATGCTTATAACAGTATCCAGGAGGAGTAGACTCATTAATACCGAAATAATCATTTGGTTTAAGCCAGGTTTCAGTAAGGCAAAGTATATCGAAGCTATTATCTGTGACTATTTCATTTACAATAACTGCCTTAGGTGTGAGTGATCTAATGTTTAGAAGACCTAGCTTTAGAAATAGTTTTTGTTTACTAATAGCAACATTTTCTGTTTTAATAACAATTAGATTTTTCCTAGATCCTGCATTAGATTTATTATTTGATCTCACTAAACGAGGAATAGACACGGTTTCTATGCAATGTTCTACACTAGTATTTATATCAGTTGAATTGGTGCAGCAGAGACTATGATTTGGACTTTTGGTTACTAGTCAAAGGGTATTTAACATTTTGGACTGATTTGTCTGTCAGTTAGTTCTGTCAGTCGAGTCAAATATGTGTTATTTGCGATGATAAAATGGAGAGTGTGTGTGTGTGTGTGTTAACCTGCTTGTGAACTCCAAACCTTTGTTTATTTCATTTAAGACTTCTGAGCAACGTGTACTAACCAGCTTTTGGTCGTGTTTGTCCCAGGTATGTGTTTTATTCAGATTTGTCATGTTCTGTGTAAAAAAAGAAGAAAAAGAAATTAGCCGAATTGAGTACTACTAGCATTAGCACATGTGCCATATGCTCGCACGTGCTGAACTGTGTAACTGCGCCATGTTAGGTCAGTGTTCTTCTCTTTCTGTATTTCATTTATACAAAAATATGTAAAACGACGTTCACAGTTTCTCTGTATTAATGTGAATTGATGAGAAATGAGAACAGAGACAGTGTTTTATATTTTATTTCTTTAAACTATGTTTTGTTTTGAGTTTTATTCCACTATATGTTCACACGATCACCTTGTAAATATGTACTGTATATTCAGCAGTCTCACATCTCTCGCTGCTGTTTACTAACCAGCTTTTGGTCGTGTTTGTCCGAGTTTGTCTGTCCCAGGCTCAGTAAAGAGAAATCTTGAGTGACCATCCACTTGCTCTCAGTGTGATTCCATCCACACACACACACACACACACACACACACACACACACACACACACACACACAGTCACATAAGGATGCCTCCACTCCTATTGACGGCCATTCTTGAGTCTAGAACACATGCACTGAATGCCAGAACAGAAATATGCTCATCACAATAACAACCCAGGTCCTGTGAGACTGTGGTCAGAGATGAAAACAGATACCGTTACCTGTTGACTGTTGAGGATGATAACGCTGTTTGAGATGGGAGTGTTTCCTGCAGACCATGAAGCCAGTTACGTGACAGCAAGCCATCTCAAAAAGTAGATCCAGCAAAGAGAGAAGATACAAATCTGTCTTAGTCAATCCTGAGATTCTCCAGAGATTCTCTCATTCCTGCAAATGATCCACATTATCACTGCAGAGGTATTTTGATACTGATAAACTTCCTGGATATGAAATGGGAATCGCATTACAAAACACCTATGGAAGATCCTGTCTCATCTCGGTCTGTAGGTTTCCGTGTGTTTTGAAGTCGAGCTCTTTTAATCTTGCTCTTCATGGTGGTTTTCCATCAGTACACAGCCGTGTAATCTTGACAGCTGTCCATCCGCCAAAGCGTGGAGTTTCACAGCTCTGATAGATGACTTAGACCTCTATCAGGACTCGCATCCCTCATGAAATCACTCATGGAAAAGAGAGATATTTAACGAGGTTAATGTCATTTCAGATAATTTATATTTAGAATTTTTTTTATGAACAAAAAAAAAGTAATTGGCATTTAAAATGCTATTTAAAAAAATCTTCAGGTTTTCTATGCTTGTGTGTAGGGCTGTACAATTAGGCAAAAAAAAAAAAAAAGTAATCTAAAAAACAATAATTATTATGATTTTATTATGATTATTATTAAATAAAAGTGTAGTGTAGTGAGCCAGGGCAAAATTCCTTTAATATATAAATTATTTGGCTAGAGTCCTTCCCAGCTAACACATTCTGTTTTGGTTATGGAAATGTTCAAATATTTTTTAAGGTTAGTATGATGTTCCTGAAATATTCTTTCAACAAAAATTTTACTAACAACTTAACATTATTGGAACGTTGATGTAACATTAACGCCTACATTTGAAATAACGAATTTGCATGCGTAAAAAACGCGCTGTGTGAACGGCCCCTTATGGCAACGTGACATATCCAAAATATTTCCATTTGTGGCTCTTTCCTCCGTTTTTGTCAACAAGTAGATTCAGAGCCACCGCATTAGCAGTGCCGTCGGTCGCCATGTCTCTGTGATTTATGAAGAGGACACAACTATGCACCTTTCGGGCCGCGCATCAAGAACCGGATTAACCCGGTACTTCGGTATCATCACTTAAGAAAAGCTGGTACCATAACGGTTAATTTTTTTTTAGTAACGACTTGGTACCGAAGTACCGGATCTTTTGACAACACTAGTATGATGTTCCTGTAACATTCTTTCAAGCATTCGAACGCCTGCTGTTAACAAGCAAAATCACTGAAGGAAAGAGAAACAAAAACAACAGAAACTACTTCCAGCCACAGCCTTAGATTAAATCAACTTAAGATAAAAGACAATAAATCTCTCAAGATCTCAGCAGAGGAGGATTAAACCGCTCCACAAACAGAATTACCAGCTTCACTTATTGCTTACCAGTTTGACTGTATTTCTATCATACTGTACATTTAAAGTCACCATTATGATTATCCCACTGACTATGCTGATCAGTGTTAACTTAAGTTGGGCTCTTGACCTTTGACTTAATATTAATGTATTTCTCTTTCAGCAATTGTAATATTGTTTTTATAGCTATAAGTATGCAACGTGCATACCTATAGACTAAACACGTGATGCACATGTGCACGCCGTCTGCGTTTTCGCGGGTTTGTGTTTTTGACGTTTTTTTTTACTTTTTCAAGGCTTGTACCTTGAATCTATTTCAGGGTTTGCGTTCTCGAGCCACCAGGCACTGTTTTGTGCGGATGAGCGGGCCGGAGCACGTTGAGTATTTTCTGTTAGAACGGTGTCGTGTTAGCGGCCCCTAAGTTAATAACTAATGATCTTCGCAACGGAAGTGAATCAATCAATCAAAACTAACTTTAGCTGGACAATAACTTTATCCTAGAGCTGCTGTAAAGCCAAAACAATCTCTGTTGCTGTAATTTCCTATCATCACTGTAAAGCTGCTTTGAAACAATCTATATTGTTAAAAGCGCTATATAAATGAAGGTGATTTGATGACTTTTTAGAAAACTTTTGTGCATTGAGAAAGAGAACGATGAAAAACAGATCAACATGTCTGCTTTAATAGCAGTAAAAAAAAACTGCATTAAGGTGGTCTAAACAACTGTTTTCCCTAATTAATGAATTAAATGATTATGTAGTTGAAGCATTATTAAATAAAAACAAATATTAAGGCATTGTGACACGAAGATCACTTGCGACACTGAAGCAACCTGTGGGAGATCTTCCAAAAATGCAACAACCTCTTGTGAAAACTTGAGGCACACTTAGACATCAACAGTCATCATATAAACCTCAACAATGGTGACAATTAAAACATTTTTCAAATATGAATAGCAAAATAATTCAGGAGTTTATTTCATTGATGTCGCAATGCATGGGAGCAAAGAATGAGTTTTGTATACTGCCATGAAGCATGTCACCATTGTTGAGTTTCATATGCTGATTGTTGATGACTCAGAATAACACTTTGTTATTAACCTTCAGCTCAAAATATGTTTTCATCATTCTTCTGAATATCTGACCATCACAGTAGTATCACAGTCAGTAGAACAATATTTAAACTAATTAATAACAAAACATTTTTCTGATCAGCGATTAGACCTCAGATGTGATCAGTGAATCAAGGCACTTTACGATTACATTAATTAACAGCCAACATCACCTAATGCTGTTTTCTGTCTCGATGACTTCTGATGCAGTAAAAGTGTTTTCTGAACACACTGTTCAGAAAACCAATGAAGAGTCAAGAGCCCAACTACAGGAAACACTGATCACCACTGATATGGTGACTTCAACTGTTTTTTCCTCTTTCCTTCAGTGTGTGATACTAATGCTCAATCATCACTTAATTATCTAATAAACTCCAGCACTGCTTCAGGGTTATATTAACACTCTGTTGTGTGGACACATATGAACACATCCAACCTTAAGCCATTTTAAGCCAGAAAGTTAGTGATCCTTAATATTTAAAGGACATTCAAATAATTTATTTCAAATAATGATTTCTGCCAACATTATGAGAGCATTCATCAAATACGGTTTGCAGCCGAGTGTGAAGCGGCTGGGATGAGAATCAGCACCTCCAAATCCGAGGCCATGGTCCTCAGTCGGAAAAGGGTGGCTTGCCCACTTCAGGTTGGTGGAGAGTTCCTGCCTCAAGTGGAGGAGTTTAAGTATCTTGGGGTTTTGTTCACGAGTGAGGGAAGGATGGAACGGGAGATTGACAGACGGATCGGTGCAGCTTCTGCAGTAATGCGGTCGATGTACCGGTCTGTCGTGGTGAAGAAAGAGCTGAGCCGCAAGGCGAAGCTCTCGATTTACCGGTCAATCTACGTTCCTACTCTCACCTATGGTCATGAGTTTTGGGTCATGACCGAAAGGACAAGATCCCGGATACAGGTGCCCGAAATGAGCTTTCTCCGCAGGGTGGCTGGGCGATCCCTTAGAGATAGGGTGAGAAGCTCGGTCACTCGGGAGGAGCTCAGAGTAGAGCCGCTGCTCCTCCACATCGAGAGGGGTCAGCTGAGGTGGCTCGGGCATCTGTTCCGGATGCCTCCTGGACGCCTTCCCGGGAAGGTGTTCCGGGCGCGTCCCACTGGGAGGAGACCCCGGGGAAGACCTAGGACACGCTGGAGAGACTATGTCTCCCGGCTGGCCTGGGAACGCCTCGGTGTCCCCCCGGAAGAGCTGGATGAAGTGTCTAGGGAGAGGGAAGTCTGGGCATCTCTGCTTAGACTGCTGCCCCCGCGACCCGGCCCCGGATAAGCGGAAGAAGATGGATGGATGGATGGATGGATGGATGGATGGATGGATGGATGGATGGATGGATGGATGGATGGATTGGATGGATGGATTGGATGGATGGATGGATGGATGGATGGATGGATGGATGGATGGATGGATGGGGTATTTCATGAACTTTGTTTTGAAAGCGTTTAATTCTAACACGTGCATAAACTGTAGATACATTTAAGGCAAAAGTTAGGAACAATAATAATGGGAAAGGTTATCATTGGGAATCATTCTCGTGTTACGCAGTATGTATGAATTCAGCAAGAACCAATGAGGTTTATTCTCATGTTATGAAGCACGTTTGAGCTTCTGCAGGAACCAATGAGGTTCATTCTCGTGTTACGCAGCACGTTTGAGCTTCAGCAAGAACCAATGAGGTTCATTCTTGTGTTACACAACACGTTTGAGCATCAGCACGAACCAATGAGGTTCATTCTCATGTTACACAACACGTTTGAGCTTCATCAAGAACCAATGAGGTTCATTCTCGTGTTACGCAGCACGTTTGAGCTTCAGCAAGAACCAATGAGGTTCATTCTTGTGTTACGCTGCACGTTTGAGCTTCATCAAGAACCAATGAGGTTCATTCTCATGTTACACAACACGTTTGAGCATCAGCACGAACCAATGAGGTTCATTCTCGTGTTACGCAGCACGTTTGAGCATCAGCACGAACCAATGAGGTTCATTCTTGTGTTACACAGCACGTTTGAGCTTCATCAAGAACCAATGAGGTTCATTCTCATGTTACACAGCACGTTTGAGCTTCAGCAAGAACCAATGAGGTTAATTCTTGTGTTACGCTGCACATTTGAGCATCAGCACGAACCAATGAGGTTAATTCTTGTGTTACGCAGCACGTTTGAGCATCAGCACGAACCAATGAGGTTAATTCTTGTGTTACGCTGCACGTTTGAGCTTCATCAAGAACCAATGAGGTTCATTCGCGTGTTACACAGCACGTTTGAGCATCAGCACGAACCAATGAGGTTCATTCTCGTGTTACGCAGCACGTTTGAGCTTCATCAAGAACCAATGAGGTTCATTCTTGTGTTACACAGCACGTCTGAGCTTCAGCAAGAACCAATGAGGTTCATTCTTGTAACACACACTACGTTTGAGCTTCAGCAAGAACCAATGAGGTTCATTCTCATGTTACACAACACGTTTGAGCATCAGCACGAACCAATGAGGTTCATTCTCATGTTACGCAGCACGTTTGAGCATCAGCACGAACCAATGAGGTTCATTCTTGTGTTACACAGCACGTTTGAGCTTCATCAAGAACCAATGAGGTTCATTCTCATGTTACACAGCACGTTTGAGCTTCAGCAAGAACCAATGAGGTTCATTCTTGTGTTACGCTGTACATTTGAGCATCAGCACGAACCAATGAGGTTCATTCTTGTGTTACGCAGCACGTTTGAGCTTCAGCAAGAACCAATGAGGTTCATTCTTGTGTTACGCTGCACGTTTGAGCTTCATCAAGAACCAATGAGGTTCATTCTCGTGTTACGCAGCACGTTTGAGCATCAGCACGAACCAATGAGGTTCATTCTCGTGTTACGCAGCACGTTTGAGCTTCATCAAGAACCAATGAGGTTCATTCTTGTGTTACACAGCACGTTTGAGCATCAGCACGAACCAATGAGGTTCATTGTGTTACGCAGCACGTTTGAGCTTCAGCAAGAACCAATGAGGTTCATTCTTGTGTTACGCTGCACATTTGAGCATCAGCACGAACCAATGAGGTTAATTCTTGTGTTACGCAGCACGTTTGAGCATCAGCACGAACCAATGAGGTTAATTCTTGTGTTACGCTGCACGTTTGAGCTTCATCAAGAACCAATGAGGTTCATTCGCGTGTTACACAGCACGTTTGAGCATCAGCACGAACCAATGAGGTTCATTCTCGTGTTACGCAGCACGTTTGAGCTTCATCAAGAACCAATGAGGTTCATTCTTGTGTTACACAGCACGTCTGAGCTTCAGCAAGAACCAATGAGGTTCATTCTTGTAACACACACTACGTTTGAGCTTCAGCAAGAACCAATGAGGTTCATTCTCATGTTACACAACACGTTTGAGCATCAGCACGAACCAATGAGGTTCATTCTCATGTTACGCAGCACGTTTGAGCATCAGCACGAACCAATGAGGTTCATTCTTGTGTTACACAGCACGTTTGAGCTTCATCAAGAACCAATGAGGTTCATTCTCATGTTACACAGCACGTTTGAGCTTCAGCAAGAACCAATGAGGTTCATTCTTGTGTTACGCTGTACATTTGAGCATCAGCACGAACCAATGAGGTTCATTCTTGTGTTACGCAGCACGTTTGAGCTTCAGCAAGAACCAATGAGGTTCATTCTTGTGTTACGCTGCACGTTTGAGCTTCATCAAGAACCAATGAGGTTCATTCTCGTGTTACGCAGCACGTTTGAGCATCAGCACGAACCAATGAGGTTCATTCTCGTGTTACGCAGCACGTTTGAGCTTCATCAAGAACCAATGAGGTTCATTCTTGTGTTACACAGCACGTTTGAGCATCAGCACGAACCAATGAGGTTCATTGTGTTACGCAGCACGTTTGAGCTTCAGCAAGAACCAATGAGGTTCATTCTTGTGTTACGCTGCACGTTTGAGCTTAATCAAGAACCAATGAGGTTCATTCTCGTGTTACGCAGCACGTTTGAGCATCAGCACGAACCAATGAGGTTCATTCTCGTGTTACGCAGCACGTTTAGGCTTCAGCAAGAACCAATGAGGTTCATTCTCGTGTTACGCAGCACGTTTGAGCTTCATCAAGAACCAATGAGGTTCATTCTTGTGTTACACAGCACGTTTGAGCATCAGCACGAACCAATGAGGTTCATTCTTGTGTTACGCAGCACGTTTGAGCTTCAGCAAGAACCAATGAGGTTCATTCTCATGTTACACAACACGTTTGAGCATCAGCACGAACCAATGAGGTTCATTCTCGTGTTACGCAGCACGTTTGAGCATCAGCACGAACCAATGAGGTTCATTCTTGTGTTACACAGCACGTTTGAGCTTCATCAAGAACCAATGAGGTTCATTCTCATGTTACACAGCACGTTTGAGCTTCAGCAATAACCAATGAGGTTCATTCTTGTGTTACGCTGCACATTTGAGCATCAGCACGAACCAATGAGGTTCATTCTTGTGTTACGCAGCACGTTTGAGCTTCAGCAAGAACCAATGAGGTTCATTCTTGTGTTACGCTGCACGTTTGAGCTTCATCAAGAACCAATGAGGTTCATTCGCGTGTTACGCAGCACGTTTGAGCATCAGCACGAACCAATGAGGTTCATTCTCGTGTTACGCAGCACGTTTGAGCTTCATCAAGAACCAATGAGGTTCATTCTTGTGTTACACAGCACGTTTGAGCTTCAGCAAGAACCAATGAGGTTCATTCTTGTAACACACACTACGTTTGAGCTTCAGCAAGAACCAATGAGGTTCATTCTCATGTTACACAACACGTTTGAGCATCAGCACGAACCAATGAGGTTCATTCTCGTGTTACGCAGCACGTTTGAGCATCAGCACGAACCAATGAGGTTCATTCTTGTGTTACACAGCACGTTTGAGCTTCATCAAGAACCAATGAGGTTCATTCTCATGTTACACAGCACGTTTGAGCTTCAGCAAGAACCAATGAGGTTCATTCTTGTGTTACGCTGCACATTTGAGCATCAGCACGAACCAATGAGGTTCATTCTTGTGTTACGCAGCACGTTTGAGCTTCAGCAAGAACCAATGAGGTTCATTCTTGTGTTACGCTGCACGTTTGAGCTTCATCAAGAACCAATGAGGTTCATTCTCGTGTTACGCAGCACGTTTGAGCATCAGCACGAACCAATGAGGTTCATTCTCGTGTTACGCAGCACGTTTGAGCTTCATCAAGAACCAATGAGGTTCATTCTTGTGTTACACAGCACGTTTGAGCATCAGCACGAACCAATGAGGTTCATTGTGTTACGCAGCACGTTTGAGCTTCAGCAAGAACCAATGAGGTTCATTCTTGTGTTACGCTGCACGTTTGAGCTTCATCAAGAACCAATGAGGTTCATTCTCGTGTTACGCAGCACGTTTGAGCATCAGCACGAACCAATGAGGTTCATTCTCGTGTTACGCAGCACGTTTAGGCTTCAGCAAGAACCAATGAGGTTCATTCTCGTGTTACGCAGCACGTTTGAGCTTCATCAAGAACCAATGAGGTTCATTCTTGTGTTACACAGCACGTTTGAGCATCAGCACGAACCAATGAGGTTCATTCTTGTGTTACGCAGCACGTTTGAGCTTCAGCAAGAACCAATGAGGTTCATTCTTGTGTTACGCTGCACGTTTGAGCTTCATCAAGAACCAATGAGGTTCATTCTTGTGTTACACAGCACGTTTGAGCATCAGCACGAACCAATGAGGTTCATTCTCGTGTTAGGCAGCACGTTTGAGCATCAGCACGAACCAATGAGGTTCATTCTTGTGTTACACAGCACGTTTGAGCTTCATCAAGAACCAATGAGGTTCATTCTTGTGTTACACAACACGTTTGAGCATCAGCACGAACCAATGAGGTTCATTCTCGTGTTACGCAGCACGTTTGAGCATCAGCACGAACCAATGAGGTTCATTCTTGTGTTACACAGCACGTTTGAGCTTCATCAAGAACCAATGAGGTTCATTCTCATGTTACACAGCACGTTTGAGCTTCAGCAAGAACCAATGAGGTTCATTCTTGTGTTACGCTGCACATTTGAGCATCAGCACGAACCAATGAGGTTCATTCTTGTGTTACGCAGCACGTTTGAGCTTCAGCAAGAACCAATGAGGTTCATTCTTGTGTTACGCTGCACGTTTGAGCTTCATCAAGAACCAATGAGGTTCATTCGCGTGTTACGCAGCACGTTTGAGCATCAGCACGAACCAATGAGGTTCATTCTCGTGTTACGCAGCACGTTTGAGCTTCATCAAGAACCAATGAGGTTCATTCTTGTGTTACACAGCACGTTTGAGCATCAGCACGAACCAATGAGGTTCATTCTTGTGTTACACAGCACGTTTGAGCTTCAGCAAGAACCAATGAGGTTCATTCTTGTAACACACACTACGTTTGAGCTTCAGCAAGAACCAATGAGGTTCATTCTCATGTTACACAACACGTTTGAGCATCAGCACGAACCAATGAGGTTCATTCTCGTGTTACACAGCACGTTTGAGCATCAGCACGAACCAATGAGGTTCATTCTTGTGTTACACAGCACGTTTGAGCTTCATCAAGAACCAATGAGGTTCATTCTCATGTTACACAGCACGTTTGAGCTTCAGCAAGAACCAATGAGGTTCATTCTTGTGTTACGCTGCACGTTTGAGCATCAGCACGAACCAATGAGGTTCATTCTTGTGTTACGCAGCACGTTTGAGCTTCAGCAAGAACCAATGAGGTTCATTCTTGTGTTACGCTGCACGTTTGAGCTTCATCAAGAACCAATGAGGTTCATTCTCGTGTTACGCAGCACGTTTGAGCATCAGCACGAACCAATGAGGTTCATTCTCGTGTTACGCAGCACGTTTGAGCTTCATCAAGAACCAATGAGGTTCATTCTTGTGTTACACAGCACGTTTGAGCATCAGCACGAACCAATGAGGTTCATTGTGTTACGCAGCACGTTTGAGCTTCAGCAAGAACCAATGAGGTTCATTCTCGTGTTACGCAGCACGTTTGAGCATCAGCACGAACCAATGAGGTTCATTCTTCTGTTACACAGCACGTTTGAGCTTCATCAAGAACCAATGAGGTTCATTCTTGTGTTACACAACACGTTTGAGCATCAGCACGAACCAATGAGGTTCATTCTCATGTTACAAAACACGTTTGAGCTTCATCAAGAACCAATGAGGTTCATTCTCGTGTTACGCAGCACGTTTGAGCTTCAGCAAGAACCAATGAGGTTCATTCTTGTGTTACGCTGCACGTTTGAGCTTCATCAAGAACCAATGAGGTTCATTCTCATGTTACACAACACGTTTGAGCATCAGCACGAACCAATGAGGTTCATTCTTGTGTTACACAGCACGTTTGAGCATCAGCACGAACCAATGAGGTTCATTCTTGTGTTACACAGCACGTTTGAGCTTCAGCAAGAACCAATGAGGTTCATTCTTGTAACACACACTACGTTTGAGCTTCAGCAAGAACCAATGAGGTTCATTCTCATGTTACACAACACGTTTGAGCATCAGCACGAACCAATGAGGTTCATTCTCGTGTTACAGAGCACATTTGAGCATCAGCACGAACCAATGAGGTTCATTCTTGTGTTACACAGCACGTTTGAGCTTCATCAAGAACCAATGAGGTTCATTCTCATGTTACACAGCACGTTTGAGCTTCAGCAAGAACCAATGAGGTTCATTCTTGTGTTACGCTGCACGTTTGAGCATCAGCACGAACCAATGAGGTTCATTCTTGTGTTACGCAGCACGTTTGAGCTTCAGCAAGAACCAATGAGGTTCATTCTTGTGTTACGCTGCACGTTTGAGCTTCATCAAGAACCAATGAGGTTCATTCGCGTGTTACGCAGCACGTTTGAGCATCAGCACGAACCAATGAGGTTCATTTGCGTGTTACGCAGCACGTTTGAGCTTCATCAAGAACCAATGAGGTTCATTCTTGTTTTACACAGCACGTTTGAGCATCAGCACGAACCAATGAGGTTCATTCTTGTGTTACGCAGCACGTTTGAGCTTCAGCAAGAACCAATGAGGTTCATTCTTGTGTTACGCTGCACGTTTGAGCTTCATCAAGAACCAATGAGGTTCATTCTCGTGTTACGCAGCACGTTTGAGCATCAGCACGAACCAATGAGGTTCATTCTCGTGTTACGCAGCACGTTTGAGCTTCATCAAGAACCAATGAGGTTCATTCTTGTGTTACGCAGCACGTTTGAGCTTCAGCAAGAACCAATGAGGTTCATTCTTGTGTTACGCTGCACGTTTGAGCTTCATCAAGAACCAATGAGGTTCATTCTTGTGTTACACAGCACGTTTGAGCATCAGCACGAACCAATGAGGTTCATTCTTGTGTTACGCAGCACGTTTGAGCTTCAGCAAGAACCAATGAGGTTCATTCTTGTGTTACGCTGCACGTTTGAGCTTCATCAAGAACCAATGAGGTTCATTCTCCTGTTACGCAGCACGTTTGAGCATCAGCACGAACCAATGAGGTTCATTCTCGTGTTACGCAGCACGTTTGAGCTTCATCAAGAACCAATGAGGTTCATTCTCGTGTTACGCAGCACGTTTGAGCTTCATCAAGAACCAATGAGGTTCATTCTTGTGTTACACAGCACGTTTGAGCATCAGCACGAACCAATGAGGTTCATTCTTGTGTTACGCAGCACGTTTGAGCTTCAGCAAGAACCAATGAGGTTCATTCTTGTGTTACGCTGCACGTTTGAGCTTCATCAAGAATCAATGAGGTTCATTCTTGTGTTACACAGCACGTTTGAGCATCAGCACGAACCAATGAGGTTCATTCTCGTGTTAAGCAGCACGTTTGAGCATCAGCACGAACCAATGAGGTTCATTCTTGTGTTACACAGCACGTTTGAGCTTCATCAAGAACCAATGAGGTTCATTCTTGTGTTACACAACACGTTTGAGCATCAGCACGAACCAATGAGGTTCATTCTCATGTTACACAACACGTTTGAGCTTCATCAAGAACCAATGAGGTTCATTCTCGTGTTACGCAGCACGTTTGAGCTTCAGCAAGAACCAATGAGGTTCATTCTTGTGTTACGCTGCACGTTTGAGCTTCATCAAGAACCAAAGAGGTTCATTCTCATGTTACACAACACGTTTGAGCATCAGCACGAACCAATGAGGTTCATTCTTGTGTTACACAGCACGTTTGAGCATCAGCACGAACCAATGAGGTTCATTCTTGTGTTACACAGCACGTTTGAGCTTCAGCAAGAACCAATGAGGTTCATTCTTGTAACACACACTACGTTTGAGCTTCAGCAAGAACCAATGAGGTTCATTCTCATGTTACACAGCACGTTTGAGCTTCAGCAAGAACCAATGAGGTTCATTCTTGTGTTACGCTGCACGTTTGAGCTTCATCAAGAACCAATGAGGTTCATTCTTGTGTTACACAGCACGTTTGAACATCAGCACGAACCAATGAGGTTCATTCTCGTGTTAAGCAGCACGTTTGAGCATCAGCACGAACCAATGAGGTTCATTCTTGTGTTACACAGCACGTTTGAGCTTCATCAAGAACCAATGAGGTTCATTCTTGTGTTACACAACACGTTTGAGCATCAGCACGAACCAATGAGGTTCATTCTCATGTTACACAACACGTTTGAGCTTCATCAAGAACCAATGAGGTTCATTCTCGTGTTACGCAGCACGTTTGAGCTTCAGCAAGAACCAATGAGGTTCATTCTTGTGTTACGCTGCACGTTTGAGCTTCATCAAGAACCAATGAGGTTCATTCTCATGTTACACAACACGTTTGAGCATCAGCACGAACCAATGAGGTTCATTCTCGTGTTACACAGCACGTTTGAGCATCAGCACGAACCAATGAGGTTCATTCTTGTGTTACACAGCACGTTTGAGCTTCATCAAGAACCAATGAGGTTCATTCTCATGTTACACAGCACGTTTGAGCTTCAGCAAGAACCAATGAGGTTCATTCTTGTGTTACGCTGCACGTTTGAGCATCAGCACGAACCAATGAGGTTCATTCTTGTGTTACGCAGCACGTTTGAGCTTCAGCAAGAACCAATGAGGTTCATTCTTGTGTTACGCTGCACGTTTGAGCTTCATCAAGAACCAATGAGGTTCATTCGCGTGTTACGCAGCACGTTTGAGCATCAGCACGAACCAATGAGGTTCATTTGCGTGTTACGCAGCACGTTTGAGCTTCATCAAGAACCAATGAGGTTCATTCTTGTTTTACACAGCACGTTTGAGCATCAGCACGAACCAATGAGGTTCATTCTTGTGTTACGCAGCACGTTTGAGCTTCAGCAAGAACCAATGAGGTTCATTCTTGTGTTACGCTGCACGTTTGAGCTTCATCAAGAACCAATGAGGTTCATTCTCGTGTTACGCAGCACGTTTGAGCATCAGCACGAACCAATGAGGTTCATTCTCGTGTTACGCAGCACGTTTGAGCTTCATCAAGAACCAATGAGGTTCATTCTTGTGTTACGCAGCACGTTTGAGCTTCAGCAAGAACCAATGAGGTTCATTCTTGTGTTACGCTGCACGTTTGAGCTTCATCAAGAACCAATGAGGTTCATTCGCGTGTTACGCAGCACGTTTGAGCATCAGCACGAACCAATGAGGTTCATTCTCGTGTTACGCAGCACGTTTGAGCTTCATCAAGAACCAATGAGGTTCATTCTTGTGTTACACAGCACGTTTGAGCATCAGCACGAACCAATGAGGTTCATTCTTGTGTTACGCAGCACGTTTGAGCTTCAGCAAGAACCAATGAGGTTCATTCTTGTGTTACGCTGCACGTTTGAGCTTCATCAAGAACCAATGAGGTTCATTCTCCTGTTACGCAGCACGTTTGAGCATCAGCACGAACCAATGAGGTTCATTCTCGTGTTACGCAGCACGTTTGAGCTTCATCAAGAACCAATGAGGTTCATTCTCGTGTTACGCAGCACGTTTGAGCTTCATCAAGAACCAATGAGGTTCATTCTTGTGTTACACAGCACGTTTGAGCATCAGCACGAACCAATGAGGTTCATTCTTGTGTAACGCAGCACGTTTGAGCTTCAGCAAGAACCAATGAGGTTCATTCTTGTGTTACGCTGCACGTTTGAGCTTCATCAAGAATCAATGAGGTTCATTCTTGTGTTACACAGCACGTTTGAGCATCAGCACGAACCAATGAGGTTCATTCCCGTGTTAAGCAGCACGTTTGAGCATCAGCACGAACCAATGAGGTTCATTCTTGTGTTACACAGCACGTTTGAGCTTCATCAAGAACCAATGAGGTTCATTCTTGTGTTACACAACACGTTTGAGCATCAGCACGAACCAATGAGGTTCATTCTCATGTTACACAACACGTTTGAGCTTCATCAAGAACCAATGAGGTTCATTCTCGTGTTACGCAGCACGTTTGAGCTTCAGCAAGAACCAATGAGGTTCATTCTTGTGTTACGCTGCACGTTTGAGCTTCATCAAGAACCAATGAGGTTCATTCTCATGTTACACAACACGTTTGAGCATCAGCACGAACCAATGAGGTTCATTCTTGTGTTACACAGCACGTTTGAGCATCAGCACGAACCAATGAGGTTCATTCTTGTGTTACACAGCACGTTTGAGCTTCAGCAAGAACCAATGAGGTTCATTCTTGTAACACACACTACGTTTGAGCTTCAGCAAGAACCAATGAGGTTCATTCTCATGTTACACAGCACGTTTGAGCTTCAGCAAGAACCAATGAGGTTCATTCTTGTGTTACGCTGCACGTTTGAGCTTCATCAAGAACCAATGAGGTTCATTCTTGTGTTACACAGCACGTTTGAACATCAGCACGAACCAATGAGGTTCATTCTCGTGTTAAGCAGCACGTTTGAGCATCAGCACGAACCAATGAGGTTCATTCTTGTGTTACACAGCACGTTTGAGCTTCATCAAGAACCAATGAGGTTCATTCTTGTGTTACACAACACGTTTGAGCATCAGCACGAACCAATGAGGTTCATTCTCATGTTACACAACACGTTTGAGCTTCATCAAGAACCAATGAGGTTCATTCTCGTGTTACGCAGCACGTTTGAGCTTCAGCAAGAACCAATGAGGTTCATTCTTGTGTTACGCTGCACGTTTGAGCTTCATCAAGAACCAATGAGGTTCATTCTCATGTTACACAACACGTTTGAGCATCAGCACGAACCAATGAGGTTCATTCTTGTGTTACACAGCACGTTTGAGCATCAGCACGAACCAATGAGGTTCATTCTTGTGTTACACAGCACGTTTGAGCTTCAGCAAGAACCAATGAGGTTCATTCTTGTAACACACACTACGTTTGAGCTTCAGCAAGAACCAATGAGGTTCATTCTCATGTTACACAACACGTTTGAGCATCAGCACGAACCAATGAGGTTAATTCTCGTGTTACACAGCACGTTTGAGCATCAGCACGAACCAATGAGGTTCATTCTTGTGTTACACAGCACGTTTGAGCTTCATCAAGAACCAATGAGGTTCATTCTCATGTTACACAGCACGTTTGAGCTTCAGCAAGAACCAATGAGGTTCATTCTTGTGTTACGCTGCACGTTTGAGCATCAGCACGAACCAATGAGGTTCATTCTTGTGTTACGCAGCACGTTTGAGCTTCAGCAAGAACCAATGAGGTTCATTCTTGTGTTACGCTGCACGTTTGAGCTTCATCAAGAACCAATGAGGTTCATTCTCGTGTTACGCAGCACGTTTGAGCATCAGCACGAACCAATGAGGTTCATTCTCGTGTTACGCAGCACGTTTGAGCTTCATCAAGAACCAATGAGGTTCATTCTTGTGTTACACAGCACGTTTGAGCATCAGCACGAACCAATGAGGTTCATTCTCGTGTTAAGCAGCACGTTTGAGCATCAGCACAAACCAATGAGGTTCATTCTTGTGTTACACAGCACGTTTGAGCTTCATCAAGAACCAATGAGGTTCATTCTTGTGTTACACAACACGTTTGAGCATCAGCACGAACCAATGAGGTTCATTCTCATGTTACACAACACGTTTGAGCTTCATCAAGAACCAATGAGGTTCATTCTCGTGTTACGCAGCACGTTTGAGCTTCAGCAAGAACCAATGAGGTTCATTCTTGTGTTACGCTGCACGTTTGAGCTTCATCAAGAACCAATGAGGTTCATTCTCATGTTACACAACACGTTTGAGCATCAGCACGAACCAATGAGGTTCATTCTTGTGTTACACAGCACGTTTGAGCATCAGCACGAACCAATGAGGTTCATTCTTGTGTTACACAGCACGTTTGAGCTTCAGCAAGAACCAATGAGGTTCATTCTTGTAACACACACTACGTTTGAGCTTCAGCAAGAACCAATGAGGTTCATTCTCATGTTACACAGCACGTTTGAGCTTCAGCAAGAACCAATGAGGTTCATTCTTGTGTTACGCTGCACGTTTGAGCTTCAGCAAGAACCAATGAGGTTCATTCTTGTGTTACGCAGCACGTTTGAACATCAGCACGAACCAATGAGGTTCATTCTCGTGTTACACAACACGTTTGAGCTTCATCAAGAACCAATGAGGTTCATTCTCGTGTTACGCAGCACGTTTGAGCTTCAGCAAGAACCAATGAGGTTCATTCTTGTGTTACGCTGCACGTTTGAGCTTCATCAAGAACCAATGAGGTTCATTCTCATTTTACACAACACGTTTGAGCATCAGCACGAACCAATGAGGTTCATTCTTGTGTTACACAGCACATTTGAGCATCAGCACGAACCAATGAGGTTCATTCTTGTGTTACACAGCACGTTTGAGCTTCAGCAAGAACCAATGAGGTTCATTCTTGTAACACACACTACGTTTGAGCTTCAGCAAGAACCAATGAGGTTCATTCTCATGTTACACAACACGTTTGAGCATCAGCACGAACCAATGAGGTTCATTCTCGTGTTACACAGCACGTTTGAGCATCAGCACGAACCAATGAGGTTCATTCTTGTGTTACACAGCACGTTTGAGCTTCATCAAGAACCAATGAGGTTCATTCTCATGTTACACAGCACGTTTGAGCTTCAGCAAGAACCAATGAGGTTCATTCTTGTGTTACGCTGCACGTTTGAGCATCAGCACGAACCAATGAGGTTCATTCTTGTGTTACGCAGCACGTTTGAGCTTCAGCAAGAACCAATGAGGTTCATTCTTGTGTTACGCTGCACGTTTGAGCTTCATCAAGAACCAATGAGGTTCATTCTCGTGTTACGCAGCACGTTTGAGCATCAGCACGAACCAATGAGGTTCATTCTCGTGTTACGCAGCACGTTTGAGCTTCATCAAGAACCAATGAGGTTCATTCTTGTGTTACACAGCACGTTTGAGCATCAGCACGAACCAATGAGGTTCATTGTGTTACGCAGCACGTTTGAGCTTCAGCAAGAACCAATGAGGTTCATTCTCGTGTTACGCAGCACGTTTGAGCATCAGCACGAACCAATGAGGTTCATTCTTGTGTTACACAGCACGTTTGAGCTTCATCAAGAACCAATGAGGTTCATTCTTGTGTTACACAACACGTTTGAGCATCAGCACGAACCAATGAGGTTCATTCTCATGTTACACAACACGTTTGAGCTTCATCAAGAACCAATGAGGTTCATTCTTGTGTTACACAGCACGTTTGAGCTTCATCAAGAACCAATGAGGTTCATTCTTGTGTTACACAACACGTTTGAGCATCAGCACGAACCAATGAGGTTCATTCTCATGTTACACAACACGTTTGAGCTTCATCAAGAACCAATGAGGTTCATTCTCGTGTTACGCAGCACGTTTGAGCTTCAGCAAGAACCAATGAGGTTCATTCTTGTGTTACGCTGCACGTTTGAGCTTCATCAAGAACCAATGAGGTTCATTCTCATGTTACACAACACGTTTGAGCATCAGCACGAACCAATGAGGTTCATTCTTGTGTTACACAGCACGTTTGAGCATCAGCACGAACCAATGAGGTTCATTCTTGTGTTACACAGCACGTTTGAGCTTCAGCAAGAACCAATGAGGTTCATTCTTGTAACACACACTACGTTTGAGCTTCAGCAAGAACCAATGAGGTTCATTCTCATGTTACACAGCACGTTTGAGCTTCAGCAAGAACCAATGAGGTTCATTCTTGTGTTACGCTGCACGTTTGAGCTTCAGCAAGAACCAATGAGGTTCATTCTTGTGTTACGCAGCACGTTTGAACATCAGCACGAACCAATGAGGTTCATTCTCGTGTTACACAACACGTTTGAGCTTCATCAAGAACCAATGAGGTTCATTCTCGTGTTACGCAGCACGTTTGAGCTTCAGCAAGAACCAATGAGGTTCATTCTTGTGTTACGCTGCACGTTTGAGCTTCATCAAGAACCAATGAGGTTCATTCTCATTTTACACAACACGTTTGAGCATCAGCACGAACCAATGAGGTTCATTCTTGTGTTACACAGCACATTTGAGCATCAGCACGAACCAATGAGGTTCATTCTTGTGTTACACAGCACGTTTGAGCTTCAGCAAGAACCAATGAGGTTCATTCTTGTAACACACACTACGTTTGAGCTTCAGCAAGAACCAATGAGGTTCATTCTCATGTTACACAACACGTTTGAGCATCAGCACGAACCAATGAGGTTCATTCTCGTGTTACACAGCACGTTTGAGCATCAGCACGAACCAATGAGGTTCATTCTTGTGTTACACAGCACGTTTGAGCTTCATCAAGAACCAATGAGGTTCATTCTCATGTTACACAGCACGTTTGAGCTTCAGCAAGAACCAATGAGGTTCATTCTTGTGTTACGCTGCACGTTTGAGCATCAGCACGAACCAATGAGGTTCATTCTTGTGTTACGCAGCACGTTTGAGCTTCAGCAAGAACCAATGAGGTTCATTCTTGTGTTACGCTGCACGTTTGAGCTTCATCAAGAACCAATGAGGTTCATTCTCGTGTTACGCAGCACGTTTGAGCATCAGCACGAACCAATGAGGTTCATTCTCGTGTTACGCAGCACGTTTGAGCTTCATCAAGAACCAATGAGGTTCATTCTTGTGTTACACAGCACGTTTGAGCATCAGCACGAACCAATGAGGTTCATTGTGTTACGCAGCACGTTTGAGCTTCAGCAAGAACCAATGAGGTTCATTCTCGTGTTACGCAGCACGTTTGAGCATCAGCACGAACCAATGAGGTTCATTCTTGTGTTACACAGCACGTTTGAGCTTCATCAAGAACCAATGAGGTTCATTCTTGTGTTACACAACACGTTTGAGCATCAGCACGAACCAATGAGGTTCATTCTCATGTTACACAACACGTTTGAGCTTCATCAAGAACCAATGAGGTTCATTCTCGTGTTACGCAGCACGTTTGAGCTTCAGCAAGAACCAATGAGGTTCATTCTTGTGTTACGCTGCACGTTTGAGCTTCATCAAGAACCAATGAGGTTCATTCTCATGTTACACAACACGTTTGAGCATCAGCACGAACCAATGAGGTTAATTCTTGTGTTACACAGCAGGTTTGAGCATCAGCACGAACCAATGAGGTTCATTCTTGTGTTACACAGCACGTTTGAGCTTCAGCAAGAACCAATGAGGTTCATTCTTGTAACACACACTACGTTTGAGCTTCAGCAAGAACCAATGAGGTTCATTCTCATGTTACACAACACGTTTGAGCATCAGCACGAACCAATGAGGTTCATTCTCGTGTTACACAGCACGTTTGAGCATCAGCACGAACCAATGAGGTTCATTCTTGTGTTACACAGCACGTTTGAGCTTCATCAAGAACCAATGAGGTTCATTCTCATGTTACACAGCACGTTTGAGCTTCAGCAAGAACCAATGAGGTTCATTCTTGTGTTACGCTGCACGTTTGAGCATCAGCACGAACCAATGAGGTTCATTCTTGTGTTACGCAGCACGTTTGAGCTTCAGCAAGAACCAATGAGGTTCATTCTTGTGTTACGCTGCACGTTTGAGCTTCATCAAGAACCAATGAGGTTCATTCGCGTGTTACGCAGCACGTTTGAGCATCAGCACGAACCAATGAGGTTCATTCTCGTGTTACGCAGCACGTTTGAGCTTCATCAAGAACCAATGAGGTTCATTCTTGTGTTACACAGCACGTTTGAGCATCAGCACGAACCAATGAGGTTCATTCTTGTGTTACGCAGCACGTTTGAGCTTCAGCAAGAACCAATGAGGTTCATTCTTGTGTTACGCTGCACGTTTGAGCTTCATCAAGAACCAATGAGGTTCATTCTCGTGTTACGCAGCACGTTTGAGCATCAGCACGAACCAATGAGGTTCATTCTCGTGTTACGCAGCACGTTTGAGCTTCATCAAGAACCAATGAGGTTAATTCTTGTGTTACGCAGCACGTTTGAGCTTCAGCTAGAACCAATGAGGTTCATTCTTGTGTTACGCTGCACGTTTGAGCTTCATCAAGAACCAATGAGGTTCATTCGCGTGTTACGCAGGACGTTTGAGCATCAGCACGAACCAATGAGGTTCATTCTCGTGTTACGCAGCACGTTTGAGCTTCATCAAGAACCAATGAGGTTCATTCTTGTGTTACACAGCACGTTTGAGCATCAGCACGAACCAATGAGGTTCATTCTTGTGTTACGCAGCACGTTTGAGCTTCAGCAAGAACCAATGAGGTTCATTCTTGTGTTACGCTGCACGTTTGAGCTTCATCAAGAACCAATGAGGTTCATTCTCGTGTTACGCAGCACGTTTGAGCATCAGCACGAACCAATGAGGTTCATTCTCGTGTTACGCAGCACGTTTGAGCTTCATCAAGAACCAATGAGGTTCATTCTTGTGTTACACAGCACGTTTGAGCATCAGCACGAACCAATGAGGTTCATTCTCGTGTTACACAGCACGTTTGAGCTTCAGCAAGAACCAATGAGATTAATTCTCGTGTTACGCAGCACGTTTGAGCTTCATCAAGAACCAATGAGGTTCATTCTTGTGTTACACAGCACGTTTGAGCATCAGCACGAACCAATGAGGTTCATTCTTGTGTTACGCAGCACGTTTGAGCATCAGCACGAACCAATGAGGTTCATTCTTGTGTTACGCAGCACATTTGAGCTTCAGCAAGAACCAATGAGGTTCATTCTTGTGTTACGCTGCACGTTTGAGCTTCATCAAGAACCAATGAGGTTCATCCTCGTGTTACGCAGCACGTTTGAGCTTCATCAAGAACCAATGAGGTTAATGCAAATGTTTTTTCCTCTTTCCTTCAGTGTGTGATACTAATGCTCAATCATCACTTAATTATCTAATAAACTCCAGCACTGCTTCAGGGTTATATTAACACTCTGTTGTGTGGACACATATGAACACATCCAACCTTAAGCCATTTTAAGCCAGAAAGTTAGTGATCCTTAATATTTAAAGGACATTCAAATCATTTATTTCAAAGAATGATTTCTGCCAACATTATGAGAGCATTCATCAAATACTAATGACAATATGTGGTATTTCATTAACTTTGTTTTGAAAGCGTTTAATTCTAAAACGTGCATAAACTGTAGATACATTTAAGGCAAAAGTTAGGAACAATAATAATGGGAAAGGTTATCATTGGGAATCATTCTCGTGTTACACAGTATGTATGAACTTCAGCAAGAACCAGTGAGGTTTATTCTCATGTTATGAAGCAAGTTTGAGCTTCTGCACGAACCAATGAGATTCATTCTTGTGTTACGCAGCACGTTTGAGCATCAGCACAAACCAATGAGGTTCATTCTCGTGTTACGCAGCACGTTTGAGCATCAGCACGAACCAATGAGGTTAATTCTTGTGTTTTACACTGCACGTTTGAGCATCAGCATGAACCAATGAGGTTCATTCTCGTGTTACAAAACACGTTTGAACATCAGCAAGAACCAATGAGGTTCATTCTCATGTTACACAACACGTTTGAGCATCAGCACGAACCAATGAGGTTCATTCTCATGTTATGAAGCACGTTTGAGCTTCTGCACGAACCAATGAGATTCATTCTTGTGTTACACAACACGTTTGAGCATCAGCACGAACCAATGAGGTTTATTCTCATGTTATGAAGCACATTTGAGCTTCTGCACGAACCAATGAGGTTTATTCTCATGTTATGAAGCACGTTTGAGCTTCTGCACGAACCAATGAGATTCATTCTTGTGTTACACAACACGTTTGAGCATCAGCACGAACCAATGAGGTTTATTCTCATGTTATGAAGCACGTTTGAGCTTCTGCACGAACCAATGAGATTCATTCTTGTGTTACGCAGCACGTTTGAGCATCAGCACGAACCAATGAGGTTCATTCTCGTGTTACGCAGCACGTTTGAGCATCAGCACGAACCAATGAGGTTCATTCTTGTGTTTCGCAGCACGTTTGAGCATCAGCACGAACCAATGAGGTTCATTCTTGTGTTACGCAGCACGTTTGAGCATCAGCAAGAACCAATGAGGTTCATTCTCGTGTTACACAACACGTTTGAGCATCAGCACGAACCAAGGAGGTTCATTCTCGTGTTACACAACACGTTTGAGCATCAGCACTAACCAATGAGGTTCATTCTCATGTTACACAACACGTTTGAGCATCAGCACGAACCAATGAGGTTCATTCTCGTGTTACGCAGCACATTTGAGCATCAGCACGAACCAATGAGGTTCATTCTTGTGTTACGCAGCACGTTTGAGCTTCAGCAAGAACCAATGAGGTTCATTCTTGTGTTACACAACACGTTTGATTTTCATCAAGAGCCAATGAGGTTCATTCTCATGTTACACAACACGTTTGAGCTTCATCAAGAACCAATGAGGTTCATTCTCATGTTACACAACACGTTTGAGCTTCATCAAGATCCAATGAGGTTCATTCTCGTGTTACGCAGCACGTTTGAGCATCAGCATGAACCAATGAGGTTCATTCTTGTGTTACGCAGCACGTTTGAGCTTCAGCAAGAACCAATGAGGTTAATTCTTGTTACGCTGCACGTTTGAGGTTCATCAAGAACCAATGAGGTTCATTCTCATGTTACACAACACGTTTGAGCTTCATCAAGAACCAATGAGGTTCATTCTCGTGTTACGCAGCACGTTTGAGCATCAGCACGAACCAATGAGGTTCATTCTTGTGTTACGCAGCACGTTTGAGCTTCAGCAAGAACCAATGAGGTTCATTCTTGTGTTACGCTGCACGTTTGAGCTTCATCAAGAACCAATGAGGTTCATTCTCGTGTTACACAACACGTTTGAGCTTCATCAAGAACCAATGAGGTTCATTCTTGTGTTACGCTGCACGTTTGAGCATCAGCACGAACCAATGAGGTTCATTCTCGTGTTACGCAGCACGTTTGAGCATCAGCACAAACCAATGAGGTTCATTCTCGTGTTACGCAGCACGTTTGAGCATCAGCACGAACCAATGAGGTTCATTCTTGTGTTTTACACTGCACGTTTGAGCATCAGCACGAACCAATGAGGTTAATTCTCGTGTTACACAACACGTTTGAGCATTAGCAAGAACCAATGAGGTTCATTCTCATGTTACACAACACGTTTGAGCATCAGCACGAACCAATGAGGTTCATTCTCATGTTATGAAGCACGTTTGAGCTTCTGCACGAACCAATGAGATTCATTCTTGTGTTACACAACACGTTTGAGCATCAGCACGAACCAATGAGGTTTATTCTCATACTATGAAGCACATTTGAGCTTCTGCACGAACCAATGAGGTTTATTCTCATGTTATGAAGCACGTTTGAGCTTCTGCACGAACCAATGAGGTTCATTCTTGTGTTACACAACACGTTTGAGCATCAGCACGAAACAATGAGGTTTATTCTCATGTTATGAAGCACGTTTGAGCTTCTGCACGAACCAATGAGATTCATTCTTGTGTTACGCAGCACGTTTGAGCATCAGCACGAACCAATGAGGTTCATTCTCGTGTTACGCAGCACGTTTGAGCATCAGCACGAACCAATGAGGTTCATTCTTGTGTTACGCAGCACGTTTGAGCATCAGCACGAACCAATGAGGTTCATTCTTGTGTTACGCAGCACGTTTGAGCATCAGCAAGAACCAATGAGGTTCATTCTCGTGTTACACAACACGTTTGAGCATCAGCACGAACCAATGAGGTTCATTCTCGTGTTACACAACACGTTTGAGCATCAGCACGAACCAATGAGGTTCATTCTCATGTTACACAACACGTTTGAGCATCAGCACGAACCAATGAGGTTCATTCTGGTGTTACGCAGCACATTTGAGCATCAGCACGAACCAATGAGGTTCATTCTTGTGTTACGCAGCACATTTGAGCTTCAGCAAGAACCAATGAGGTTCATTCTTGTGTTACACAGCACGTTTGAGCTTCATCAAGAACCAATGAGGTTCATTCTCATGTTACACAACACGTTTGATTTTCATCAAGAGCCAATGAGGTTCATTCTCATGTTACACAACACGTTTGAGCTTCATCAAGAACCAATGAGGTTCATTCTCATGTTACACAACACGTTTGAGCTTCATCAAGAACCAATGAGGTTCATTCTCTTGTTACGCAGCACGTTTGAGCATCAGCATGAACCAATGAGGTTAATTCTTATGTTACGCAGCACGTTTGAGCTTCAGCAAGAACCAATGAGGTTAATTCTTGTGTTACGCTGCACGTTTGAGTTTCATCAAGAACCAATGAGGTTCATTCTCATGTTACACAACACGTTTGAGCTTCATCAAGAACCAATGAGGTTCATTCTCGTGTTACGCAGCACGTTTGAGCATCAGCACGAACCAATGAGGTTCATTCTTGTGTTACGCAGCACGTTTGAGCTTCAGCAAGAACCAATGAGGTTCATTCTTGTGTTACGCTGCACGTTTGAGCTTCATCAAGAACCAATGAGGTTCATTCTCGTGTTACACAACACGTTTGAGCTTCATCAAGAACCAATGAGGTTCATTCTTGTGTTACGCTACACGTTTGAGCTTCATCAAGGACCAATGAGGTTAATGCTCATGTTACGCAGCACGTTTGAGCTTCATCAAGAACCAATGAGGTTCATTCTTGTGTTACGCTGCACGTTTGAGCTTCATCAAGAACCAGTGAGGTTCATTCTCGTGTTACACAACACGTTTGAGCTTCATCAAGAACCAATGAGGTTCATTCTTGTGTTACGCTACACGTTTGAGCTTCATCAAGGACCAATGAGGTTAATGCTCATGTTACGCAGCACGTTTGAGCTTCATCAAGAACCAATGAGGTTCATTCTTGTGTTACGCTGCACGTTTGAGCTTCAGCAAGAACCGGTGGGGTTCATTCTCGTGTTATGCAGCTCGTTTGAGCATCAGCACGAACCAATGAGGTTCATTCTCATGTTACACAACACGTTTAAGGTTCTGCAGGAACCAATGAGGTTCATTCTCATGTTACACAGCACGTTTGAGGTTCTGCAGGAACCAATGAGGTTCATTCTCATGTTACACAACACGTTTGAGGTTCTGCAGGAACCAATGAGGTTCATTCTCGTGTTACGCAGCACGTTTGAGCTTCATCAAGAACCAATGAGGTTCATTCTTGTGTTACGCAGCACGTTTGAGCTTCAGCAAGAACCAATGAGGTTCATTCTTGTGTTACGCAGCACGTTTGAGCTTCAGCAAGAACCAATGAGGTTCATTCTCGTGTTACGCAGCACGTTTGAACTTCAGCAAGAACCAATGAGGTTCATTCTTGTGTTACGCTGCACGTTTGAGCTTCATCAAGAACCAATGAGGTTCATTCTCGTGTTACGCAGCACGTTTGAGCATCAGCACGAACCAATGAGGTTCATTCTCGTGTTACGCAGCACGTTTGAGCTTCATCAAGAACCAATGAGGTTCATTCTTGTGTTACACAGCACGTTTGAGCATCAGCACGAACCAATGAGGTTCATTCTTGTGTTACGCAGCACGTTTGAGCTTCAGCAAGAACCAATGAGGTTCATTCTTGTGTTACGCTGCACGTTTGAGCTTCATCAAGAACCAATGAGGTTCATTCTCGTGTTACACAACACGTTTGAGCTTCATCAAGAACCAATGAGGTTCATTCTTGTGTTACGCTGCACGTTTGAGCATCAGCACGAACCAATGAGGTTCATTCTCGTGTTACGCAGCACGTTTGAGCATCAGCACAAACCAATGAGGTTCATTCTCGTGTTACGCAGCACGTTTGAGCATCAGCACGAACCAATGAGGTTCATTCTTGTGTTTTACACTGCACGTTTGAGCATCAGCACGAACCAATGAGGTTAATTCTCGTGTTACACAACACGTTTGAGCATTAGCAAGAACCAATGAGGTTCATTCTCATGTTACACAACACGTTTGAGCATCAGCACGAACCAATGAGGTTCATTCTCATGTTATGAAGCACGTTTGAGCTTCTGCACGAACCAATGAGATTCATTCTTGTGTTACACAACACGTTTGAGCATCAGCACGAACCAATGAGGTTTATTCTCATACTATGAAGCACATTTGAGCTTCTGCACGAACCAATGAGGTTTATTCTCATGTTATGAAGCACGTTTGAGCTTCTGCACGAACCAATGAGGTTCATTCTTGTGTTACACAACACGTTTGAGCATCAGCACGAAACAATGAGGTTTATTCTCATGTTATGAAGCACGTTTGAGCTTCTGCACGAACCAATGAGATTCATTCTTGTGTTACGCAGCACGTTTGAGCATCAGCACGAACCAATGAGGTTCATTCTCGTGTTACGCAGCACGTTTGAGCATCAGCACGAACCAATGAGGTTCATTCTTGTGTTACGCAGCACGTTTGAGCATCAGCACGAACCAATGAGGTTCATTCTTGTGTTACGCAGCACGTTTGAGCATCAGCAAGAACCAATGAGGTTCATTCTCGTGTTACACAACACGTTTGAGCATCAGCACGAACCAATGAGGTTCATTCTCGTGTTACACAACACGTTTGAGCATCAGCACGAACCAATGAGGTTCATTCTCATGTTACACAACACGTTTGAGCATCAGCACGAACCAATGAGGTTCATTCTGGTGTTACGCAGCACATTTGAGCATCAGCACGAACCAATGAGGTTCATTCTTGTGTTACGCAGCACATTTGAGCTTCAGCAAGAACCAATGAGGTTCATTCTTGTGTTACACAGCACGTTTGAGCTTCATCAAGAACCAATGAGGTTCATTCTCATGTTACACAACACGTTTGATTTTCATCAAGAGCCAATGAGGTTCATTCTCATGTTACACAACACGTTTGAGCTTCATCAAGAACCAATGAGGTTCATTCTCATGTTACACAACACGTTTGAGCTTCATCAAGAACCAATGAGGTTCATTCTCTTGTTACGCAGCACGTTTGAGCATCAGCATGAACCAATGAGGTTAATTCTTATGTTACGCAGCACGTTTGAGCTTCAGCAAGAACCAATGAGGTTAATTCTTGTGTTACGCTGCACGTTTGAGTTTCATCAAGAACCAATGAGGTTCATTCTCATGTTACACAACACGTTTGAGCTTCATCAAGAACCAATGAGGTTCATTCTCGTGTTACGCAGCACGTTTGAGCATCAGCACGAACCAATGAGGTTCATTCTTGTGTTACGCAGCACGTTTGAGCTTCAGCAAGAACCAATGAGGTTCATTCTTGTGTTACGCTGCACGTTTGAGCTTCATCAAGAACCAATGAGGTTCATTCTCGTGTTACACAACACGTTTGAGCTTCATCAAGAACCAATGAGGTTCATTCTTGTGTTACGCTACACGTTTGAGCTTCATCAAGGACCAATGAGGTTAATGCTCATGTTACGCAGCACGTTTGAGCTTCATCAAGAACCAATGAGGTTCATTCTTGTGTTACGCTGCACGTTTGAGCTTCATCAAGAACCAGTGAGGTTCATTCTCGTGTTACACAACACGTTTGAGCTTCATCAAGAACCAATGAGGTTCATTCTTGTGTTACGCTACACGTTTGAGCTTCATCAAGGACCAATGAGGTTAATGCTCATGTTACGCAGCACGTTTGAGCTTCATCAAGAACCAATGAGGTTCATTCTTGTGTTACGCTGCACGTTTGAGCTTCAGCAAGAACCAGTGGGGTTCATTCTCGTGTTATGCAGCTCGTTTGAGCATCAGCACAAACCAATGAGGTTCATTCTCATGTTACACAACACGTTTAAGGTTCTGCAGGAACCAATGAGGTTCATTCTCATGTTACACAGCACGTTTGAGGTTCTGCAGGAACCAATGAGGTTCATTCTCATGTTACACAACACGTTTGAGGTTCTGCAGGAACCAATGAGGTTCATTCTCGTGTTACGCAGCACGTTTGAGCTTCATCAAGAACCAATGAGGTTCATTCTTGTGTTACGCAGCACGTTTGAGCTTCAGCAAGAACCAATGAGGTTCATTCTTGTGTTACGCAGCACGTTTGAGCTTCAGCAAGAACCAATGAGGTTCATTCTCGTGTTACGCAGCACGTTTGAACTTCAGCAAGAACCAATGAGGTTCATTCTCGTGTTACACAGCACGTTTGAGCTTATGCACGAACCAATGAGGTTCATTCTCATGTTACACAACACGTTTGAGCATCAGCACGAACCAATGAGGTTCATTCTCATGTTACGCAGCACGTTTGAGCTTCTGCAGGAACCAATGAGGTTCATTCTCGTGTTACGCAGCACGTTTGAGCATCAGCACGAACCAATGAGGTTCATTCTCATGATACACAACACGTTTGAGCATCAGCACGAACCAATGAGGTTCATTCTCGTGTTACGCATCACGTTTGAGCTTCTGCAGGAACCAATGAGGTTCATTCTTGTGTTACGCATCACTTTTGAGCTTCTGCAAGAACCAATGAGGTTCATTCTAGTGTTACGCAGCACATTTGAGCTTCTGCAGGAACCAATGAGGTTTGGTTGAGCTTCTGTTTATGTTTGCTGATCAATGCTTAAATGTGAATAAAAGCCTAAATTAAATCTGTTTATCATATAAAGCAATCAAGTATCTTCAGAAAATTTGGACTAAATCACTTAATTCAATTTAATTTATTAGTTTTACAATTTCCTTATGAACTTTTGGAAGCATCAAAGTGGTAGTTGCCTAGTTGTCTATGGAGGGACAGAAATCTCTCTTCAAAAGATCTTCATTTGCGTTCCGAAGATGAACGAAAGTCTTACGGGTTTGGGATGACATGAGGGTGAGTAATTTATTATAGAAATACAATTTTTGGGTGAATTAACTCTTTAAGAACGAAGTAACGTTTCAAACAACATTTCACAAAGTTGTTAGTAAAAACTGATCAAGTCTTGAGACTTAAAAAGACAAAGTTTTTTTTAAACACACAGTATTTTGCTGAATGCATGATCGTAGTTTTTTCTTTTGGAGAAAATGCTTGTTGTCTGAATTTCACCTGTACCGAACCTGTTTTCTACATAAAGACTGATCTGCTGTCTGGCAGTTTTTCAGAAGATCTGCTCTCCCTTGGCCACCTTTAAAATCTGGGCTCAGACTAGCTCATTTTAGGAAGAGCTTACATCCAAAAATAAAAGGTGCACCCAAGGACAGAGGCCTGGAATATTCATCCACTGTCATTGTACGACACACACACACACCAGGATGAAGCTCAAAATGAGCAGAAATTACGGCTTGTGTCCAAAACAGTCTCTGGACTGCTTTCATACAAAACTACAAAGAAAGGAATCCTTGCACAACATGAAACAAGCAGCCCTAGCCCCTCTTACACCCCCTTCCATGTTTGTAATGTGGCATACGGGCCAGGACGGAGAGGCCCTCATGCTTCTGATAAGAAGTTCCTCAAGTTCTTATCATCATCCATCGCATATTATTTCACATCTTATCAAAGTTTAGTGTTGAAAAGACCAAATGCCCACATAACACACGCAGGACAGTGTCTGAACAGTGTCTGAACCTAAGATGGTTTTGGCTCTTTGGTATCTGTACAGATACAAGATGAACATGGGCATCATATTTCCCACCTCCAGTACGACACGTTTCTCTGTGAAGTGCGAACAAAGGCATGACACGGATTCCTGCGGTGTGAGGCTTATCTTCTGTTTTGAACACCTTAGTAAATGTGGAGAGCAGCAGTCCCAGTACAATCAAACTGTCTTTTTAGTATCATTGAAATATTATTATAGCTTTATTAAATTATATTTATATTTAATTAGGTCATATTTTTATATTTTCCATTTTTATTTTTTATTTTTAAAGGGACATTGTGTAGGATTTTCTCCCATCTAGTGGTGAAATTGTATTTTGCATTCAAACGAATAATGCTCTCCAGAGCCTCGTTTTTTCAAATGCGTGTTGCATCTACGGTAGCCGTTATGTACCAAAAAGCTGTGACAGGATGTCTTATAATAGCACTTCATCAAGTTTTCCTTCGGGTGAACTGGTTTGTTATTTCAAACAAACTGCAACTTAACACAACGAACAAACGAATGTTACAGTTTTGAACAAACAAAACTTTCAACCTTGTTTTTAGGGCCTTCTCTACTTTACTCAATAGCTGCTATTCATCAAAGAGCCTGTTTAACTTTTAACTATAAATGTTCTACTGTCTATATAATAAAGTACACAACCAAGCAATGAAAAAAAGCTTGTAATTAAGACCGTAACATTGACTTACCTGTCGAGAAGAAAGCAGCCAACTTCAGGGTCTCTTTTGAAAGCTTTCTCCTGCATTAGCTATCCTGACATTAACCCTTGTTTTTTGTAATCTCCGTTCACGTTTCCTTTTACGGCTCATTTTTAATTTTTTCGACGATGAGGACTCCTTATCCTGTGACTCAGCATATGTATGAACTCCTCCATTATAAATAACCGTACAGTGCATCCTTTTAAACTTGCCGGTGCAATGACAAGCGCCTCTCACTGCTCTGCTCCTCCGCTTCTGCTGGCTTCAGTCACGTGACGCTGGCTCTGAACGAAAACGCGTTGTGGAAACGCCTTGGCCTAGTACTTTTTGTCCCTCTCTGCTATTATAGTTTTTCAAGATGGCGGAACTACATGGAAGCCTCCGTGGACCTACCCGTCCCATGTATATAAAGATAATAAATTCTTCGTTTACGAGGATAAGTCAGATCATTGGCAGAGGTATTTGTACACCATTGAGGACATATTTATGAATAAAAATATTGATTTTAGATCATAAAATACCTAAAAAAAAAACTACACATTGTCCTTTTAATTAAAGTTTTAGTCATTTAGTTGTGTTATTTTTATTTTGGTAAAACTTTATGTACTGTACTTGTATAATGCATTATAAAGGTAGTCACAATGCATGTTATAATATCTTTTCATAAATAATTGTAAACAAAGATAAATTGCATTATAATATCTGCAGATTCCTTGTTCCATCTGAAATTGGTTGAGTGTTGTGTTTTAACGCATTAGACTTTCTAAAGGTGTGGTCAATGAATAGATAAGTATTATAATGTATAACCGTGGTTACAATTATTCATGAGATCTTACAATATATCATAAGATACATTACAAGGCATAATTAATGTATAAAAATACTTTTATAATGCACTATATACAGTATATAAAGTCTAAGACATAAAGTACAATGTCGCCATTCCCTTTCAGTGATCTCAACACTGCATCATGACGTTGACGCTATAGGAACGCTTATTGGCCAATAGCGTGGTCAGCTGACTTAGCACAAGCGTGTCACCAAGACCATAAATAGATGCCTGATAAGCACGTCACCAGCTTCTTTGTCTTCAGAAAGCTGTTTGTTTCTACGTGGAAGTCTTGTCTCTGTGTTAGAAGTTCAAAATTAAAATTAAAATTAAAAATAAAAACAAAAACAAAAAGAAGTTTGTCTACTGTTTTTGTGTGAAAGAAATGGCATAAAAAAAATATAAGCAGTGTGTTCTGCCATGCCCTAGCTATATTACCAGCAGGGCTTGACATTAACACCCTCCACATGTGGGTGGATATCAGAGGTGGTGTGTAACGCAGTCACTCCTACTAGCTTATTTTATAATATAAATTTTTCGACACGTATCGATTCTGAAATATCTGAAACTCTTCCGCAGGTCACACAATACCAGCTGCGCGTTCTCATCTCTCTCATCTCTCCAAAAGCAAGTTGACACACAAACCCGCATCCCTTTACTGTTATGCAGGTAAGAGAGGACCCAATAGCGAATTAACAAAAATAGAGTCTTTAATGAGAACACAGGATGGCATCACAGGGTGGCAATAATGTAGAACACAAATCCTTTTCTTGAGAGATAATGGAAAAACAGGCAACCCGCAGAGAGGGCGATATAAAACAAAACACAAAGACTTTGAAAAAGAAAAATCAGAAAAATATCAAAAAGAGTCTCTTTAGGCAGCAGACAGGGATGTCCGTGATAGCGGAGACAGGCTGCGGGTCTCTCAGTGTAGAAAAGGCTCAGATCACAGCAGTGGTTACCAGATCTCTTTCAGCATCAGATGAACTGGACAAAATACAAAGATCAAGATGATTATTATGGTAAAGATAGCGCTCACCAGGCAGATGCCAACGGGACAGGACAGGACTCGGACAAGACAAACAGGACTGTTGATCGCTTCTTGCATGAGATAATCTAGTGAGAATCCGACAAGGAAAGAAGCAGAAACAGACAGAGAAATAGGGACCTAATCAGAGGGGAGAGGGAACAGGTGGGAAGAGAGTAAACGAGGTAGTTAGAGAAGATGAGGAACAGCTGGAGGAAGGGAGAAGGGAAAGAAACAGTAACTCCAAAACCCCAGCAGAGGGAGACAGAGTAGAGAGAAAGATCAAGAACAAGACAACATGACAAGACATGACAATACATAACAGTACCCCCCCTCGTCAATGAGCGCCCCCTGGCGCTCCCGAGGAGGGAACCTGGTGGCTTCGGAGGAAATCATCGATGAGAGACCGGTCCAGCACGTCCCGAGAGGGAACCCAACTTCTCTCCTCGGGCCCGTACCCCTCCCAATCTACCAGAAATTGATGACCACGACCCCGGGGACGCATGTCCAGAATCCTGCGGACCCTATAGATAGGAGCGCCCTCGACAAGAATAGGGGCGGGAGGAGGACGAGTGGGAGCACGAAGAGCGGGCTTAACACAAGAGACGTGGAAGACCGGGTGGACACGGCGAAGGTAACGAGGGAGAAGAAGTCGCACCGCGACAGGACTAATGATCTGAGAAATACGGAACGGACCGATGAAACGCGGGGTCAACTTACGAGACGCAGACTTAAGAGGAAGATTGAGAGTGGAGAGCCATACCTTCTGGCCACGAGAATATCTAGGGCTCTTAGTTCTACGCTTGTTAGCAGCTCTCACAGTCTGATCTCTATAACGGCAAAGAGCGGACCTGACTCTCCTCCACGTGTGCTTACAACGTTGGACAAAAGCTTGAGCGGAGGGAACGCAAGAATCGGCGAGCTGAGACGAGAACAGCGGAGGTTGGTACCCAAGACTACTCTGAAAAGGTGACAGACCGGTCGCAGACGAAGGAAGCGAGTTATGGGCGTATTCAGCCCAGGGAAGCTGCTCTGACCAAGACGCGGGGTTACGGAAGGCAAGGCTGCGTAAAATGCGACCAACAGTCTGATTGGCCCGTTCGGCTTGCCCATTAGACTGGGGGTGGAAGCCGGACGAGAGACTGACGGAAGCCCCAATCAAACGAGAAAACTCTCTCCAAAACTGAGACGTGAACTGCGGACCTCTGTCCGAAACGATGTCCGACGGGAGACCATGAATTCTGAAAATATTTTCGATGACAATTTGCGCCGTCTCTCTAGCAGAAGGAAGTTTTGCAAGGGGAATAAAATGAGCCGCCTTAGAGAACCGATCAATAACCGTGAGAATAACCGTCTTGCCCGCCGACGGAGGAAGTCCGGTTATAAAATCTAAGGCGATGTGTGACCACGGTCGTGAAGGAATTGGAAGTGGTCTGAGAAGTCCGGCGGGAGGAGAGTTCCCAGACTTAGTCTGCGCGCAGACGGAGCAAGCCGCCACGAAACGACGTGCGTCACGTTCCCGAGTGGGCCACCAAAAACGCTGACGGACGGACGCGAGCGTTCCCCGGACGCCGGGATGGCCTGCTAATTTGGAAGAGTGGGCCCACTGAAGAACGGCCAGACGAGTCGGGACAGGAACAAAAAGAAGGTTCTTCGGACAGGCGCGCGGCGAAGGAGTGTGAGCGAGCGCTCGTTTAACTTGCCTCTCAATTCCCCAGACAGTCAATCCGACGACACGCCCCTCAGGGATAACTCCCTCGGGGTCCATTGAGACTTCAGAGGAATTAAAGACACGAGATAACGCATCAGGCTTGGTGTTTTTAGAGCCTGGACGATAGGAAATTACAAATTCGAAACGAGCAAAAAACATTGACCAACGAGCATGACGCGCGTTTAGTCGTTTGGCAGAACGAATATACTCAAGGTTCCTATGGTCTGTCCAAACGATAAAAGGAACGGTCGCTCCCTCCAACCACTGTCGCCATTCGCCTAGGGCTAAGCGGATGGCGAGCAGTTCGCGATTTCCCACATCATAGTTACGTTCAGATGGCGACAGGCGATGAGAGAAATACGCGCAAGGGTGGATCTTGTTGTCAGAGAGAGAGCGCTGAGAAAGAATAGCTCCCACGCCCACCTCTGACGCGTCGACTTCAACAATGAACTGTCTAGATATGTCAGGTGTAACAAGGATAGGCGCGGACGTAAAGCGTCTTTTGAGAAGATCAAAAGCCCCCTGGGCGGAATCGGACCAACAAAAGCGCGTCTTGACAGAAGTAAGAGCTGTCAGAGGGACAGCCACCTGACTGAAATTACGGATAAAGCGTCGATAAAAATTAGCGAAGCCGAGAAAACGCTGAAGCTCGACGCGTGACTTGGGAATGGGCCAATCAATGACAGCTTGGACCTTAGCAGGATCCATCTGAATACCTTCTGCAGAAATAACAGAACCGAGAAACGTGACGGAAGAGGCATGAAACGTGCACTTCTCAGCCTTTACATAAAGACGGTTCTCTAAAAGGCGCTGGAGGACGCGTCGGACGTGCTGGACATGGATCTGGAGTGACGGCGAAAAGATTAGGATATCGTCAAGGTAAACGAAAACAAAAATGTTCAGCATGTCTCTCAGGACGTCATTTATCAGTGCCTGAAAGACAGCTGGAGCGTTGACGAGGCCGAAAGGAAGGACCCGATATTCAAAGTGCCCTAACGGAGTGTTAAACGCCGTCTTCCACTCGTCCCCCTCCCTGATGCGTACGAGATGGTAAGCGTTACGAAGGTCCAGTTTAGTAAAAAATTTAGCTCCCTGCAAGATCTCGAAAGCTGATGACATAAGAGGGAGCGGGTAACGATTCTTAACCGTTATGTCATTCAGCCCTCGATAATCGATGCAGGGACGTAAGGACCCGTCCTTCTTTTGAACAAAGAAAAACCCCGCTCCGGCGGGAGAGGAGGAGGGGACAATAGTACCGGCGTCGAGGGCTACGGATAAATAATCTTCGAGAGCTTTACGTTCGGGACCGGACAACGAGTATAGTCTTCCCCGGGGGGGAGTAGTTCCCGGGAGAAGATCTATACAACAATCATACGAACGGTGTGGAGGGAGAGAAGTGGCCCGGGACCTACTGAACACCGTCTGGAGATCGTGATACTCCTCCGGCACCCCCGTCAAATCACCAGACTCCTCCTGAGAAATAGAGACAGAGGAAACGGGGGGAACAGCAGACATTAGACACTCAACATGACAAGAAATGCTCCAGGAAAGGATAGTATTCTTAGCCCAATTAATAGAGGGATTATGACGGACTAGCCAGGGATGGCCTAAAACAATAGGAGTGAAAGGAGACTGAAAAATTAAAAAAGAAATGGTCTCGCTATGATTACCAGAGACAGTGAGGGTTAAAGGCAGCGTCTCACGCTGAATCCTGGGGAGAGAACTACCGTCCAAAGCGAACAGGGCCGTGGGATCTTCTAATTCCTTGAGAGGAATATCATGTTCTCGAGCCCAGTTCTCATCCATAAAACAGCCTTCCGCCCCAGAGTCTATCAAAGCGCTGCAAGTAGCCGACGAGCCGGTCCAGCGGAGATGGACCGAAAAAGTAGTGCTGGACCTTGAAGGAGAGACCAGAGTAGTCGCGCTCACCAGTAGCTCCCCTCTTACTGGTGAGCTCTGGCTTTTACAGGGCAGGAGGACACAAAATGAGCAGCTGAACCGCAATACAGGCAGAGGCGGTTGGTGATTCTCCGCTCCTTTTCCTTAGCCGAAATGCGGATGCCCCCCAGCTGCATGGGCTCGGAGTCCGAGCTGGCGGAAGAAGACGGTAGAGATGCGGAGAAAGAGGTAACAGAAAAGGCAGACTCCTTTCCGCGAACTCGGCGACGAAGGTCGAACCGTCTCTCAATGCGGATAGCGAGTTCAATCAGGGAATCCACACTGGTAGGAACTTCTCGAGAGAGGATCTCATCCTTTACTTCAGCACAGAGCCCCTCCAGAAAACGGGCGAGTAAGGCCGGCGGGTTCCAGTCGCAAGAGGCAGCGAGAGTCCGAAACTCAATTGAATAGTCTGTAACGGATCGCTTACCCTGACACAAAGATGACAAGACCCGGGAAGCCTCTTCTCCAAAAATAGAACGATCAAAAACTCGTATCATTTCCTCCTTAAAGTCCTGATACTGGTGAGTACATTCAGCCTCCGCCTCCCAGATCGCCGTTCCCCACTCCCGGGCCCGTCCGGTGAGGAGAGATATAACGTAGGCTATACGGGCTCTGTTCCTGGAGTATGTGGAGGGCTGGAGAGAAAAAACCACATCACACTGAGTAAGAAACGAGCGGCATTCAGAAGGCTCACCCGCGTAACACGGGGGGTTATTGACTCTGGGTTCGGGAGGTTCGGAAGCCCTGGAAGCGACCGGTGGGTCAAGGCGAAGACGATGGACCTGTTCGGAGAGATCAGAGACTTGGGCAGCCAGGGTCTCAACGGCACGTCGAGCGGAGGACAACTCCTCCTCGTGCCGGCCGATCATCGCTCCCTGGATCTCGACTGCAGACAGGATTGGATTAGGAGTCGCTGGATCCATAGTTGGTCGGATTCTTCTGTTATGCAGGTAAGAGAGGACCCAATAGCGAATTAACAAAAATAGAGTCTTTAATGAGAACACAGGATGGCATCACAGGGTGGCAATAATGTAGAACACAAATCCTCTTCTTGAGAGATAATGGAAAAACAGGCAACCCGCAGAGAGGGCGATATAAAACAAAACACAAAGACTTTGAAAAAGAAAAATCAGAAAAATATCAAAAAGAGTCTCTTTAGGCAGCAGACAGGGATGTCCGTGATAGCGGAGACAGGCTGCGGGTCTCTCAGTGTAGAAAAGGCTCAGATCACAGCAGTGGTTACCAGATCTCTTTCAGCATCAGATGAACTGGACAAAATACAAAGATCAAGATGATTATTATGGTAAAGATAGCGCTCACCAGGCAGATGCCAACGGGACAGGACAGGACTCGGACAAGACAAACAGGACTGTTGATCGCTTCTTGCATGAGATAATCTAGTGAGAATCCGACAAGGAAAGAAGCAGAAACAGACAGAGAAATAGGGACCTAATCAGAGGGGAGAGGGAACAGGTGGGAAGAGAGTAAACGAGGTAGTTAGAGAAGATGAGGAACAGCTGGAGGAAGGGAGAAGGGAAAGAAACAGTAACTCCAAAACCCCAGCAGAGGGAGACAGAGTAGAGAGAAAGATCAAGAACAAGACAACATGACAAGACATGACAATACATGACATTTACTCACTCGTTTCATTTGCTCCTGTTGAATATTGTTGGTGTTACAGGGCTTGATTTTCACGAGGGATTGCGCGAATTGAGCATCATTTTACTCATTCCCGCAAATTTTGTGCTCACACCCAAAGTGCACACACATAAAGACAAGTATATTGGCTATATAAAACAGTATAATGGGTCCGTGCATCAGGTCTTAAAGTGAGAGCAGCCTAATATACCAGCTGCCAAATTATAAGATAATATAAAAAAATATATATGGCAGTTTTTCCCTATGGTATCTATGTCAAAATTGTGACCAGTGAAAATTATGAGTGGCTAGTAACTTTAGAAAACCACTAACACTAGCCACAGTGGCTGGTGAGTAAAAAAGTGAATGTCAAGCCCTGATTACCAGGGATGACAAACAAAATCTTTAGCCCCTTTCACACAGCGCGATGATCCCAGCAAATTGCCGGGAAATTGCCAGAACGCCTTCTATGTGAACGCAAACTCGACCCGGGATTGATGCCGACATGGATGCCGTGTTGGGGACCTAGTAACATTGCCGTGTTCAGTCCTGGAACGCTCGCTGTGTGAACAAAAGCCGTAATAATGCCGTGTCGTAGTGATGCCGCTGAAGCCGGGATCGTTCGCCAGCTGTGAAACGGTACGTAATGCGCAAGTTTATGATCGAATCAGAGAAAGAAAATGCACAGGCGTGGTTTCACAAATCGCAGCTCATAAGCAAACTTAAGACGCTGCTGAGACATTACAAGTCACATCGATGTCACGTGTCTTAACGGGATTTTTACGGGTTGAGTGTGAACGCACTCTCTGATTCTGGAAAATCACTGGCAGTGTGAATGAACCAAAATCAAACGAACCCGGGTCACTTTATCCGTGTATTTTCCGGAATCTCTGTGTGAAAGGGGCTTTTGTGTTTTGGATCCGGAAGCCCGCTTAGTGATTTCTTCCAAACCAAACGAGGACCTACTCTCGGTTTGGTTCTGAGGAGCTGGGTGGCGACCCAGATGCCTCAGGCGCCCCTCGTACAGTAGGTACTCAACCAAAATGCCGTATTTTAATGTTGTTCGCGAAATGACCGCCAGGTGGGGCAAAGGGACATTTAGCAAAAAAAATTTGAAACGTAAGTGAGGCTAATGTCAAGGATGAAATCGACAAACTACCTACGACAAACATGAAAAATCAAACCATGACGACAATATAGCCTATAGCCTATATTTCATATTGTAGATGTCGGTGACCAACAGAAGCCTATTCCTCGGGGGAGCAGCGTGATAACAACAACAACAACTAAAAATAATGAATAAAAAGACAGCACAGTCCTGTGCATTTTAAGAATTGTTTGAGGTGGTGACACGCTCTGTAGACAAGCTAAATGTAGAATGGCCAGAGGAGAAAGAAAATGTTAGAAGTAAGCTTGATGAACGCTTCCTCACTAGAACGGCCCAGTAGAAACCTGCCATTCTTCCCAGACCTCCATACTGAGCTATTAAGGTCTTGGGGCAACCCAAACACAGCTTTTGTTCATTACTTCATTACTCCACATCAGCAACATCTTTAAAGAAGCTCCCACTGCACCCAAGGCCCTGTAGAGTTACATTTGGCCTCGTGGGCAAAGCTTATGAAGCACAGGGTCAGGCTGGTGCGTCCTGCACACTTTGGCTAATCTGCAGGTGTACCAGGCTGACCTGCTGAATGACCTGGACTCTGGTGAGGGTATTGACCCTAAGTCAGTCAAGGAACTCTGGCAGGCATTCAAAAAATCTTTTCTTTTTTTATATATGTTGATATAGTTTTGGCATTGGCAATCAGATACAAATTAAAATAAGTTTTTTTTACAGGCCTATTTAATTTTTTAGGTTACGGTGTAATTATACACTAAAGTAACTACATGTTACACGTGTAACAAGGACACTAAAATAAAGTGTTACCTTTTTTTTTGGTAATGTTTATTTAATTTCAAGTAAAGAAAGTTTGTTATGGTTTTTGTTTTAGTTAAAACCCTCTATGATACGGTGTTACCTCCAGTCAACATAGTCTATTTTGGTTTATTTTTGATAAAATGAGACACCCATTTTTTGGTCAAACCTATCTCAGGGGAGAAGAACTCAAATACTTATCAATGAAAGTGCAAAAAAGTGGTCACATGACCCACAGGGGTCCATTTTGTGTCTTGTTTCAGCACATGTGCACAGGTCACATGGCTCCATATTTTCCCCAATGAAAAGTGCATTTTTCACTAATTTCATTTGCATTCAGTTAATCACCTACAGAAACTATGAGTCACCTTCACTGGTAAGTAAAGAAGTATTTTCAAGAACTTTTCATCATAGATCATCAAATGTTTTAGAGGACAAAACTGTGTGTTGCCTCACGGCAACATTGTACCTCAACAGAATCGCATAAGGCCATACCAGGCATACTAGGTTGGATACAAATATATTATATATATAAGGAAGATAGAATTATCAAAATATTTTTGCATTTTTGCATGATTTTGTAATGCACTTATAAGAAAAGTAATTCACATACTATATCTGCACATATTATGATCTGCATGTTTTCTATAGTACCTAAAATGGTATAAAACACAACTGTCAGTGGATGAGGGTGAGGATGAGGTGTCATACTGTGATGAGGAAGAGGAGGTCACAGTGACATAGTGAATCCTGCAGGGAGAGAGCAAAGATGTGATGAGGATGAAGATGGATATGATAACTTGATATGATAACTTGATATGATGGTTTGGTAATACTTGAGTTCCACTATGGTACAATGTTGCCTGAGAGGAACAGCTGGATGTGAAATGCTACTTTTAATTAAATAGGAAATTTGTAATACATTCAAAACTGGATAAATGTGTTTGTTCAAATGTCTGGTTAAATAAATAGATGTTTTCAATAAATATATTTATGCTTTTCTCCGAGAAAATGTCAAATGTTTCAATTTGTCCGTTGTGGAACAATATTGCCTTGAGGCAACAAACTTAAAAAAAAATTAATAAATAAAAAATTAATGAAAATGTTTATTGATATTATTATAGTGTCCAATTTTAAGCAGGAAAAACACCACAAATAATTTTTTCCTCAATGATATCATATTGCGTACCATATTATAACCCTGTTCTAATCATTCATCGATTCAGTTTTTCTCAGTGAGTTTGTAATCAATTATATAATGATATACTGAAACACTCCTCCATGCAGGAACACGTAACACATGTTCTGAGGCCTCATTCGGCCAGCTGCAGACTCAATCATGTGTGAGAGCTAAGAGATATGAACACTGACCGCAGAAATCTGGAATATATTTGCTCTCCAAAATGACTTTGCACATGACAGGCTGGTCGGTCTATATCTTTTTCAAGATCTAGGCCTAGTTCAAAGAACATTAAAGCTGATACCTTATGTTGCCAACATGGTGCTCACAGATTTGCACTCTAACTCATGGCATCTCTCTTTTTTTTTTGTGTGTGTGTGTGTGTGTGTGTGTGTGTGTGTGTGTGTGTGTGTGTGTGTGTGTGTGTGTGTGTGTGTGTGTGTGTGTGTGTGTGTGTATATATATACAGTATATATATAAATACACACAACTAGGTACAACGTTCAACACCTTTTAGTTTGCAAACAAACTAGTAATGCAGGACTGAATGTAGGCTAATTGTTAAATAACCATTTAACAGTGATAATAATGTATCATTACTTCTTAGCTAAAACATGGAATATTCAGCATTCAAAGCATGCCATAAGGTGGGATGGGCAATATGACCAGAACATTTTTTTGTATTTTTGGGCTGAATGGCGATATGGTATAAGGTCCGTGTACTTGGCGGCCAACGGATTTTCGTTTTGAAAGGAAAAAAACAAAAACGAAAAACGTCCGGTTTCCCAATTACCATTAGTAAATAGGAAAACGAAAAACGGAAAACAACCCATTATTGTTTTTTTTGTTTTGATATTAAAAAACGGAAAACGAAAAACAAAATCGTTATCCAATTGTCCTTGATGTGTTTATAGATGGAAATCGGAAATCAAAATAGGTATGTATAAAGTCGTAATCCTTAATTCTGCATTGGTATTTTTTCGTGACCCGGAAGCGATCCTAAGTAGTAAGCAGTTGTCATAGATACACCTATGCTAGATGTTGCCTTGGCTACGGCAGTTCATTGGAACGAATGCATATATATATAATGTTATATATATATATATATATATATATATATATATATATATATATATATATATATAGCCTATATATATAAATGAGAAAAACTTGGCCACTAAATATTTAATATTAAATTATTTTAATGATCACAATTAAAGTTTTAATTTTATTAAATTGAACAAGTAAACGTTGCATTCATATTCTGGGCTCATCTGATTTTTTTGTACATAGCATAGCCTACTTTGTTATGATTTTAGTATCATAATGATTAATAAATGCACGCACAATTATCCGTGAACTTGATTTGAACAAATGCCTTTCAACTTGTGTGTGCAAAATTCAGAATTAAATGAATGTGCAGCAGTTTGTACAAATAGAGAGTCTGTAGGCCTATTATACTGTTGTAGCCATTAAATAAGCGCTTTTAGTTTCATATTTGTTCAAATATTATAATGTTATTTTTTTCCCATTTATGCTTGCAGTGACCAGCACGAGTAAGATTCGCAATATATCAAGAGACATGGAGCGGGTCAGACATGATTTTGACCACTTCATTAAGTTTTGTTTTGTAGAAAGCCGTTCTTTAAAGTGTATTTCGTTTTGTATAAATTGTATCTTAATTTTAATAAATTTTTCATCAACATAATTGCCTGGATTGAATAAATAAGAAGGAAATATAACAGCCAATATAATCATGGAGGCGCTCGCGCGGTCACTTGCATTGCACGTTAACTGGAGCTCATCTCATCCTAACTTAACGAAACTCAGTGTATGCCTCACAGAGACATGAGAAATACATCAAATACACAAAGCTTGAAATGTCTTAAAAACTAAATAATTCAAAACGAAAAGAAAAAGGCTATTCTCTGATTATGTAATCCATGATGTGCATTTCTCTCTATATGCACGTTCACTACGAATATGGCGATCGTCAACTTCATCTTTGCAGTCGACACTGTCAGAAAACACTAGTTTATTAATAAAAATCAATGCATGCGTCACCGGATTTACAAATGCACATCTTGCTTGTTGCACGCACACATAATTATGTCCAAATAACGAGATATTATGTTGAAATAACATTATTATTAATAATACATCTTTTAGAATATTTGATTGAATGCTGAATGTTGCGCTTGTTCAATTTAATAAAATTAAAACTTTAATTGTGATCATTAAAATATATGCATTCGTTCCAATGAACTGCCGTAGCCAAGGCGACATCTAGCATACAACCGCTCATAGGTGTATCTATGACAACTGCTTACTACTTAGGATCGCTTCCGGGTCACGAAAAAATACCAATGCAGAATTAAGGATTACGACTTTATACATACGTATTTTGATTTCCGATTTCCATCTATAAACACATCAAGGACAATCGGATAACGATTTTGTTTTTCGTTTTCCGTTTTTTAATATCAAAACAAAAAACGAATAATGGGTTGTTTTCCGTTTTTCGTTTTCCTATTTACTAATGGTAATTGGGAAACCGGCCGTTTTTCGTTTTTGTTTTTTTCCTTTCAAAACGAAAATCCGTTGGCCGCCAAGTACACACAAATCTCAGTATTTCCATTTTTTCTATTTAATTTTTTTTTTTTTTTTTACTGTATAAAAAAATATAAAAAAATAAAAAGTTTATATTGCAGGCTAAGAAAACAAACATAGTGAATGTAACCTTGCAGTCTATCTGTTATGTGCAAAAATTGGTCAAATCACATTACATTTTAACATTGTAACATTACAATCTAAAAACAAAATAATGATTTTTTATAGAAGTAGTTAGATTCACTAAACTAAAACTGAAAATAAATAAATAAATAAAAACTGCTATCATAAAAATACACTTATAGGTTTGAAATTCAACATATAGCACACTTATGTTCACCAATAACAACAACTATTCAACAAATATTTTAGCAAAATATATTTATATTTTTGTGTTAATGTATATTTTAGTCAGAATTATTGCGCTCCTGTTCTATTGCGCTCTGTCTGTTCGGCGCACACGCTGTTTAGCTTGCAGAAGGCTCGTCCACTCCTGACAGCAAAATGGAAATATTTGCTTGACTTTCTAACATTTACAGATGGAGAATATGGCGGTGAAATTTTCAAAGTTATGAAATTACTGGATGTCACTTCAGCTTAAAGATTATAAATAGAGGTATACTTGTTCCAACTAATCGCTGCACAAGATAAGATTACGCATGATGACGAAAGCATGTTAGTGCGAGCCCTCCCGGAACCAGACTGCATTGCAGTGCCTGCGAAAAAAAAATCTTTGTATAGAAGTCTATGGGAACACTCTGGGCGATTCTCGGCCACAGAACGAGACTTGACGCTGATTGGACTCTATCCAGAGGCAGACAGTGATGGCTAGCGTAACTCTGTGTGGTTGAATGCGAATGTGTTTGAAAAGATCCGTCCCTTGGTGTGTCGCCCTAATGAAGGAACCGCTACTGATAGGCATGGTACTTCCTTGAAAATAAATTCCAGCACAGCGCTTAAACAACCATAATGAAATGAGCCTTCACAATAGATAACGCTTTACAATTAACTCTGTTAGAGAGCAACATATGGCAAATTATCTGTTCAGTAAAATACCTACCTAATACTGACCTGTTGTTGAGTAATAAAAACCCCATCTCTGCGTCGCTTTTACCACATTTCAAATCTATCAGTTCTCGCCATCTCCGAAATGCCAAACCAGTGTTGATTCTGGTTTCATGACGAGCTCTGCTGCGTTCTCTGTTTGCCAGTGGACTCCCTGTTCTGAGTTTTTTTAAACGGGTGATTCCCCAAGGGTTGGAGATTTATCAGCTCCATCTCATCCTTTCTCACTCGTTGTTACAACTGACCGGTCAACGAGATTTTTGGTTTTCAAGAGTTTTGGTTTCCGTGGGCTCGTGTATAGGAGTGTAACGGTACACTCAGCTCACAATTCAGGGAGGAACACACGATCCAAACTGCTGTTTGCACTCCATTATACTCCTGTCTAGATATATAATATGCTTATGGACAAACAACAATAGACAGAGACAGTTTCACACATAGCGCTTGCTGAAGACACAGAAGCTGACAATGTTCAATGGTCTGGGTGCGCTTCATAGCTTCTGCCATGACGTCACCCGCCTATACGCCATTGGACTGACTTCACAAGTGCTTCACGACGCAATCACAAAGAGCGTTCCCACAGCGTCATTACGACGCAACGTCTCGTTCCCTTGAAAGGGAACTAACAAAACATAACTGCGACACTATCACTACTGTCAACAATATTTCATGTTACTGACTGCAATGACTGACAGCTGGATTTTGACACATGTGAGTTCCCAAATGAGCATTAAAAGTCTTAAAAAACAGCAACTTTTAACTTTCATTATCAAGTTGTTATTAACTGTCACATTGAAGGAGCTCTTCTCATACCCGTTATTGAACAAACTGCTTATGATTATGCTTTTATTAGGCATTTGTCTTGGTTTTCATATCTCTAAATGTTTTTGTTTTGAAATGTACACAAGTTCTTTTTAACTGATTTTAACTGAATGTACAGGTCCTTTGACACAGGACATAAAACATTTTACTGGTGACATTTATTAACGCATCTGCAGCCAATGAGCTTGCTGCTCAATACCAATTTACTAAAGCAGTTAGTCTAAACCCCTCCACCTTCCCCAGCTCCACCTGTATAAATCTACCATGGTTTAATTGATATGCTATTTGTGCATCAGCAGTATGTCTGACATGCTCACTGCAGCGTATCGGAGGATGCATTTGCAGTAGCAAGTTTCTTGTACTTGTAATCTAGAACAACAGCAATAATCAACAGCAGCAGCAATTCAGCAGCAGCATAGCAGATCTATTCCACCAAGACCAAACATTAACATTGTCATATTAATTAGCATGCTAAAAATCTTACGAGAGTTGTCATGATAGAAATAATTACAATTTTCAGTTCTACTTTCAGAAAAGGGAACAAAATAAATGACAGTAGTCAACATTTGAAGTGGATCAAAAAAGTTCATCAAAGTAGTCCTAAGACAAGAACGGGTATTGTTCAACATTCATGTGTAACTTTGATGAAAGGTTTGGATCTGCTTCAAATGTTGACTACTGTACAACGTTATAATCATATTTAAAAAAAATCACCTTATATTGTTTTTCCTTTACATCATTAATGTGTTAAATATAGAAATACGCAAGCAAAAACAATGCTTATCATTAAAGCACTGCTTGCATACAGACAGCTGACCTACTCACTCTCAACCCCACAAGACCATGCTGGCGAACCAGCTTCACCAGAACAGCATGGATATGTTGGTCCACCAGCAAGACCAGCCAATACCAGCATAAACCAGCCTGGACCAACATGGAATCCATTCTGGTTTATGCTGGATTTTTCAGCAGGGATGTGTGAATCATGGTTTATAGATCAATGAGCCTCTCATTTGTAATTCTTAGCACCAATAGTGGCGCAAACAGAATAAAAAAAAATAACAAATGTTTTCCCAACAGGCTGAGGACGAGGGAAAGCAGCCTTTACACTTTTTAGGAAGTCAATCAACCAATAGCTTACTTAAAATTGACTGCATTTTAAAAGTGGAATACTAGAAAGAACTCTACCTTTAATATCTTTAGTAGGTGAAGCAGAGGAGTACTTCACAATCAAGTGCATACTTAAGAAGGCACACAGCAGGTTTAATTGTGCACATCATTAGCCCCATCTCCGGCTCTTCGTGTGTTTAGTGCGGCAGCCTGTTGGCCTTTTAATATTTTCAGGATGCGGAGTGCGCTGGGGCGCTCGGAGAAGCCGTGCCGCAGGCTATTATAAAAGCGGGTCAGCACGCATTCAGGTCTAATGGGATTTTAAGCATGACTCCCAGTGTGATGAATAGCGCACACCTGCACTGCTCACGAGAGTGACCTCGGCTCATAATCTGCAACATGAGAGCTCACCTGCCCCAGTCCAGATCACTAAAACTGTCCAAACCCATCCACGCAAACCCCTTCCCCCACTCAGCTCTGAAGTGTTTGTCTTGCTAATGCGGGACACCTCGGGGAGCGTCGGCTTTAAAGCGAGGAGACCAGCCAATCGGACACTGCTGGAGTTGCAGCAATGCTTCCAGCTAGGCTCTCATGAGATTGGGAGAGGGGGAGGGGGGGTGTTGGGTTGTTTTACAAACTGAATTCCTTTAATTAATCACTGTGTTTGAACAGCTGGGCCACTCAAGTCAAGCCGTAATGGGATCTCTACATGGAAGTGTGGATTAGACACAAATTCAGCAAAATATATTTGTCAGGCGCTGTGGGTGGAAGCCGTAGAAGAGTACGCTCGGGGCCCGGTCTGATCTCCGGGGCCCGGTCAGAGGCCAGAGAAACGTGTGGAGGCCCTGCACATAATCCAGCTGCGTCTGGCGCTCTAAATACTCGAGATTTGTAGGCACGTGGACATATTATAAATTATACGGTTCCACTTTATTTTGATAGTCCACTTTAGACATTCTACTAACTATAAGTAACTTTGCAACTACATGTCAACTAACTCTCATTAGAGTATTGGAATATTGTAGTAGACTGTCAGTAGACTGTTAGGTTATGGTTAGGTGTTAGCGTTCGGGTTAGTAGAATAAGTTGACTTGTAGTCGCCAAGTTAGTAGAATATCTGTTGGGGACCATCAAAATAAAGTGTTAGCAGATATTAATAAGCATATAGTCTACTAATACTCTAATGACAGTTAGTTGATATGTAGTTGCAAAGTTACTTATAGTTAGTAGAATGTCTAAAGTGGACTATCAAAATAAAGTGTTACCAATGATTCTACCACACGACTTCCTTCACTCTGTCTGTCTTTCTTGCAAAGAGTCTCAAATTAATGACAGACATTCACATTTAAAGTTATTTCAATATATATTTTTTAGTATTAATGTAAAAAATGTATTGATTGATTTGATTCAAAGGAATTTAAAGCTTAAGTGCGTAATTTATGTGCAAGCACCAAATAGGTTCCTGAACACTCCTCCCATTTGCCATTGCTCGGCAAAGAGATGGTTGAGCCAACATCATCCTACTGGTCGTGAAACTCATAAAGACAAATATTTGGATAGAACAGTGTTAAAACAAGCTTAATATGATGTCTTGCTTTAGGGTTCATCAAACTTGATCTTATGTGTGCAGTGGACAAATTCAAAATTCAGTTTTTCCTGTCTGCAGAATTCACATGAGTATGAATAGAAGTCCATAGAGTGACCATAAAGTCTAGTGTGACCATCCCTCTACACATTTCAGTGGAATCAACCCACAAATGTCTATAGCTGGCTATGCAAATGAAGCTCGGATGAGCGGCTTTCTATTTTGTCACAGCAAAGCTTCAAAAGTTTGAAGAGAATATTGCTGAGCAAAATAAAACTGTTGTCATGCAAATCTCTTGCTCAATAATAACATGCCCAGTTTAATGGCACAGACATTTGAAGGAAACTCTATAGCCGCTTTGATTTCTGAAGTTGTTACTGCTACAGCAATGTAGAAGCTGTGGCACATCAAGCTGGCATCAAAGAACTAGCGCCAACAAAAGCTGACACCTAAAACAGGGTTTCTTAAACTCGGTCCTGTTTGATCAGGGTTGGAGTTAAACTGTGCAGGACAGTGGTCCTCCAGGACCGAGTTTGAGAAACCCTGACCTAAAAGGTGTCTGGGCCTAAAAGGTGAACACTCGAACACGCAGAACCTGATTTCACCAAGTGCAACATGTTCCTGAATCATCATCTTTGTTGATCCTGAAACAACAGTCCAATCAACCAATCAGATCTTAAGGCTTACAAACAGGGCTAGGTGCTTCTACATCAGAGTTATTGTCAAATTTTTGGAGAGGAATGTTGTTCTAGGATCAGCAAAATATGTTGGCCCAGGAACATGTCTAACTCGGCAAAATCAGGACGTGTCTTGAAAACACTGCAAAGACTACAGTCATCGGCCACTGTCTACACCAGCAGGGGGCAGAAGCCACATTTATCATTCAAAAACGGAAACAGGTACTAGGAGTGTGGATATACAAACCGTGAACAAAGCAGTGCTTGCTTACCATTTCCAATATGTTGATCAATACGTCTTCAATTTCTTCATTCCAGATGGCCATGTCATTATGAAAATATTTGCATGTTGGAATGCTCAGAAAAGATGAATATGTAAAATTAGAAGAGCCTTCTGTGCCCTCTTGACTTCGACGTTTGCTTGCTTTTGTCACTTTTGCTGTTCTTATGCAGTGGTTCGCTAAGCTGAACTGCCAATCAGATTGCTCTCTCTCATCAACAGCTCAGATGGCAATTCAACTTGCTCACTCGGCCGAAAAGCCACAGACTAGTGCAGAACACACCACAAAACCGGGCCGAACGTTTCAGTTTGTGTTTGCGTAAGGCTTGGGTTTGTTTTCCAAAGGTGTCCTAACTGTATCATTACGACTCCATCAAATATAGTCTGATATATTTCTCAATTTAGTCTCATGCTGGTAAGCCTTCCAAGCGTTTAGAAAAACTTCCAAGTCTGTGTTAACTCTGATATTTTTGGCTATAATGTCTTATTAGATTACATGTTTGTATATGTGAGTTGGTGTGTGGTGGGGGTGGGGGGTGGCTCTGTTGTGTTTAGATTGTCCTCTGCAGTACAGGGCATGGGTCTATGTGTTTATATCTTTGTTTCCTCTCTGCGTCTGCTCACACAAAGCAGCTGTCAGTGTTAATGTGTTTTGAACAGCAGAGAGGAGTCAGAGTCTGTCCTGGGAACACCATGCACTCAACGTTCACTTCTGCTTCCAGTTATGTACTCGTAATCTTGCGGGCATGTATAATGTGCTTTAATTTTCTACATTACATTCGGGGCTCATTGCATATTTTTATGGTGTACTTATTAGTGTACCATGGTATCCACAACTTCATCCAATGTTTATAGTTAATGTTACTGTACAATATGTTGTACCGGTCTGCAGGGCCACATTAAGAAATAGTTGAGTCTGGTACAAAACATTCACCACAGGCCCCTGGTGCGACTACCAGACTACCTGCCACAATGCCAAGGTGTTCATATGCAATTGCTACAGCTAGTGTTTTTAATCCTGTAAAAAAAACGGTAAACTACTGGCAGCTGTGGTTGCCAGCATCATACCGTAAAAATACGGTGTGTTACTGTTTTAAATGCTTTAAATGTTTTAAAAAAAAAATTATAATGTAGCTGACAAAACGGTATTTAGCTGTTAATTTCAAAAACAGTAACACATCATGTTTTTACGGTATGATGTTGGCAACCACAGCTGCCAGTAGTTTACCGTTTTTTTTAAAGGATTATTTTTTACAGTGGGATGTTCTGGGGTATGTTTCCCAAAAGCATTGTTAGCTAACTATGGTTGCAAGTTCTGTTGCTATCAGCATAGTTCAACTAGTCGGTGTTTCCCGAAAACATACAGACCCTTTCCAAAAAATTAGAATATCATGGAAAAGTTTATTTATTTCCATAATTCCATTCAAAACGTTAAACTTCCATAGATTATAGATTCAGGGCCCACAGGGTATTTAGTTGTTTATTTGTACATAATTTGGGCTTCCAGCTCATAAAACCCACGAAAACAGGATAAAAAAAAAAAAGAATATTACATGAAATCACACAGTAATTACACAGTGATACCATGGTCATTGAACCAGGTTTTGGTTCTTTTGGCAGTGTGGGCAGGTACAAATCCTGCTGGAAAATGAAGGAAGCATGAAGTGCTCTGAAAATGTCCTGGTAGACGGCTGCGTTGACTCTGGATTTAATAAAGCACAGTGGACCAAAGTCCTCGTTTCTGATGAGAGCAAATTTTGCATCTCATTTGGAAACCAAGGTTCCAGAGTCTGGAGGAAGAATGGAGAGGCACACAATCCAAGATGCTTGAAGTCCAGTGTGAAGTTTCCACAGTCTGTGTTGGTTTGGGGAGCCATGTCATCGGCTGGTGTTGGTCCACTGTGCTGTCCACTCAACACAGCCGTCTACCAGGACATTTTCAGAGCGCTTCATACTTTCTTTCAGCAGACAAGCTTTATGGAGATGCTGACTTCATTTTCCAGCAGGATTTGCACCTGCCCACACTGCCAAAATAACCAAAACCTGGTTCAATGACCATGGTATTACTGTGTAATTACTGTGTGATTTCATGTAATATTCAAATTTTTTGAAATCCTGTTTTCGTGGGTTTTATGAGCTGGAAGTAATAATAAACAATTAACAAATAAACAACTAAATACTGGAAATCGTTTAAATTGTGGGCCCTGAATCTATAATCTATGGAAGTTTAACGTTTTGAATGGAATTATGGAAATAAATAAACTTTTCCATGATATTCAAATTTTTTGGAAAGGGTCTGTAGTTCTAACGAACATTCGCAAACAGCATCGCAAAGTTGCGTGGTTGGAACGACGGCTCTCGACCTGTGGTTAGAAGCAAAGTTTCTTGTTTGCACGACATGTGGACTCAATAAATCCTTATCATGAGCCAAATAAGCAAGCTGACATTCAATCTGTATATTTTATTTAGAATATATACAAATGTAATTTACATCTTTTAGTTTGTCAAGAGATTTAAAGCACTATTTTTGAAGAGTGTGGGCTCTAGTGTGTAAGAACGACGCTATGATTGAATCTGGAAATAAAGCAAAATAACTGAGAAAAAATCCTCAGATGCCATGTCCGTAATTTATAGCAAAACATCTAGCATTAATTCAATTTCAAACAATACATTAGAAGTAGTTATTACTCCTGCATGACATCATTAACCAACGTGGTTGAATGACCAATTTGCAACGGTATGGTTTCGGGACTAGCTAGTTGATTTCTTCAACAATGCATCGAACTACGGTAGTTAAGCTGCGAGTTACATCGTTCGTTGTATGGGAAACGCACCCCTGCTTGGTAATTGCTTACAAGTCCAAGTCAAAACAGTCCACCCTCATATCTCTATGAAATTCTGGTGTTTAGATATGGCTCAGGTCTCTCTATGCCATTTCCCCCCATTTTTGTTAACTTTAATGGTATTTTGGTGGGAACTGTAGTTACCAGGGTTAGTATTTGCAAGGGCTTGAGAAGTGTGTTGTGTTAAAGTGAAGGCTTCTCCAGAAATGTCTGATGACGTCTAAGTACCCACATGCTAGGACTGCGTGCAGGATGGGCCGCTCCCTGGTCCCTCCCCTGGTGATCCTGCTTTTCCCGCTTTCCCCTCCATCTGCAGCGAGGGACAGGAAGTGGACGAAGGATTTACTGTTAGGTCCTGACTTGCACAAATTCCTGGTGCTTTTTTCTCCCCTCAGCCCCTCGGCCATACCGAAGGCCCCTAAAACAACAGCCTGTCAGGTTGTGACAGCTGGCTTCAAACAGCAAGGTTCCCAGGCGCGGCGATTGGCGATCTTTGAGGTGCCTTTGAGTGATCGTCTCTGTGTGTAGATGTTAAGGTGTTTTACTGTAAGACCTACTGCAGTGTTTGTTGAGATAAGATTTGTCATGTGATAAGAGGTTAATATTTTGCTTCTCTTTGACATTGCACAGTGATTCTTGTGGTATGCATCTCTCTCTTTGCACAGCGCATCGGTTGGGCGTGCTCTTGGCGCAGGTGGTCGGCTCCGCTTTGAAGTGTTGGCCGCTTCCCTGTGATTCCTTTTGCAGTGATTCCTCTTTCCAGGTGTAGGAGGGCTGGCCTGTCTGAGAGAGGGTTTTGTCTGGGTGCTGTCATCCAAGAAGAGACCATTGATCTTTGCAGCCCACCTCCTGCACCCAGTACTGCCTTAGATGTAGAGGTACACCTCTTCACACTAATGGGATAATTGTCTGCAATCCAAATGAGGTCACAGCTCAAGTGTGGCTCCTTTGGAGCTGGGAGAGATTAGAATTCCACAGAGATTTGATAGACGTGGGAAACGCACCTACACGTGCATGAGAAGAAGAAGGCGAAAACATTGTTAAAAAACTATAGACCAGGAACAGATGAACCCCATGGAGGTCTCACAGTGTTGTTTCTATGGCCCTGTTTGCCTCCATCTCAATCCAGGGTAATCTAATCACATGAAAAGTGCTAAATAAATACAAGTGGTAAACACGTTTGGAGGTAATTGCTAATGTAAAACAAATGGGACCTGATGTGTCCTGAGAAACGACAAAGAGTTGACTACTGGTTTTTAAACTTTGCCAGCTATGTATGACTTAAGAGAACTGTCCAGTCGAAATATTTGGAGAAGCCCATCCCCTCATGTAAGCCCCGCCCCACATATTTTATTGCCGGAGCAGCGGCTCATTTGGACTGTCAGCCAGGCTTAGGCTGGCTTAAGGCTGCCATCTGATGAGCTACCAAAGCTCCCAGGACAGGAGAAAGTGAGTTTCAGTGCTTCTTTTGATCACTTTATAATCTATAGCTCCACACACCCCACCACAGAGGAGTTACCCCACCATGTGTGCAACTAACCTGGCAGTACAATAGCCGTGTTTCAACTCTCGGGCCAAAACATGCATGCTAGTTTTTTGGTGCGCCCAATACCTTGGTCCAAAGCGGGCCAACTCAGGCTTGAGTCTGGAGATGGCAACGCTGGATGATTTCATATACCAGCTATTATCTGCATTAAAGACTTATAACATATTCATTATAACATATTCACTTAAATCATTTTAGCTCATAACTCACTTTCAGACAGCAGCGAGTGTTTGAAATAACTTCTGTTTGTGAACCGGATTCTGATCACCGTATAAGGCAGAAATATTTACATGCGATGCAAAAGACTATGTGCACTATTACCATAGTAAATATGCTTGAAGAAATCAGACAAATCATATAGGCTATCACAATCATGTATTAATTTTATCTGTCTTGCGTCTCGTCTCTTTATACGGGACTGTCTGATATCCATTTTTACGTCATCATAAAAATAAAGCAACTCCGGTGTTTCAGGAGCTTCCTTTGTTTTCTCTGACTGAAAATATAACTGTATTGGGACTGTCACTGGAGAGTGCTAAAGTGAGTATTTTTGGAGGAAAATTTGTGGAAATGATCATTCTTTCCAAATGTGATGTAAACTGTCCTGTGAAACAGAGGCGACTGAATACGTATGTCCTCTTTCTTTTGTGAAATAGAAATTGAAAGCCCTGCCTCGCACCGACGGTGGGAAAGCGGCTACTGGTCAAGGTTACACTCTGACTGGCCTGAATTATGCCAAATGTCCAAGTGAGGATATCTCAAATGCATTATTTCTGAGAATCAGTGAATGTGTATTACTGCCAGGTTGCAGGTGCAGTTCCCGGAAGAGGTGAGCCATGAGCCGTCACCCTTAAAAAACAAATGAGGATATAATGGAAAAATGTAATGCAATATATTACATAATACATTTCCATATATGGGAAACTAGTGCTTATATAATGCATAAACCAAGTATAGCTATATATTGATAAATATAAAAATGTATACAGTAATGAAGACTAAAACTGCACTACATTTTCACATGTAAGAGATTTTATATTGAAATACTCAATTAATTTCTCTTTAGCACATGGCTTTACATAAAGCTGAACACATATTAAATATTGATATCACTTTATTGTTTGCATATGAAAATGTGTGTAATGTTATATAAGATTTTTTTTTTTTTTTGGACAATTGTCTCCTCCAGAATGTATCTATGAGTGCAGACGCATTGGTTTATGTGCAGTTATGTCTGTCTTTTATCTGTTGTTCCATCAGAAACCCAAGAATATAAATTCCCCAATCATTGGGTGCATTGGGCACTTTACTCATCAATTATTTAATTAGCATGGGCTTAATACAGGATGGTTCAAGTATAAAGTCCATGCTTAATACATAAAAGATGTGTAAAGTCCATGAGAGTGTGGCCTTGAAATCAAAATTATTTAAATTCCATTCGTTTTTCTATTCCACTGCCCTACTTTTGCATTGTTTTGTTTTTCTATAGTAAACACATAGATTAATGTGTTTGACCGTTGAGTTTGCGTCTCGCGTCATTTGCAGAGTCTCGGGATCTAAAAACGTAGCTCTCAAGTTTAAGTTCAACTTTTAAAAGCATTTATCTAGACGTTGCGTTCTAGAAAAAAAAGTCTCAGAGCTCTTTACAGTGCTTTCCTCCCTCTGCCAGCCAGTCTAAACTACTTCCCTGAACACACCAACGCTCCACGATGGCACAACAGGAGCATCCCGTGAAACAATTTCAGCACATCAGAGTCAAGGCGTCTGGGTCCTTAAAATATAAAGGACTGGACATGCAGACAAGATGGAAAGAGAGAGAGAGAGAGAGAGAGAGAGAGAGAGAGAGAGAGAGAGAGAGAGAGAGAGAGAGAGGGAGGATCAAAGTCAGCGCAAGAGTACATTTCATTAGATGTGATTGAATCAGGCGAGCGTCAGACTGGAACATCCATGTAAAATCAAATATGCATGTCTGGAGGGCAATAATACACATACATTTTGAGAGTGAGAGTAAAAATAGCAGAGAGGAACTAGACTGTTGTCTACTTCAGAGTGTGTAAACTGAATCGAATGAATTGAGACATTGTTATGCAACATGACAGTAAATGAATCAAGAGGAACTTGTTGTTTTTATACAAATGATCTCAAGATTTGAACCCTAGCAATCACCTATTGTCCAGAAACCATTTAGATTGCCCTCCAGCCGCCCAGAAGTGCCACAGTCACCATGCAAAAGACACTAGTTAACCTTTTAAAATAGCTAACACAACATTTTTGTAACTATGGCTCCATTTCTCTAAACCACAAAACATACACAACATGCAAACGGTCACAAATCTCTTGCAAAAGCAAACATTTCACCCCAAACTTTTTAACTCTTCTAAAAATTGTGTTTTTGCATAGTAACTCAATACCAAACCATAAAGGGATTAACGGCACACGGATGTGAAAACCGTAAAACACTACTATATTGTGTGTGTTGCTTGTTCAGTGTGCAGTGAACACACCAGTTTGTCTTAAAGAGCTTTTCTTTTCTAATTACCTACAAAAGCTGAAGAGGTTCCCGGCCTCTGCTTTAAGCCCTTGGCTATAGTACATTTGTAAATTCTCAACATTGTCACTCTTTGTTTTGGGCACAAATTCCCTGCACACCCCATGCTGAGGACCGTTTCACTACACACACACACACTTTTACTCAGTAGAGTGACCTTTGACCTCCAGTTTTTTTTTTTTTTTTTACTCCTAACATGTCCATAAGCAAGCAAAACCTGTGCTGAATGAGAGTGCATGAATAATGTTGATGTGGTTTTATGTTTCTGACAAGCACATGACTCAAAACACTTAAAAACACTAAACAACACGCATCACTTCCTGTGTCGCTCATCTCTCAATGATAGACGACTTCACGGTGATTAAGGTTAATATGGATTTATGTTTTTGAAAAAGGTCTCTTAAGCTCACCAAGGCTGCATTTATTTGATTAAATTATTAAATTATTATTTTATTATTATTATTTTAATTATTATTAAAAAATTAAATCACTGATTTCTATGTGAATATATAGTAAACTGTAATTTATTCCTGTGATCAAAGCTTAATTTTCAGCATGTGATTTCAGTGTCACATGATCCTTCAAGAAATCACTCTAATATGCTGATTTGCTGCTCAAGAAACATTTATGATTATTATCAATATTGAAAACAGATGCATATTTTTGTGAAAACTGTGATATAGTATT